>NC_081300.1:89640224-89952724 GCF_030435805.1 Mustela lutreola | reverse complement strand
AGGCAGAGGGAGAAGCAGGCTCCCCAATTCGGAATTTGAGACTCGATCCCAGAACCCCAGGATCACGACCTGAGCCGAAGGCAGACACTTAACGGACTGAGCCACCCAGGCGCACCTCTTTTTTTTTTTTTTTTTTTTTTACTAAATGTGTATTGTTACCTATTCAGTGCAATAAGTTAGAAACACCACCAGCCAATCAATCAAATTGAAAACAGAATAATCAAGTGGCACCATAAAAAGTAAATTAAAAAGCAAATAAATAGCACAAGACAAAGGAGAAAAACTTCACCTGAGATTTCCTTGGCTATCAGAGCCAAGGCCCCAGAGTGGAAGGGAGAAGGCCAGAAGTGCAGTGTCTGATTGCCTTGGCAACAGGAGCACAGAATGAGAACCCAGGGGAGCCAGATTCTAGTCTCAGATGCACCACTGAGCAGTCCTGTTCCCTTAGACAAACCACTTCGCCTCTCTGGGACTCAGTTTCCTTATGTGTGAAAAGAGCAAGCCAGGTGATCCTTCAGATCATTTCTGACTCTCCACACAGCTGAGAAGGCTGATAAAAGATTGGGCTTTGGGAGTTGTGACTCCATAGAATAGCAGTGAGAGTTGATGGCAATCCCTCGATAAGATCAAAATACAAAACAAAGCAAAACAAAAGAAAACCTATCAACCCACCCTGAGGCAGCAGTGAGGCACTCCCACAGGGGACTGCGAAGCCCAGCTCCCTCCGTGGGGAGCTCATGGGAAGCCTTCTCCTGACTTGGTTTCCCCATTTGCGACAATGCCTGCGGCCCAGGCAGGAACCAGACGGTGGTCCGCTCTACACAAGTCTCGGGTCTTATTCTGAGAACGACAGGTTAGTTCCCTTCCGGGGTTATCAGATGTAATGGCAGAGAGAAAATGGAAGCAAATATATGACCAGAGGAGGAACCATCTATCAGAAAGGCCACAGGAAGCTGCCACAGCTGCAGGGTGGGAGCATTTTGTAGGGCTTGCGAACACCGCTTCAGAGGAACATGCACTTACTTGGGTTCCAATCCCCACTCTGTTGTGCACGAGCTGTGTGGCCTTGAGCAGGTCATCGAACCCCGGTGACCCCCATTTCTTCTTGTGCATTGACCTCCCAGGGTGATCACACAGAGAAAGTTCTTAGCACAGTGCATGCCCCCATAGGCAACCATCAATAAATTATCACAATTCCAGGTACTTGTCCATCCTTGTACAAAGGAAAGTAGCACCTGGGCTTTCCTGGGTTTATTTTATTGTAAATATCAATAGAAGCACCAGAACGTTACCTGGAGTAGGTCCAACAATACTTGAGTTTACTGAGAAAAAGGGAAAACTCCTCTTTCTACCCCACTGAGATGACCAAAGTTACCAAATTGTTGTGACTCCTTCTCTTCCCTCCACGCCCACACCAATAACACAGTTTAAACTCACATTTCTAAGGGATTTTTTAAAAAATTTTTATGAAAATGGGATTGTCACATATAATACTTTGCAATCTGCTTTTTCCGCTTAACAATTTATCACAAATATACCTCTAGGCCTATATATCTAGATCTCGCTCATTCTTTTATTAGTTGCATAGCGTTTCATAGCACACCTGTGCCATAATTTATCCAATTATTCCCCTATTCCTGAACATTCAGGTGGTTTCCAGTTATTTCTTCCTCTAAATAAGGGCAGAGCAAATATCTTTATCCATATATCCTTAGGCACTGACACTTTTATTTCTGTAGAATAAAGCCCCCAAAATAGGATTGCTTTTTTATTGTTAATAAATACAGCCAGAAGACTTTCCCCCAAAGAATGTGGCAAGTCACCCTCCCTCAACAAGATGGGAAGAGTGTCCATGTCCTCCCCATCCTGCCAGCATCTGGAGGTTGCCCACCTTCTTCAGTTTTGGCCAACCTGAGGATGAAAAACGGTGCCACTGTTATTCCAATTTGCTTTCCCCGAACTCTAGTGAGGTAGCTCTTCTCCTCCTCCATGTCTCCGGCCACTCGTGTTTCCTCTCATGTGTTTGCCCCTACGTCAGTAGCTTCAAAGGAAAAAGAACTAAATTCAGTCCCGCCCAGGGAGACCAGGAAAGGGCTTAGGGCAACCACAAATACCAGTCTTCAGTCACTGTCCCCTGGTGTGGACTAGGCAGTGCATGGCATAATCCCATGAAGATTTTTCTAGACACTTCCACGTGGCAGGCCTATCCTTTTCATTCCTTTGCTTTGATAATTTTTAAGTTGATGTTTTAAGTTCCCTCTGAGAGAATGGTCTTATACCAATCAAGCTGAGCTGCCTTGGGCAATAACAGCTTTGCTCATAACCACCAAGGATTTCCTAATTGTTCCAACCTCTCCCCTAAGACATCGCAGAGGATAAAGTGAAAGCCACAGCAGCTGTCGCTGGCTTGGAGCACGGCTGGAGGTGTAAGGCCAAGGACCCTATAGCTGGACATGGAGCCCAGCATTGAGCCCAGTACCGAGCCCAGTACCGGGCTCAGTAGGGAGCCTGCTTCTCTCCCTCTGCCTGCTGCTCCCCTTGCTTGTGATCTCTCTCTCTGTGTCAAAGGAATAAATAAAATCTTAAAAAAAAAAAATTCCAATGAGCTTAAATGAACTATGTTCACTGGCATTTTACCTATACCTTTTGCAGGCACCACGAGAACTCCCTTGCTGCTGGTGACTCCAGCTTTTAGAATAAATTTGGCAGCCCACAGTGAATTGCTTTCAAATAGCTGATAATAAAGAAGTATGTGAACAATGCCCTCTGATATTTTTCTTTGATGATGCTGTCACTTGACCAAAGACAGGTGACCATATTCATGATTTTTCCGGCTTCCACTAAGTTTCCTACATGTTGCAGGCTACGGCCGTGGCAGGTGGTGACATAGACCACATGAAACTAAATTCTATTTCCTCTGGCTAGACACACATAACAACACACTCTTGAGGGGCGCCTGGGTGGCTCAGTTGTGAAGCATCTGCCTTGAGCTCAGATCATAATCCCAGGGTCCTGGGATTGTGCCCTCCCCCATTGGGGTCCCTTCTCAATGGAGAGTATGCTTTCCCTCTGCCCCTCCCCCTGCTTGAGCTCACTTGCACTCTCTCTCTCTCTCTCTCCCCCCTCTCAAATGAATAAATAAAATCTTAACACACACACACACACACATTCTTGAAATCCAAACAGCCTCGGTATATAATCACCAACCCCAGTTGTAGGGTGAGCAAAAAGTCTTCCTCTCCAGGGATGTACCAGTGTGTAGGGGACGTTCCCAGAAGCAGCAGGGGCTCAGGTGGCCCAGGCCCACACTGGGCTCTGGAAGGGGAGGTGCCAACATCCCTGGCAATTTTGCCAATGACATTTCACCCTCTCTGTTCTCCGTGCTCCGGGCCAGACCCAAGCATTCAGAGGTTTTGTAAGGAGGACAAATGTCTTTTCACCAGTGGCCTACATCAGGGACTCCAGCCGAGGTCTGAGTAAGTGAGACAGCAGCTAATCTGGCCCCCCACCTCTGTGATACTGCTTTATGAGAATCGACGGCCAGGTCCTGGCACATGACACAAGAGCCACTGTCCTTCCAAATGTCGTGGCACTTTGAAGTCCTAAGCCGGCTCCCGAGCACAGGTGGCCATCTCCCGGCTGGCTGGCTCCCTGTCTTGGGGCCAGATCTTGCTTTCTGCAACAGACCATTTTATTCGAAGAAACCTTTGGAAAGAGCACAGTCCTTCTCAGGCAACAAACTGGAGGCAAAGAAAAAAGAAAAAAAAAAAGCCACATGTGAAACTTGAGTCTTCCTCTGTCTCCACTTAGCCCCAGTAACGGGCTCCCTGAGTTTCTCCAGTTGCTTGGGTTGTGGGTTCTCAGCAAGGACCAAGCAAGCGACTCATCTCTCCTGTCTCAGTCTCAGTTTTTCCTTTTTAAAATGGGCTGCCCACTTCTTAGGACGCCGCTGGGTTGTAATCAATTGCTTTTTTAAATTGCGTACACAATTTCTCAATTTTCAAATGTGCTGACTGCAATCGTCTATCGTGGCTGGAAATAGAGTACGTCTACAGTCACTCTGTTGCTGCTGTCGGTACAGATCGCTTCCCCAAGGAAATAAATTACATTTCATTCTCTATATATTGTTTACTTTATAGTCTCTTGATCTTACTTTGCTGACTTCTTGTTGTAGATTTTTCGGTAGCTTGGTTCCCACTTAATCACAACAGCCTCTGTAAATGTTAGCGAGTTGTGTTATGGGGATTTGCTACCGGCATTTCACAACGGTTACTGAACATAGAAGCCCCTTCTTTATTCTACCGAAAATACCTCGGTAAATATTCCCCTCGCTCAGAATAATAATAATAATAATAGACCTTTAAAATGATTTTCCAACAAGCAGACTTTATTTCACGTTAACCATGCAGTAAACTCAAAGCACATTTTGCATTGTTTTCTGTTTGTGGTTTTATGAAGAGGTCACCGTTTACACAGCACGTGCTCCCTGATGGTTCTGCTCATTATAATCTAATCAGTCCCTCCTCAAAATCCTAACAGAAGAAGGGTTTTCTTCTATCTCCTACCAGAGCTGTGTGGTGCAATCCAAAGGAGGCCCCATCCTTGGTTACCCATCTCCTTCTACCGCCTTTTGGGGAGGGCGCTGTTTTCTTAGTGTGTTTATTGACTTCTTTTTTGGCCAGGTATCTAATCATCACAGCTATCTTTTGAGGTGGGTCTTGCCTCATCCCCCATTTTACAGATGAGACAATTGAGGTTCAGAGAGGTGAAGTGTCTTGCCTTGGGTTACACAACTTGGAAATGCAAGGCAGGTCTGGAACCTTGGCCACGATCTCCTCCTGTACTGGGGGTGGCTACAGAGCCCTTCCATGCTTCAGACACCCTCTGTCCCTGGTTCTGAGCTTCCCATGTTCTTCACAGGGTGCCTGGAACAGTACAACTCTGCCACTTACGAGCCATCTGCTCTTGCATAAGTGGCCTTACCCCTCTGAGACTCAGTCTTCTCATCCATAGCATGGGCATAATTATACTAGTCTCACAGGGAGGTCGGTAATAATAACAAGAAGCCTGGGGCGCCTGGGTGGCTCAGTGGGTTGAGCCTCTTCCTTCTGCTCAGGTCATGATCCCAAGGTCCTAGGATCAAGCCCCGCATCGGGCTCTCTGCTCAGCGGGGAGCCTGCTTCCCTTCCCCCTCTGCCTGCCTCTCTGCCTACTTGTGATCTCTCTCTCTCTGTCAAATAAATAAATTAAAAAAAAAAAAAAAAGAAGAAGAAGCCCGGACATATTTATCAAGCTCTTCCCATGTGCCAGGCATTGGACCAGGTAATTTATACCATGCTCATTTTTATTTTTTTAAATATTGTTTTAAAGGTTTATTTATTTATTTGAGAGAGAGAGCATGAGCAGGAAGGGCAGAGGGAGAGGAAGAGAGGAACCGAAGCACTCTCCATGCTTAGCATGAGCATAACACAGGGCTTCATGTCATGCCGAGATCATGACCCGAGCCACAAACGAGAGTCAGACGCTCAGTTGACTGTGCCACCCAGATGCCCCTACACTGTGCTCATTTTTAATCCTCCTGACAGCCCGGGGAAGGAGATCCTGTTATTATCCCATTTTGCAGATGGGGAAAGTGAAGGATGACATGGAAATATCCAGAACGGGCCACCACCCAAGCCTAAGCCTTGCCCTCGTTGTTGCTGTCACTCTCTTTGCCCCAGGCCCCTCTGCCCTCTTTTCTGCACAGCAGTCGGAGGAGTCATGGTCACACCTAAGTCTAGTCATGTCACACCTCTGTCCCCAGTCCTCTGGTAGCTGCAAGCTCAGGCAAAGTCAAAGCCAAACACTTTGGAGGACCTGGCTTTTTCCTCTCCTGCTGGCTTCCTTCACTCACACTCAGCTGCAGGCTCGTGACCTCTCTCTGGTTCTGGTCACACACCAGCCTCAGGGGCTGTCTCGTTGGATCAGATGTCCCCGTATTGGGAAGGCCTTCTCGGAACCCCTGCATCTATTTAGTTGTCTCTCAGCATCCAAAATCCCCTGACATAGGGGTGACCAGATGGGTCCAATTCTTGATCTCAGCTCAGGTCTCGATCTCACAGTTATGAGTTTGACCCCCATATTGGGCTCTACACTGGACTTGGATCTTACTTAAAAAGAAAAATATATATATATTTGTTTCCATGCATTTTTCCCTGTCTCCTCTCCTGTATTTAGAACATAAGCCCCATGAGGACAGGGTTAGCTTTCTCTTCCCCTGTTTGTTCACTACAGGATCCCCAGGGCCTAGAATATTGTTGGCATTTGTCGGATATTTGTTAAATGAAGGAATCACAAAATAATGCCAAGTAGTAAGCCCCTGGCCAGTGCCTGGCATAGTGCAAGTGTCCACAAACATGGACTGCTCCAATCAGAGGTGTTAAACCACCCCGAGCCACAGGCAGCTCTTCTCCTTGGGAGGAGGGTCAAGGCCCATGTCGGCTCAGAGCCTCATTCTACCCCATCCAGAAAAATCTGTCCTGTGGGGCCTGGAAGGTGGGTTCCCCCAGCAGCAGTCTAACGAGGTCAGCAGCACTTCCTCATCTAGAAGAGGAGGAACCCCAAGGCAAAGAGAAAAGATTCTCCCAGACTTCTCAAGGGGTCCACAAAGAGAGAGAGCACATCTCCAGCGACATGAGTGGACAGCTGCCTTCCAGAGCTTCGGGGCTCACCATAGAGCCCGAGCGTCTCAGGCGAGTGCTCTGCCTCTCCCCCCTGAAGCCTGGCCAGCACCAACGATGGATTTTATATCATAAATCAATTTCCCCTCTAATTTTGAAAGTAACACGTGCCCTATAAAATATTCAAACATCAAAGAAATGTGTAATTTAGAAAATGAAACTCCCCCCCTCCCTTTCCCCAACCCAGACAACTTACTGTTAACAGCGTGCCATATACTGGATTTTTATCTAGAATATTTTCCCCAAGCATATTCTAACATTGATTACTTACAAAAATGGGATCAATCCATACATAACTTTTGCACCTAGATTTTTTTTTCTTTAATCAGGTGATTGAGGTACAGTTTGCATATCGTCAAATTCATTGTTTTTAGCGTAGGCTTCTTTGAGTTTTGAAAATACGTTATACCATATACAATTTTTTAAAAAGATTTTATTAATTTATTTGACAGACAGAGATTACAAGTAGGCAGAGAGGCAGGCAGAGAGAGAGGAAGGGAAGCAGACTCCCCGCTGAGCAGAGAGCCTAATGCGGGGCTCAATCCCAGGACCCTGGGATCATGACCTGAGCTGAAGGCAGAGGCTTTAACCCACTGAGCCATCCAGGCACCCCTATACCATATACAATTGTATAAGCATTGCCACAGTAAAAATTCAGAACAGTTCCACCAGCCTTCCAAATTCTCTTGTGCCCTTGGAATAAACCCCATCCTTCAGGGTCAGCTCCTGGCAATGATTAACCTGTTCCCTCTCCCTCTACTTTTCCTTTTCCAGAAGGTCCTACACATGGTATTATAGACTACATAGACTTTTGTGTCTGATTTCTTTTACTCGGCATTATAATGCCTCTTGAGTTTCCTCCACATTGTTCCGTGAATCTGTAGTTCCTTCCTTTTGATTATTGTATAATATTTCATTGTATGGATAGTCTACAGTCTGTTTATCCATTCATCAGTTGAAGGATGTCAGGGTTGTTTCCAGTTTGGGGCGATTACAAATCCAGCCACTCTAAACATTCACATACAAGTTTTGGTGTGAATATAAGTTTTCATTTCTCTTGGGTAAAATCCCAGGAGTGGGATGGGTGGGCCATATGGTAAACACATACTTAGCTTTATAAGAAACTGCCAACATGGTTTCCAAAGTGACTTTTCCATACACCTTGTTTTTTTTTTTTTTTTTGAACCTTGCAAATATGTTATTATCTAAAAACATGTATTTATTTGTTTGTAAAAAAAACTTCCCATCAGAATGTAAGCTCTAGGAGGGCAAGGGTACTGTCTCCTTTGTTCAACTTTGCGTCCTCTGTCCAGAACAGTGCCCTGGCACATAGTAGGTGCTCAAGAAATGGGTGCTGAACGAATGAGCCAGATAGACCTCCCTCCACGCGAGGACACTTTGATCCATGTCATTAGCCTGAGAGCGGTGGCGTTGTATTGTGCTGTCTGGTGTGTCTCTTCCCTTCACCTTACCGTGGGCCCCTGCCTGTCTTCAGATTCCCACCACAGTGTGCATCAATGGACTTGCATATTCTTTTGCAAGTGAATTTCCCATTAAAACAAATTTCTGGAAGTAGAATTGCTTGGTCAAAGGAGACAAAAGATCGCAACTTCCGTAGATATTGCAAAAGGCGATACCAATTTATACTTCCACGAAGAGTGGAGGGGAGGAAATGGCCTGCTTGAGGAGATTTCCTGCCTCACCCCAACCTCCCCTGCACTGAATATTACCGGTTGGGACTAATGTTAAATCCGCCCTGCTCCAGGTCTCAGGGCTGCCCTGACATTTGGACCTCCTACATGGGCACGGTCTCCAGAAAGAACGGTGGACACTGACACAGGACTGCCGAGTGCCTTTTTGGCTAAGAAAGAACCCAAAAAATCAAGCCTGAAAGCTAACTATCTAAAAAAACAGAGTCCTTGGGGCGCCGGGGTGGCTCAGTTGGTTAAAGCCTCTGCCTTGGGCTCCGGTCATGATCTCAGGGTCCTGGAATCAAGCCCCGCCTCGGGCTCTCTGCTCAAGGGGAGCCTGCTTCCTCCTCTCTCTCTGCCTGCTTTTCTGCCTACTTGTGATCTCTGTCTGTCGGATAAATAAATAAAATCTTCTTTTAAGAAAATTTAAAAAAATAAATAAATAAATAACAGAGTTCTTCCTATCGTCTGATAAACAAAAGGCTATTTTGCTCCATTAAAAAAAGAAAAGGCAAACGCTCTGAGAACAAAGTAAATCTACTCGTCCTACATTTGGTCCCTGTTTTACTATTTTACCGTGAATTGGGGTGGAGGGTGCAGCATGGGTCGTGGGGCTGCGTTTGGATGCGAGTCTGGATGCTACCAGCAGACCCGCGTAGGTGACCCTGCAAGGACTCTACATGAGAACAACAAAAGGTAGCTGGAAAAAAAATGAAACTGAACGGGGAAGAAATGAAAGTGTTACAATTAGCTAATTGGACCCAGTTCTTCTGGATGGAGCTTTATCTCTCCCACTGTGCACAGAGCTCTTCTCCACATCAAAGACTACTACAAGCCTGGAGAATTGGAACCGATGTTTATGGAGTGCTTTGAAGATGTAAAGTACTGTTTAAATGCTAAGTATTATTATTATGACTTAAAATTTTAAATGCCCTTTTTTTTTTCCCTGGTGGGAATTTTTAATATGTTTGTGATTCTTACTTAATGCCAAAAGCGAGCCTGTCTGTGAAATGCTATCTGGATTCAGGCTGGGGTGGGGCAAGCCACCAACGTATCTTTGGAATACTGAACCAAATTCACCACTCTGTCCTTGTAAATTGTGTTTTCTGGGAAGATGAACACTGTCAATCCTATGCTGTCAGTTTATGTAAGAACATGTCTCAAGATCTAATTGAAATACAGCATCTTTCCAGGCAGAGTTGATAGAGTTATCACATTACAGATTTTATTTGACTCTGCATCTCAATTCATTGCTTTGTATAGTTTCCAGATTTCTTCATAAAACAGAAATTAGACACAGTCTTGACATTAGAATTTCACAAAGAAGCAATCAAATCCAAATTACTTCGAAGAAAGAAAGGACTATAAAAGTGACTAAACCAAATGAAAGGAAAAAACATTCTGGAGGGCCCTAGTTCATGAATTAATTTTCTTATTTGGTCCTTGGGACAAATCCAACTTAATTTAGGAGGTTGCCAGACGTAAAACACAAGGACAAACTTTTGCATCTGTGGCTACTATGAGCTTGGAGATAAATATTGTAAAGTTCAGAAGTTTTGTTTACGTTCATCTTTTTTTTTTTGTTTTGTTTTTTTTGTTTTTTTTTTGCACAGAACTCAGACAATAAACTACACTGGTCAGTATTCCTTTCATATGTTCACTGTGTGCTAATAGCTTTTTTTTTTTTTTTTTTTTTTTTTTTTTTACTATTGGTAGGGAATTTTTTAAATTAAAAAATCATCAAAGCTTAAATGAATTGCCTGACATAAAACTTGGGTCCAAAATGGAACATGGTCATTGGGCCTTTGCAATTTCCTATGGTAACCAAAGACCAAACTGTGTTTTAAAAACTATTCTAGTAATGAGTTCACAAGAGGTCTCAAGTTACTAAGTGGCCTTGAGCCTCTTTTGAAACCAAAGCAAAGGAAAATCTCATTAATTTGAACTGTGCTAATAATGGAATTTGTTATAATTCAACCTGGCCTGAGCTACAGTTTACCTTTGGTCTACCTGTGAAGGCAAGTTTACTGGAGTGACCATAAAGAAGATTGTGCAAGAAATATTTCATATCTTTAAAAGACTAAACTATTTTAAGGCTTTTAGCACCTCACTTTTAGCCAAATAAATTCCTGTGGAATTCAGATGAGTTTTAAATGTTGATTGGAGCAGACAGGAAGTAATATGACTTAGGAACCCTTTTTTTTTTTTGGTCAAATTCTTCTCTGTACTCCAAAGAAATAAAGGTTCACTTTGTTTAAAGATTCTAAACAGTTCCTTTAATGCAGACAGATCTCTTAACCTTCCCTTCATACCAGTTGTCATGAATGAATGAGGTTTCATTGAGGCAGTAGCAGCAATCGGTAATTACAACCACTAACAAAGGAAATAACTCAAAATAATGTTTTTTTCCATTGCACTTGTATGTGTCAGGCTATGTGCTAAGCCCTTTCTAATTTCTTTACACTGTGTCTGATAACCGATAGATTCTTAGTAGATGATCACACTTACTATTAAAGTCGTCTGTGTCTTCTTTCAGCTATAGAAGGACACTGACATCTGTTGGTATCAATGGACAGATCAAGGATGGTCAAAGAAAAAGGAGGAAAATATCATAAAGAAATAGATCAATAGATGATGGAAGATTAGATAGAGAGATAGATAGATAGATAGATAGATAGATAGATATGGGGGGCTAATGGTGGATGGATGGATGGGTGGATGGATGGATGGATGGATGGAGGGATGGATGGATGGATGGGTGGATGGGTAGGTGGATGGATAGACAGATGGACAGATAGACAGATAGATGGAGATGGATGGATGGCTGTATAGATAGATAGAAAGAAGTAGCAAAGCAAAGAGATAGGAAGAGGTGACACTCTGGCCATGCTAGCCCGCATATAGGAATGGTTTTTCTCTCCACCTACTCAAGAACTTCAGCAGGCACATTAGAAAGTTAGCCACGAACCAAGAATCACACAGCCCTCCTGGCAATCACAGCTCTCCTGATGAAGTCCCAAGGGAGCCAAAGGGAACCAATGGGAGGAACCTGAGCAAATTTGTTGCCAATCTGTTTGGGAGGCTGCAGAAAGGTTCAGTGGTATGGCTGTGTGTGCCAAGTAAATACCAAGGTCCTGCTAACTTGAGGAATTGGTTTGATTCCATGATGTCTGAGTTGGGTTTTTCCACCAGAGCATTATCAGGATGTCATTTAATGGGTACCAAAAGTCCCCCTCCTTAGCAGAAGGAAATACTTCAAATTCTCACCATTCCATTTACATTAAAATTTTTTGGAACCTTTATTGCTTTATCTGATTATAAGCGTAATACCAAAAGAGAACCAAATAAAATAAGAGAGTAAGAGGGAAAGGAAAAGAAACACAGCTCTTCATAAAAAATTCGAACAATACAGATGAATATTAATGAGCAAGTGAAAATGATGTATGATCACATCACTCAGTGATAGCCACTGCTAACATGGTGGTGAGTGTCTAATTAAGAGTATAAACAATATATTTCAAGGATACCCACCATATGTTGGAGATATAAGGGACAAAATATAGTCTCTGAGCTTAGGGACTTCATAAACATATTAAATGAGTTATTACCAATGTGATGAATATTTTGTAACTTGTTCCTTGCACTCCACAATGATGATAGCCATTTTCCCACGTCAAATATATATGTATATTCGACATATATATCAGGGATAAGAAATATTACTAAAGGAGCACCTGGGTGGCTCAGTCAGTTAAGTATCCGACTCTTGATTTCAGCTCAGGTCATGATCTCAGGGTCGTGAGACTGAGCCCCTAGTTGGGCTCTGTAGTGGGCATGGAGCCTGCTTAAGATTCTCTCTCTAGGGACATCTGGGTGGCTCAGTCAGTTAAGCAGCTGCCTTCAGCTCAGGTCATGATCCTAAGGTCTTGGGATCGAGTCACTCACTCAGTGGGGAGCCCTCTTCTTCCTCTGCCTGCTCTGCCTGCTGTTCCCCCTGCTTGTGCTCTCCGCTCTCTCTCTCTCTCTCTCTCTCTTTCTCTCTTTGTTAAATAAATAAATAAAATATTTTTTAAAAAAAGATTATCTCTTTCCCTCTCCCTCTGCCCTTCTCCACAGCCCCCCAAATTAGTAAGCAGCATCACCCTTTTCCCTTATTCTTTCTAAAGAGGATTCAATATTTGCCTGCCTATTCCCTAGACCTTTCGTTGGGCTCATCAAGGACAGGAACACACTAAGAATGAGTACATTGATTTACATCAGGAAGGACCTGAAGCCACCTGGGGTAGAACGGGGTGGGCCAAAATGGGGGGAGAGGGACTAAGAGGGAAGGAATGCCTGGAGATGAGAGATAACCCAGGCTGAGGTCTGGAGGAAACAAGGGGAAGTATTGGGGAAGTAGGGACTGTGACTCATGAGGAAACGTTCAGATCTTAAGGATTTCTCAAGGAGACTTCAATTTCAGAGATGAGTTATTTGCTGATGCCATGGGGATTGGGGACTTAGGATTCTTTGGAAGGTGCTGCGACATTGAGGCTGGCCACCATATGGCCAGGTGTGGTTTGACACTTGTAGGACAACCTCATCCCTTTTAAGGGTGGTACATGTTCCATGGTGGGGGATACGAAACTTTATTTCATCCTTCCCTACAGGCAGGCATGGAGGTTGATACAAATGCTTTTGCAACTAAATATAAATCCCATATAACATCTTTACAAACTGGTTCACTTAAAGAAGTGAATAGATAGATGAATGATAGGTAGGTGATAGTTAGATAAATGGAAGGAAGGAAGAAGGAAGGAATGTGGGGTGGCCAACAAACTATGATATATCTATACCATAGAATACTATTCAGCAATAAACAAGAACGAAGTATTGATAGACAACTTGGACGAATCTAAAATTAATTATGCGGAGGGAAAGAAGCCAGACTTCTGTAAGTTTCCATTTATATACAATTGAGATGGAAAGCAGATCAGCAGTTGCCTAGGGCAGGAAGGGGGACGATGAAGAGGGATGAGGAAACCTTTGGGAGTGATCATATATTCATGATCTTGATTGTGGTGAACACTTCAGGAGTATATACACATGCCAACATGTATTAAATTGCACAGCTTAAATACATGCAGATTATGGCATATCCATTAAAACTTAATAAAGCTATAAAGTAGGTGATGATAGATAGACAGTTGGAGGGTGCATTTTTAAGTGAACAAGAGAACAGAGACCCAGCAGAGACCTGTTTATGAGCTGCTGGGCTGGGGACTGAAGAGAAAGGTGACCAGTCCAGTATGATAAGCACTCCAGTGGAATGCCACTGTACAGAGGAGTAGAATTTGGCAGGGGCAGAGGAAGTAGTCCTGTTAATAGGGCTTCTAGGAATGAGAAGTGGGCTAGGCAAATGATCTCACACCCGAGCCCCAAATCACACTAGTTTCCATCCACAGGGTAGGCTTATTTATGGCCCCTCTGCCCCAATCTAGATGGCTCCAGAGCTCAGCAATGTGCCTGGCACATGGCAGGTACTCAGTAAATGTTTGTCAACAGGAACAGACCTCACTTAAGCCCCGCCCAGCCACCATGGACATAGAGGCATCACAGGTATCCCATCCTCTTCCTGTCAAAGGGCTGGACCACCTTCCCAAGCTGGCCTGGAACCCACCTCCATTCCACAGTCCCCCAGCCCCTGGCTTCACCTGCTATCTTCCACTCAAGCCTGTCTCTTGGAGCTAATGAACAAATCCGCTTCTCCAGCCCTACCTTAGAAGCTCTTCTTTGGACACGGATTCACTCTTTCTCCTGGCTTCCCATGATGTCCTTTGCTTCTGCGGGAGGCAGGTTATTTGAGGTCAGTTACAAGACCGGAACAGACCAGGGTTTGTGCCCCAGCTCTGCCTCTCTCTGACTTTGTGGCTGTGGGCAGGTGATGTTCCCATGTTCCCTTTCTTTCTTTCTTTCAAAGATTTTATTTATTTATTTGAGACAGAGATCACAAGTAGGCAGAGAGGCAGGCAGAGAGAGAGGAGGAAGCAGGCTCCCTGCTGAGCAGAGAGCCCGTTGCGGGGCTCAATCCCAAAACCCTGGGATCATGACCTGAGCCGAAGGCAGAGGCTTTAACCCACTGAGCCACCCCGGTGCCCCTGATGTTCTCTTTCTGAGCCTCAGTATCCTCATCTGTAAAAGAGGGTTAGCAAGCATGATCTACAACAGTCTTTGTGATTATTCATGAAAGAAAGGCAGGAAGTGTTTAGGACACTGTGTGGCACACAGCAGACACTGAGTAAAAAGATAATTTTATTTTTTACATAGTCATTAAGAGGTTAAGAGCTTGGACTCTGAAGACAGGCTGATCCAAATTCAAATCCCAGATAATTGCTCCAGTGCAAGCGAATTAATACTTTTGAGCTTTGGTTTCCTCCTCTATAAATCAGAGATGAGGGTGCCTGGGTGGCTCAGTGGGTTAAAGCCTCTGCCTTCGGCTCAGGTCATGATCCCAGTGTCCTGGGATCGAGCCCGGCATTGGGCTCTCTGCTCAGCGGGGGGCCTGTTTCCCTTCCTCTCTCTGACTGCCTCTCTGTCCACTTGTAATCTCTGTCTGTCGAACACATAAATAAAATCTTTAAATAAATAAATAAATAGATAGATAGATAAATAAATAAATAAGAGATGATGCAGATTCACTTGTCAGGAGCCTGCAGGAGACAGAGGGCACATTGAACCCAGGCAATGTGAAGCGAGTTTCATAAAGACATTATATGCATAAGTATGAAAGGAGTTTAGGAACCTCCACAGGGTAAAGTGCAATCCCTGGGTCTGGCAAAGGGAGGCGCTGTTCCAACCTGAACCTGCAGGATCAAGGAAGAGTGTTAATTCCAGAACCTGGAAAGGGGACCTATTGGAGCAAATCACCCATCAGGAGCAGTGGTTTTGGGGAAGATACACAGCCAGCCCACAGCCCACGCAAGGAGGAGCCTGGGGGATTAATATCCCAACCCCATTGTCTTCTTTCCCCTGATCTCCTGCCAGAGTCTCTTCTGTTTTTTGGACCAACCTAACCAGAGGCCAGGGTACATGGGACCCCACTGATGCCACCCACCCAGGTCAGCCTCTTGGGCTTAGAGCAAGAGTAAAGGTCAAATGTCCCCAGTAGGAGGGCAAAGAGATGAAATCCAATAGAAGAAGTTCCCTCCTTGTAGAATCAAAAGGATTCATTGAAATGATGTTGATAAAGCCTTTACCACGTAATAAGGCTTTGCTCAGTGGCGGCTGGCCCATGGTTAGCTGGGAGCCCACCCTAGCCTGAGTTCTCCAGGTTGGTACCAGGCCAGCCTTGACCTAACCTAACAGTGTCGGGAAAGGAACAGAGCTGATCTTCTGCTACATTCTGTGTTTACTTAGAAAAAACTTGGCTGCTGAGGGGAAGGGGGGGTTGACTGTGGTTTTCTGCAACAGCTGGGGGTGGAGGGGAGGTGCAGAGAGGGGGAACTGGAACACATTAGGATGTCTGAAAGTCAGGAGACCCCAGAACCCCAGGATCTGAGAAGAGTCCACGTTGAGGGCAGTGTTTGCCCACATTCTCTTTGCCAAGGGACTGTGGATTTCGGGACTGAGTGCCAAGTGGCCTGGGACTGGTCCCCAGGAGACAGGGCCACGGGGCAGCCCCAGCACCGGCCACGTGGAATGTGCCACTCTTGGAACCAAGGCTCTTGCTTTTTAAAATTGGCTTGTAAATCTCTGTGTAGTTTGCAGAGTTTAGGAATTTTATTTTATCTGGATTAAAGTCGTGTTCTGCTTTGGCATCGGAAGGCGTTTATGACTGTTAAAACAAGAAATGAAAAATATAGGCCTGGAATCAGCGAGGCTGCCTCCTGCCAGACTCGGAGGGATTTGTCTTAGGGGCCAGGCAGAAGGTTTTCTGCCCCTTCTCCCCGACAACTCGAGTAGCACTTGGGAAAGCCGCGGCTGACAAGGGTTGGGGAGGGCGTGGGGAGAGGAACAGCTTTAGCTTTGTTTGGGGAACATCCTTCACCTTTGCTTCAAGTCTACTCCCCCTCCCCCACCTTCAACCATACCCTCCAGGGCATTGTTTAATGTCGCTGTCACTTGGCTGCTCTGGGCCTAGGGGGCAGGTGGCTGAAGACTTTTGATTCATTGTTTGGGGATAGCTATGAACTCCCAAATTGCAATTTTGGACAGGATTTAAATAACTGAGATTCCAGCTTCCTTGGCCTACTTTGCCAACTTCTTTATTCCCTCTTGCTTTTAAAGCACTCTCTCTCTCACATACACACATACACACACAGACTTCTTTCCTAATGGCAAAAGTTATACATGCTTCCCAAAGAACATGTGGAAAGCAAAGCAAAGCACCGACGTGGTGGGGGGAGGGGGCCATAAAAATCATAAGAGAAAATCGCTCAAGCTTCAGCAAAGAAGGTTCTGGTATTCTGCCTCCTATCCATCTATCATCTATCTATTCTTCTTTAATACAAACATAGACGATAGGTAATCTTGATCTTGTTGCCTGTGTGTTCATTTATAGTTTGTAAGCATCTTTCCTTTCCTGCAGACAATGCTTTGTATTTTATGACAAAAATACAAACGACGACCACTCGGGCACTGAGGTTAAGAATTCAACCTTTGTAGGCAAAGAGATCTGGGTTCAAATCTCAGATGGTCAATTTCTAGCTGCGTCTTTGGGCAAATGACTTCATCTTGCTGGACCCGGGTTTGCTCATCTGTAAAACAGGGATAAAACTGCATCCACCTCAGAAAGGTTGCTGGGAGAACAGTAACATTCCAGCAGATAAATAAGAACCTGCAGTGGGGGTGCAGGGTATGGGGAGAATGCTTGTCTCCCTAGTGAGTGCTCAGTAAATTACGGTCCATATTGTTACTGAGATGGTCCGCAGTGACCCATGCCGGACATTTGCGTTTTTCCTTTCCCGGGAGTGCTACATGTGGCATTCTCTCTAAATGAGAACTTTGGGCTCCGTAGCATTTGTTTCATGGTTAACAGCGAGATGATTTTAAACTTCTATCTTCTCCCAAGACTGCTCGACAAAATTGGCAGTCTGTACTATGCAAAAATTCACCCAGAAATGGAAGAGAGGGACATTTGCAAAAGCTGGGTTGTGTCTACAGAATTAGAAGGCACAGTTGGACTAATTTTAGTGCCTAAAAATGGGAAACATTGGAATCATGCTTCATGGGAAACTAAAGTTCTCGAAAGTGGCAAAAGGAACCATCAGGGCTGGTTGAAATGCGGACCCATTGCAATCCGTGCACAGACTCTGTTTGGCTGGAAGGGAAAAGGTTCAGGGAGAAAGGGTTAATTGTCTTTCCCGTCTTGGGGTGGAAGTGATCTAGTACAGGCTGTGTCTTCATTGTCTTGGTTTGCCCAACTATCCCCTTTCCTTTGTCTTGCCATGGATGGTGTTGTTGATCCTGTGACCGGGCAGTCACTGTGCTGGGGCTCTCCGCTAGTCTGTCCTTCAGGATTCCCAAGAGGGGCAGGCCCCTGTGATTGGCCTCCCGTGGGCAAACGGCACACAACTCACTTTGTATCTGAGGACTGGAGCGGGGGCCTGGCTCCTTTTTGGCACAGCCAATCAGGCCGGGGCTGAGAGTTTATGAGATGAAGGGGAACCACTTTGAAGAAAGGCGCCCTTGTCTGCTGCTTCGCCATCGCTCAGTGGGGAGGGGTGGGCATGGCCAGAAGCCTGGTGCCCTGGGGATGGATGGGGAAAGAAAAGAAGCTGAGAAACCAGGGTCGAAATTCTTTCTGCGAACAGGAGAGCAAAGTGAGCAGTCTGCCTTCCTCTCCTCAGGTGTGTTCTCCCAGTGGGAAGCCATGGCCATCGCCAAGGGTCAGGATGGGTGCATCGCAGCCCCTGGTTGAATCGACCTCCAGCTCCCACCCCTCCTAGACAGCAGAGAGAGTAAGGTGGAAACACCTCTAGAAGCAATCATGGGGACCAATAATCTAGAAGCAATAACTCCACCAAGGCAGAGAAGGACCACTTCAAATCCGCATCCCCCCTAATGGGCTTTTACTTCCTATCTTGGAGCCTCAGTTTCTCCCCAAGGAGGCCATTTTTTTTTTTTAAGGTTTTATTTATTTGACAGACAGAGATCACAAGTAGGCAGAGAAGCAGGCAGAGAGAGGAGGAAGCAGCCTTCCTACTGAGCAGAGAGCCTGATGCGGGGCTCAATCCCAGGACCCTGAGATCATGACCTGAGCTGAAGGCAGAGGCTTTAACCCACTGAGCCACCCAGGCACCCCAAGGAGGCCATTTTTAATAGTATCTCGCTCACAGGGCTGTTGGGAGGACTGCGTGGAGCACTTCACACAGTGCCTGGTATGCAGTAAGTACTGAGTAGTTAGAAGCTATTATTATTAATTGCAATCATATTTGGGTCACAAGAGGTATTCTACTTTCAATGAAGCCAGAAATAGGGTCTGTTCCTTTGATTTTTCTTTTCTTTTCTTTTCTTTTCTTTTTTTTTTTTTTTTAAGATTTTATTTATTTATTTGACAGAGAGGGACACAGCAAGGGAGGGAACACAGGCAGGGGGAGTGGGAGGGGGAGAAGCAGCCTTCCCACCAAGCAAGGATCCCGATGCAGGGCTCAATCCCAAACCCTGGGATCATGACCTGAGCCAAAGGCAGATGCTTAACTCACTGAGCCACCCAGGCGCGCCCCTTTAATTGTTCTTTTATCCATTTACTCAGACAATCAATGAACATTTAATAGAGCCTACTAGGGGCTGGCTGTTTCCCTGGGGATGATGTCCTTGGGGTTTACAATGTGTTTAGGCTCTGTTTTAAGCCCTTTCTGTGTATTAACTTATATAAGCAACACCATGGGGTAAGTGTCGAGAAATTGAACTTGTCTGAGATCACATAGCTCGTAAGATTAAGAGCTGGGATTTGAACTGAGGTCTGCCTGCCTCTCAAGTCTGTGTCTTAAACACCCTGCTAGTCCTAAGTGAATAAATAACACATGATTCCTGCCCCTACACCCCCAGGCAGTGCCGTCCTCTGGAACTTTCTGCAAGGAGAAAAATATTCGCTGTCCGCACTACTCAATACGGTACCCACTGGTGGCTACTGAGGACTTGAAATATGACCAGTGCAACTGAGAGACTGGATTTGAAATTTTATTTAATTTGCATTAAATTCAGCAAGATTTTAAGAAAGCCACACACAGGGCCAGTGGCTATCGTATTAACCAGCACAGCTCCAGGAATGTAGAGCCTGGATGAAAAAATTCACATTGGCCGAGGGGGTGAGTGTTTTGCCTAAGCTCCAAGAACACAGACAGGAGGACACAGCCTTGGTGTGGGGCATGGCCTGAGGGCACCAGAGGCTTCCTAGAAAAAGTCATCTCTGACCTGAGTCTTAAGGAAGGGGCTGTTGGCAGGAGGGGAGGCATTTTTAAATATACCCAAATATGCTGGATTTCACAACAGCGCCTGTGGACAGCCAGTACTTTGGTGGAGATTGAAACCTGTAATCAAGACCCAGGGTCTTCTTTGAGCTACAAGATAACCAAAGCTTACGTGGGAAGGATGAAAGAATAGTGGGTTCAGGAATGTGTCCACTGTTTTGTTTTTGTTGTGTGTGTGTGGTTTTTTCCCCCTGCTACAGGTATGAGCTTGAGTTTGGCTTTGAACCATCACCTTTCTGAGGGTGTGCAAACACTTGGAAAACAAACCTGAAAAATTCACCAGCTCATTGGAATGCTTTGGTCGATTTTGTATGAAGTCAAATGTCCAAGAATTGTGAGCCAGCTCTAGGCAGACAAAAGAGTACTAATAGTAATAAGGATAATGATGATAACAATGAAAAACAGTTACCACTTATTAAGACACTTACTTTGTGCCAGACCCAGTGTTAAGTGCTTTTGTGTATTGATCGTCTCACACAATCCTACAATCCATCCTTTACATGGCAGCAAAGTGGCCTTTTTAAGATCTAAACTCTAAATCAGATCATGCTAGTCTGCGGCTAAAACCCTTAAGTGGCTTCCCATTATACTTAGAATGAAATCAAAGTTTCTTGCCCTGGTCTGCAAGGCTTGGGCCCTGCCTACCTCTCTCCCCATCTTCTCCCATTCTCTACCTACTTACTAAGCTCCAGATACATAAGACCACTTTCTGGTATAAAGGGCCAAGCTTTGGCTACCCCAGGACTTTTGCACTTGCTGTTCCCCCCAATAAGCTCCTCAACTCCAAGCCCTAATCCTCCACTATGTGCTGGAGGGCAGGAACCTTGTCTTTTTGGTCACTGTAGCATCCACAGTCCCTATGGTGGTAGGTATTCAGTAAAAATTTATTAAATGATCGAGAGAATTTGAACCTCATATACTAAGTCTTATTATCCTCACGTAACAGATGAAGAAACTGAAGGTCAGAGGGGTTAATTTGCTCAAAACCACATAGCTTGTTAGTTTCTGACACATAGCTGACACATAGCTTGTTAGTATCTGGAGGATTCTGACCATCTTCTCCTATTGGCCCGCTGTGCTGGGGTTACACATACACCTCAGAAGGAGGAGCATCCTTCAAGATACGGTTTTCATCCCTTTACTCTGCAAATGGCCCTGGTTTGCCTCACTTCATTCTTTATTGCCAGGATCTGTCTATATCATAAGAAACCCTAGCCTGCAAAACTACCCAGTCTTCCTCTGGCTTTTACTTTATGTTTTTCTTTGATCATAAAAATGAGTACTGTAGGAAGACTGGAAAGTATAGAAAAAATATATAAAGAAGCTGGGAGGAAAAAAAAAAAAACCTACTCACTACTCATGATCTCACTGTCCAAAGGCAATTTGGTTAACTCTTTGGTTTCTTTACTGCCAATCTTTTCTATCATCTTTAACACAGAACTGATACTGTCTTGGTATGTAATTTGGTGTCCCAATTTTATCCCTTAATGCTACAAATTTTTAGAGGTCTTATTTATTTATTTGTCAAAGAGAGAAAGAGAGAGTAAAGCAGAGGGAGCAGCAGGCAGAGGGAGGAGCAGGTTCCCAGGAAGCCTGATGTGGGACTTGATCCCAGAACCCCGAGATTGTGACCTGAGCCAAAGGCAGACACTCAACTGACTGAACCGCCCAAGCATCCCCTTTAATGCCACATCTTAAGATTGTTCTCAAGGGGGTGCCTGGCTGGCTCAGTCAGCAGGGCATGCAACTCTAGATCACAGGGTTGTGAGTTTGAGCCCCACGTTGGAGGTAGAAATTACTTAAAAGTAAAATAAAATCTTAAAAACAAAAAAAGATCTCTCACAAGACACTAAAATTTTTCATAAGTATTGAAGCCAAAGGTTGCATGATATTCCCTCACTTGGGTAAAGCCAGTCCACTCAACCAAATTTCTTTTGTTTGGGGGAGTCCTTCTTCTCATCTTGCAGGTCAGTAAGCCAAAACGAGGACTTAAATGTAAGGAGGCACACCTGCAATTGTGACTTAAATATAAAGAGATGCAGGAACTGTGATGTTTCCCTTTGAGATCAGAAAAAAAAAAAAAAAGGCATGTCTGCATTTCATCAGAATAATTATTGCTATGATTTTATCATTTCCTGAGATTCCATAGTATATGGGAGTTGTGGACATTCCAAAGAAAATCATGAAATTTTACCTAAAAGTCTTCAAAGGTTTTAGGGCTGTGTTGGCTCTCGGCAAAATCCCCTCGGCTGTCTTGCCGCCTACACTTTCAGAGTGCACCGAAGAGGTAGGGTGGCAAAGGGCAAGGAATCTGGGAAGTTCAAAGTCCAGTTTCTAGACTTAACTACGTGCCCTTGGACATGTCACTCCTCCTCTTTCCTGTGAAATGAGCGTGATGGTCCTCGCCTCAGAGAACTGTGAAGGTCAAATGAGGCATCAGACAGGGAGGGTGTATAGTAAACTCAAAAGTGCCATAAAGTTGTTTGGAATTCTTACGATCCGATGAGTTATGACCACAGTGGCTATTTAAAAGGACTTAAAGGTCAGCAGAGCCTATGTTCTCCAGCCCAAATCTTCAAAAGGCTGGCTCTTGTGTTAAGATGATATATATAAACCAGATTAGCGCGTCCTCTGCTTGCGATAAATTCGCGCGGATTTGAAAGAGTGGGTGTGGCAAGCTTGGCGGCTCGCCGACCCAGCATCCGCGCCCTAGCTCCCCTGACCCGAGCACAAGTACTGTCTGGGTCAGGTATTCAGTCCCCCAGTCCGTGCGCAGCATGTGACTCTGGGCAAAC
This sequence comes from Mustela lutreola, assembly GCF_030435805.1. Lineage (NCBI taxonomy): Eukaryota > Metazoa > Chordata > Mammalia > Carnivora > Mustelidae > Mustela > Mustela lutreola. Next base: position 89,930,069 of record NC_081300.1, on the reverse strand, counting down.
GGACTCCACCCCCGGCTCCAGAGGCGAGCCTGATTGGTCAAAGGATAACCCCTCCCCTTGCTGGTGATTGGTTGGGCAGAGAGCATGTGATCCCATTCTGTCCTCTGAGACCTGTGGGGACGTGTGAGACAGGTGGGAAGAGATCTCGCTCCTAACAAAGTGTGATAGGAAGAAATGTTCTTTCTTCTCCTTCTGGATGCCCTACGGCAGACTGAGGCAGCCGTCTTGCTACCACACTGGGGATGAAGCCAACACGGACAACGGAAGACTGGAGAGAGTATGATGGTCTTAACAACAGCAATAACAGTGGCAAAAACTTACTGATCCCTTAGAGCCTGCCAGGTCCTAGTCTAAATGTATCACATGCTTTGGCTCAGTGGGGTAACCCCACTTATTTGGATGTTGATTTTTATGCAACCATTAAAAATGCAAAATTTTTTAATGGTTGCATAAAAATCAAAATAACAATAATATTTAGGGGGAAATGAAATTCTACTTTCAATGTCCATAAATAAATTTTGTTGAAACCCAACCATGCCTACTCATTTACCTATTGTCTGTGGCGGCTTTCATTCTACGAGAGCCAAGTGAAGTAGTGGAAGAGACTGCCAACTACTTTGCCAAGAGCGAAGCCTAAAATATTTGCTATCTCGTCCTTTACAGAGAAAGTTTGCCCACCCACAACAACCCTGTAAGTTGGTGTACTCTTGTCCTCTTGTTTTTCATAGCTGAGGAAACTGAGGCTTCCAGAGGTTAAGTAATTTGTCCAAGGTCACACAGCCCTTGAGAAGTGGACTTGAAAATCACTGTCAAGGGGCGCCAGGATGGCTCAATGGGTTGGGGCCTCTGCCTTCCGCTCGGGTCATGATCCCAAGTTGTGGGATCAAGCCCCACATCCGGCTCTCTGCTCAGCGGGGAGCCTGTTTCCTCCTCTCTCTCTCTCTCTCTCTCTGCCTGCCTCTCTGCCTACTTGTGATCTCTATCTGTCAAATAAATAAATAAAATCTTAAAAAAAAAAAAAAAAAAGAAAATCACTGCCAAACAAGCTGGTTCCAGAGCCAGAGTTCTTAACCACTTTGGGAAAGGACCTGGATTCCTGATGACATTGTTCAGAGTCAACCAGCCCTAAATCCGCCTCACCTTGGGACCACAGGTTTCAGTGGTATATGACATTGCTGTATTATCGAAGCCAGTCTGAGATTGCGTTTTTGTTCTTTGCAGGTGAAACCATCCCAGCTGATGCCGTGAGAGAGAACATGACGAAGGTCAAGAGCGGAAAGGAAACATAAGCATGAGCCTCTTGGACCAACTGCCTTTTGTCCTTGCTCAGGAGAATAAAAGCTCTCTTTCTCCAGACACTTCAAGTCTCTACAAGTTCTTCCCTTTCAAAGGGATTATGAAGTAAATCCTATTTTAGAATTGCTGCTGCTTTTGGCAATCTGCAATATTAGCCTGATGAGGAATTACACTCGCTAATAAAATATTGCAAGTTGGGTTGAGTCTAATTGTTGCAAGTGCTAATAGTAATGGCATGTCATAGGGACTTCTGTGCCGGCACATCCCTTGCTTGGCTACAGCCCATGTGGAAAATCAATTTCCTCTAAATGTTTGAAGAATGGCACAGAAGGACCTGATTTCTTTTCCCTCTGCTGGAGTCAATCTGGAGACAGTGAGCCCATAAAATGAATGAGAATAACTATGGGTCCAAGATGCAGGGTGGAATGCGGAGCTAAGCAAAGCCTAACCTCGAGCTCGAAGTTCTAGCTTTTTTGTCCTATGGCCAGACACAATACCCATTTGCGTCCCAAACTGATGTGCTCTTAAAAAGTCACAGGACAGAAGGGCTTTGACTTTGACCCAAAAATCTCACTTCTAGGGCTCTCTCTGCCAGGAAAAAAATGTCCCGAGTATACAAGAATATTTGAACAGGGTATTCCTCGCAAGCTGGTTTGTGATGGTGAGAAAGGGGAGGCAAGGTAATTATCTGACAGGAGGAGATTAATTATGTCAATGGTGATATATCTATGCTCTGTAGCCACGAAGAAAGAGATAAATCTGTATGTATTCATATGGCAAGATTTTTAGGATACAGTATTGAGTGAAAAAAGGCAAGGTGCAGACCAACATCTATGGTATGAGGGAGGTTTTAGTAAAAAAAAAAAAAAGCCTTCAACAAAGATGTGCATATTTACACATGGATGTTTATACATGAGTAAAGTGAGGTCTGAAAGGATCCACACCAGGTTGCAGATGAGATGGTGATGGCTACGCCCAGGCTGGAAATGCTACCGGTGAAAGGGGAAACTTTCCTTCTTATTATTTAGATTTTTTTTTTTATGTCAAGGGTATATGGCTTTGGTAATGCAAAAGGACATAAAGAATTGGCTTCCCGCCATGTCTGAATAGCACCACGGCAGGCTTGTCACTATTTTTGAGGATACGGAAGATCAGAGTGCAACTCTGTGGTCTGAATGATCGAATCAAGCCACAGGTACAAGTTGTTATACACTTTAATCTGACAGGTCATAGCTCCTCCTGGGCTATAGTTACCACAAACGAGCTTCATTCCTTGCTACCTGCCTGCCTACCAAACCAAAATATCCTTTCACCAAGGCCAGAACTGAAAGATTTACCTTTTGGGAGCACCTGGGTGGCTCAGTTGGTTGAGCAGCTGCCTTGGGCTCAGATCATGATCCCAGGGTCCTGGGATCGAGCCCCATGTAGGGCTCCCTGCTCAGCGGGGCGTCTGCTTCTCCCTCACCCCCTGCTTCTCCCGCCCTCCCCCCACTCACACTCATGCTCTCTCTCTCTTTCTCTCAAATACATAAATAAAATCTTCAAAAAAAAGAGAAAGATTTCCTTTTTAAAAAATTGTGGGAAAATATATTCACGTAAAACGTACCATTTTAACCATTTAAAAACTGTAACATTCAGTGGCATCAGGTGCATTTAAGGTATTAGGCAACCTTCGGTGCATCCAGAACTTTCTAATCACTCCAAAAGGAAATCTGGCATCCATTAGCATTGCTATCTTTTCCCCCCTTCCCCCTCCCAGCCCCTGGAAACCACTAATGTGCTTTCTGTCTCTGTGGATTTGCCTATTCTAGACATTTTATATACGTGGAACCATACCGTGTATGGCCCTCTGTGACTGACTTCTTTCACTTAACATCAAGTGTTCAAGGTTCATCCAGGCTATAGCTTGTAAGCAATACCTCATTCCTCTTTATAGCTGTATACTATTCCAACATGAGGACATGCCACAACTTGTTTATCCATTCATCAGTTGATGGACATTTTGGATGTTTAATATTTTAGATATTACAAATAATGCTGCTATGAACATTCCTGTATACATTTTTCTTCAAACATCTGTTTTCGCTTCTCTTGGGTACATAGATCGGAGAGGAATTGTGGGATCTATGGTAATTATTTGTTTATCCTCATCAAGATTTGCTTTTCAAACCCCAGAACAATAGTCTCTGGACACTAGAGGACATGAAATGAGTGGAGGAAATCTCTCCTGAGTTTCTGTATGTCTGCTGAGTCCAGGCAGTAAGACTTGGGCTGAATGAGGCACCTGGGTGGCTCAGTGGGTTAAGCCTCTGCCTTAGGCTCAGGTCATGGTCTCGGGGTCCTGGGATTGAGCTCTGCATCAGGCTCTCTGCTCGGTGGGGAGACTGCTTCCCCCTCTCTCTCTGCCTACCTCTCTGCCTACTTGTGATCTCTCTTTCTGTCAAATAAACAAATAAAATCTTTAATTAAAAAAAAAAAAAAAGACTTGGGCTGAAGTCCCAATTCTGACATGATCTAACTTGGGAAAATCACTTAACCCTTCTAAGACCCTGGGGTTCTTCCTCTGTAATGTGGGACTGATTATAGGACATACTTCATGGATCTTTTATTCATTCAAATAATAATTTATTATTCATTCATACATTTACTGTGCAACACATAAATTTTTCAGTACTGACAAAAATAGATAAGAACCCCAGTGCTTGTGAGGAAAGACAGACAATTTACTAATATGTAACAATAAGGTATGTAGATAATGTTAAGTTTTATGTGGAAAATACAGAACAGGAGGCCTGAGAGAAGGCCTGACTTTTAAATGATGTGATTAGCATAACAATAAGGTGATATATGAACAAAAACTTGAAGGAAGAAACACCAGTCATGTGGCTCTCTGAGAGGAAGAGGTAGTGCAAAGGCCCTGGGGCAGGAGTGTTCTGCCATGTGCACACAAAAGCAAAGAGACTGGTGTGCCTGGACCAGAGGGCATGTGAGGATGAACAGAGGGGATGATTTTGTGGGCCACAGTGAGGACTCTGGATTTGACTCTGAGAGAGAGATAAGGAGCCCTTACAGGTTTTTCACCTGAGCTGACTTATATTTCAAAAGCATCATTCAATCTGCTGTGTTGAAAATAGACCACAGACAGACAAGGGCAGCAGCAGGGAGACCAGTTGGGAGCAGACTGCAGTAATCCATGTGAGATGAGCTGGGGCCTTGGACCAGGGTGGTAGCATAGAGGTGCTGAGAAATGCTCGGGTTCTGAACGCATTCTGAAGGTACAGCCAACACAATGTTTTGTTGCGAGTATTAACTAAGATAATGTGGCAAAAGCTCTTATCACAGAGCCTGCATATAGTTAGTACAGAGTAATGGTGGCCATGATTATTTCAAGGTGGATATAGTATGTTCCCCTGCGAGGGCTGATCAGGAGCTAAAAAGAGAGTGAACAAGAGGGAAGCTGTTAAGGTTTCTGGTGTGATTTGCAGCGAGTTTTAAGGCCACCAAAGGCAATGGGCCTTTAACACAATGGAGACAAGGAAGTCTGCACCTGCCAGAGAACAGGGAAGCCCAAGGCAGCAAAGCCACATTATTTAGACCAAAACAGAGACTTTAGGGCCAACTGTCCCTGAAAATTGCAAAATATTCTTCCTTCCAGTGTTTGGACAGCAACATCAGAGGGCAAAATGGTGGTTTCTAGATTCCTCAGCTTTGGAAATACTTACCTAGGTTTATCACTGCAGGCCAGGTATTAATTTGGGGGTTTTCAGATGAACCACACTCACCCAGAACCTCTCTCAGGAAGAAGAACCAATTGCCAAGAGACAATAGATTCCTTTCAAATCACCTTCTTTTTGCTCCAAATCCTAGAGACGAGACAAGAGGTTGTTTCTGAGGCTGATGGAGATGAATTTTTCCAGGGGAATGCCAGTGTTGCTCCTCCCGCCTCTGGTAATGATGCCTCCTGTGAGCCCTCTGCCAACCCCTTCCCATCGGACATCTGGCCTCAGCAGGGAGAAACAGGGACCAAGGCACTTATTTTGGCTCTGCTATCAGCAAAGGAAGGCTGATGAAATTCATCATTAGTGCAAATTAAAATCCACCAAACCATATTCTCTCTTCCTTGTATCACCTGCGTTTCTAGAACTGACAGGGGTCTTGCTTTCCTTTTGTTTTCATTTTGCTCTGGATTAAGGTGTGATATTTTTTTACAGTTAATTAGAAGATAATAATGCCAGTGAGCTTATTGTTAATTATTTGTATCTGTACTTAATACTTGTAAGTGTGCTCAGTTCTCTCGAGCTAATATTTGGCTTGTCAGATGTGTTAGTCATGGTAATTAATTGAGCCCATATACATTTACTGGTGCTGTGGGTAGAGTTATAGGAACAACAGCAGATATGAAATGTCTCCACCACGGTGTGCTTATCCCTCGAAAGAGAACTCTGGGGGATTGGATCCTTCTTGTGACATTCACTTTGTACCTGCCTGGCTTCTTGCCTCACTCCCCACAAGAGGGTCTTCTTTATAAGATTGTAAGACCCCCCCTGCCTCCCACCATATCGTCTGTCTAGGCTCCCTGTTAATTCCCTTTATTCATCAGAAACAGCTGTATTATTGAGGGCAGGGGGTCAGGTGCAAAATAAAAACACAGATTCCCTTGTTCAAAACTTAAGAATTTCAAGATGGCGACAGCAGAACATTCAACCAGATGTCAAGCCCCAGTGGATGTAGAAGTTGAATGCCAGCGAAACCAGATCTTTGTCCTTTGCCTTTCTCTATCCAGATGTACCCACCTCTCTTCTCTACAGCCGGGACAGTGTGCAGCACACAAAAGGGGCTCCGGAAACGAGCCAAAGAATTTTCTAAATCCAAGACTGAAAGATGCAAAAATGTAACCACGTAGCTTCCCTTAACTGAAATCTTCCCGTGGATGGGCAGAAAGAACTTTCCGGAGGAACAGAGATGTTCTACATGGATGTAGGGGTGTTGGTCCCATGGCGGGAAACATTTACCAAACCTCATCAAACTGCAGGCTTTAGAATTATGCATTACATTGTGTCTAATTACACATCGATAAAAATGTAGCATGCCTGAAAAACCCCCAATGGCTCCATATGACCTTCAAGACAAAGTCTATTTTTGTCCCATGTCACACCAGTTCCTTCCCCCAGGGTCTGTTCTTAGTTTTCCAGCCTTCCCTCCAGCACTTCTGTGGCTCCCTATTCTCCAGGGAGGCTGGTGGCCAGCCTGTCCCACCTCTGTGCCTTCTCAGCTCAACTGCTCCCTGGCCCAGTGGTGAAACATCAAGAAGTAACAACCAGGGTGACATCAGCACCAACCGGGAAGGACTGAAGAATGGGGATAAGGCCAAGTCCCGGAGCCACCTGCTGTACCTTAACCCCTTAGGCCTGCATTCTGGGGAAGTGAGGGTCAGGAGGAGGGGTGGCTGGCAGGCTCCAGGCACGGGTGATTGACCCATCCCTATGGAGGTGATCCCATGTTCCACCTGGCAGAAGCACATGAATCTGGGGACTGCCTAAAATTCAGGCCAGCCTGAATTCAGGAAGCCAGGCCTTCCCTCTCGGGCAGACACCTTCTTCCTCCTCCTTCAGATCTCAACTCAAGGGTCTTCTTCTCCAGGAAGCCTTCCTGACCCCCTCTCCTCTCTTGATCTCTCTTTCCACATCTCTACAATAGTATTCACCACTAAGATGAATTATTATTGTTTTCTTTAAGGCTGAGGCTGTGACTTGGTATTCCCACAGTCCAGCAAAGTGCAGAGCACTGAGACCCGAGGCAGACAATGCACGAAGGAATTTTCCTAGCTCTCTTGGCACGTGGTACCAACACAGACACACTCGCATGGATGGGTGGATGGATGGATGATGGATGGACGGATAAATGAGTGAGTGAATTTCCTCTTCACCTTATCTACATTTCCTCTCCACGAGGCAGTGGGCATTCTTGGTACGTGGGTTTGAGAGACAGTACTGTAGCAACGACCATCTCAGGCAACCTGGAGACGCCCCAGGGTGACTTTCAGAGTGACCATGGCCTTCCGAACATCCGACAAGGTCACTATTGATCTGGCTTCACGGAATTGTTGGGAAACTCAACTGAGTCAACGCCCACAGCCCCTAGCCATCGGCAGCTCGGACCCCTTGGGAGACTGGATCCTGTGCAGCCGGCAGCCAGGCTCAGTAGATGCGGTCACCAGACAACGGAACGGAAGTCACCGGCCATTCACAGCCATCCCCAAGCCAGCGGTGCTGATTTCTCCTTTCGTGCTCTTCCCAGTCTCCTGGGTCAGACAGTTGCTTAACGAAAGTGAAAATTTGGGACACCTGGGTGGCTCAGTCAATTAAGCATCTGCCTTTGGCTCAGGTCATGATCCCAGGTTCCTGGGATCGAGTCCCGCTCCTTGCTCGGCAGGGACCTGCTTCTCTCTCTTTCTCTGCCTGCTGCTCTGCCTGCTTGTGTTCTCTCTCTGTATGTGTGTATGTGTGTACATGTGTGTGTGTGTGTGTCAAATAAGCAAATAAAATCTTAAAAAAAAAAACAACCAAAAGTAAAAATTTCCCTGCAATAAGAATATAACTATTGGCAGATGTTACCGAACCGGAATCTGAAAAACAATAAAAATAGGCCTTTTCTCATTTGCTTCCCACTTCCTGTTTCTCTGCCGGAAGATTCCAGTCTCAGCTTCGAGAGAGAAAAGACAGTGGTCCAGGTCCACAGTCCTACGGAGAAAGTGACTCAGGGATCACCTTCCCGATCTAAATGCCTGGTTTTCAGCCTTTCTGAACATGCTGCTCCAGAATAAGTCATGGCTGAACGTGGCACAGATTGTCCCATTGCCCCATACCTCCGCCTCCTTGAAATCACAGCCTCTCAACCAAGTCCTAAGTTTCCAAGAAAAGGCAGATTTGCATCCCGCGGAAGAGCTGAGACTCCAGAGTCAGACAGACTGGAGTTCCAATCCTACTCTTCCTGGTTCCTGGCTGTGAGATTGTGGAGACCTCAGAGATCTCCTAACCTCTCATAGTTTTGTTTTCCTACCCTGACTGGCGAGAAAAGAAGAATGTCTCTATTGCAGATTATCAGTGAGCACTCAAGGACACTAAGTGGCAGAACTTGGGTGAGAGTTTATCAGATGTTGGTTGTTATTGTTTATACTCATGGTTTTATTTATTTATCTATTCTTATTTTTAAAGTAGCTTCATGCCTAGGGTGGGGCTTGAACTCAGGACCCTGCTATTACCGACGGCGCCAGCCAGGTGCCCCCAGACTCATTGTTTTAGAAAGAAGACATGGGATGGCAAAAATACTTAAAAGTTTTATAATAAATCCTGCAGGCAGGGCTGGAAAAGCATAAAGACCCTTGCTGGATAAATTGCTTCATCACCTCCCTAAGCAGTGGACTGAAAAATGTATTCCTTGTCCCTGCAAAGATTTGAAATCAAGTCCCTGGGCCCTATTGTATTGGGAAGAGCATCTTCGCAGATGGAATGAAGTAAGGATCTTGGGACGAGATTGTCCCGGATTATCATGGGCCCTCAAGTCCAATACAGGCATCCTTGGACGAGCAGAGAAAAAGGGAGAGGACACAGAGGGAAGAAGGCCATGTGAAGACAGAAGCAGAGCTTGGAGGGATTCGGCCACAAACCAGGGAAGCCAGCCACCATCCAGCGCTGGCAGAGAAAAGGAAGGACCCTCCTGTAGAGCCTTGGGCGGCTGGCACAGGCCTGCCAACACCTCGCTTTCACATCTCTGGCCTCCAGAATTGCAGGAGAATACACTCCTGTTGTCAGCCACACAGTTCATGACCATTTCTTGCAGCGACCTCAGAAAACTGACCCGTCCTGCGACACCTTCAGTGGTCAATGCCGCCCCTTGCCTCCACGGCCCTGTTCTCAGAGGACGATGATGATGCTATCTGGTAGAAGCCAGCATGGGGCTCTTACAGCCTGACGATCGCCAAAAGTAGACAAGCCTGGGTTCAAATCCCAGCTTCCCTTTTCACAGCTGTGTCGTCGTGGATAAGCCAAGCACTCCTCTGTCTCCCTGAACTTCGTCTCTTCATATACATCAAGCAGGAGTAGTGATATTCCGACTCCATGAGATAACAGGATGCTTCAGAAGCTGCGTCTGATATGCCTGGCCTCCAGAAAATTCTTGATGAGCTGTCGCTGGGGTGTTTCTCCTGGGCAAATCCAGCTAGCTTCTTATACACATGGCAGGATGCCAGTGTGGTTATGGAGTGGCCTGTGGCTGTGGGTGATGGGGTGGGGGTGGGGAAGGGGGACCCACGCAGCTTAGTGATCTGAGTGGCTTAGAACTATGGCCGTGCCTTGTTATCACGGTTCTCTTCCGTCTGCAGGAATGGAATGACCTGTCTGCCTCGACTGGCCCTGGGGAATAGCCAGCCATTCTGGGCTGCAGATTTACCCTCCTCAGCTGCAGCCAAGGTGATAGGGAGCTCCTGAAAGTCAGCCCTGTGCTCCCAAGGAGTCACTCTGTGTCTGCGGTGAAGCTTCCAGAGGCAGTGACTTACGAACAAGCAGGGTCCACTCCATGGCGGTTCCGCTCCTACGTCTTGAGTGTGTCTGTGTTCGCAAAGTTCTGCCATCCATGACTCCCCCTACTTACTGCCTCGAAGGGGCACATCCTTTCTACTCAGTTAAAAGGACATTTTCCAAGGAGAGCAGGTCATATTTCAAACTGCCTGGCCAAGGTATCAGGAGCCACTAAAAGGGGGCATTTAACACCGTATTTATTTTGACTGGCAAAACAGGTCACGGCTGTGAAAGAAACAGCTCTTGAGAATGAGGCGCCCTAGCCGGCTCTGGGCTCGCTCTACCCACACACACACTGTTTAAAGCATTCCAGAGCGGCTGCCAACGTTCCTGGCAGAGCCCTTATTTCTTTACATGTATGTTGCATTCCGTCTGTTTAATGTGTGCTCTGTGCCATGCGTGGATTTTGGCAAGGCCCGACGGGGTGGCAAAACAGGGCAGGAGGCAGAGGGAGACAGGAGGCCGACGAACGAGCCCTATTTCCCCGCTGGCTTGGGGGGTTGGGGGGGCTGGAGTTGCACATAGCCAAGGGGGATGGCCTAGCAGTCTTCCTCCAGATGTGCTTGAATCACATGCGTGCCACTCCCGCATCGCCCGCCCCCCAACACCGGCAGCGTAGGGCGGGGGAGAGAGGGGGCTCGGGGCGGGGCGCAGCTTCACCGGTTCTGATACCGAGCCAGAGAAAGAAAAGTGACGGAGGAAGGAGGGGAAATCTACTCACACCCACGAATCTGGGCTTTCCCTAGAAGCCTTCTAAGGCCTTGAAGGCTGGAAAATGCCAACACCTGGATCCCATGTCCCAAGGCCTCAAGAAACCCGCACTCAATCTTTACATTATTGTCAAGGACCAGTAAGTACTTGGTTGGAGATGCCGAGGCAACGGGCTGCGATCTGGATCCGATTTCAACCGCTTGGAAGACGGAGGAACCAGGTTTCTGCACTGCCAAAACATCTGGTGAACGGAGTTAAAAAAGAAACGCACCGGTCCGGTGGGGGAGAAAACAAAACCCTCTAGAAACAGTTGCTGGGTATTGGGTGACCCAAGACATTCCACTGGCTGACTCAAATGCTCGCTTTTGCATCAGGTCCTGATGTACAGCCCTTCCGAAGGGGAAAGGAAAGACTCCGTCCAGAGAGAAAAAGGAAGGTCACAGGGTTAACAAACACAGAAAGGCTCTCCCTTTAAGAAAAAGTTTCAGGGCGCCTTTTTTTTTTTCCCCCTCTTACATCCAGCCAAGAGTGTGAACAGAATCCCCCTGTTAAGAAATGGAATTATTCACCTGAATCAGGAGAGATGACACGGCACAGGAAAAGATAAGCTTCGGGCTTCTAATAAGAAACAGCCACATGTGAAATAAAATTAGTGCGAGTTGTGTAATCCTAGTTGGCCAGTTGTAAGAACAGGGAGGAGAAAGGAGCACGGGGAACATGTTTCAGATGTGATTCAAGAGATCCTGGAGCCGGTCCTGACCCTCTGGGTTGGAATTTCTGACTCTCTTCTCTGCCTTGACTCAGAATAGGAAACCGTATCCTGACCGCGCGTTTCTTTTTATAGAATTAAACTTTCTTGCCAACTTCCTCCAGAGCACAAGATCATCCCTCATCGTCTCTAAACAATACGCCAATCATCCGATGGAAGGAAGGGGTTGAGGGGGTGAGCACTGACCTGTTTGCACCAAACATAACCCAGGCCCCGAGCAGAAGACAGACAACGGGAACGGAGTTTGGATTGCGTACCCGGCCTGGTAAATACAGCATGTTCCTACAGGTTGGAAAACCGTCTGGCTCATCTTTGTACTTTCTCTCTTTCTCCCACTTCTTCTAACTTGGATCTCATCATTCGGCTTTGACGTTGGCCAAGTTCACGTTTGCCAGTTACCGAGCGGATAATGGATGGCTCGTAAGATTAGTCAGATGCTAGAGATGAGGAGTCGGGCAGCCAAATGTATATGTCTGTCTGATAAGATGACTTCTCTTGATCCTGATTCCCCCACCCGGCCTCACAGGCTATCCACATGCCGACAGGAATCTAGCAGGATGAGAACAGGAAAGACTTAATTCGCGTTTGCTCAGGCGCCATATTTGCAACTGCCAGCAAAACCCCCAGGAGACCCTGGGCCCTGGCAACCGGTGGCGGTCATTCCTTTTGTGTAAGGTATACTGGGGCCCAGGAGCCCAAAGGGGGCATTAATAGAATGCAAAGTGTTTAGTAGTCCCTCATTAAAAATGGATTTTGTTTTCAATGCTTTCGGGACGGGAACAGTGAGGTTGGAAACTGCTTGTAATTGGGAGCCATTCTCCTGCCAGATTCTAACAGCTTGAAGGGATATCCAGTTTTAGGTTTACAGTACTACATTCTGGCTCATTGAAATCGCATCTAAACGTTGCCAGAATGTGTAATAAACTACAAAATCTGTACAAAAATATATCGACATAATGGCTCTGGAGCCTTAAGTCACAGGGGTCAGGGGGCACTTTGCCCCCAGCAGCATTGTTCAAACTCTGTCCCACAGCAGACTTGGGTCACCAGGGACGGCGATCATTCACGGGATGTAGACCGTGGTCTGACCAGTCGGCTCCGCTGCCTAGAAAAACCATGTTGAGGGGCTGGGGCATCAGGCATCTCCTGACCCATGGCCATGGATGGATGGCATCCCTACCCGTGTCACACCAGCCGAGGGCCTGGGGTTCGCACACAGCAGACCGTTCCCACCTGCTCCCAGAATAGAGTCCCACACACCGTGCTCATCTCTCCACCATCACTCCCGCCAATCCTTCGCTCACAGGGTTCTAGACCCAAAACATCTTCCTTCACATCCTCTTATTAACCAAGTTCCCTCCTGCTTCTGAGCCTTTGCTCATGCTGTTCCCACTGCCGGGAACAATCTTCTCCTGGCTGATTGCTGCCTCTCATCCAGCACTGAACTTACAGGCCAATTTTTCATGGAAGTCTTCCCTGACCCCCTGGGCTGGGCGCCTTCCTAGCTACCTTAGTCTGTTCAGGCTGCTGCAACAGAAATACCATAGGCTTGGCGGCTCAGGCAGCAGACATTCATTGCTCACAGTTCTGGAAGTTGGGAAGTCCAAGATCAAGTCCAAGTTGGGAAGTCCAAGATTAAGGCACATTCTGTGGCTGGTGAGGGCCTGCTTCTTGGTTCATAGACAGTGGTTTCTATGCTCCCTCTCACGACAGAGGGGTGAGGGAGCATCTGGGGACCCTTATATAAGGGCACCGATCCCATTCCTGAGGGCTCCACTCTCATAACCTAATCACTTCTCAAAGCCCCTTCACCCCAAATACCCTCATGTTATGGGTTAACATTTCTGCATGTGAATTTAAAAGGACCCAAACATTCAGTCCATAGCAACAGCACTGATCTGCCTTCGGATCAGATCATGATCTCAGGGTCCTGAGATCGAGTCCCGAGTCAGGCTCTCTGCTCAGCAGGGAGACTGCTTCCCCTCCTCTCTCTCTGCCTGCCTCTCTGCCTACTTGTGATCTCTGTCAAATAAATAAGTAAAATCTTAAAAAAAAATTGTCACTTAAAACTTCTGTTTGGCATCTCATTAGAACAGCAGTTCTCCAGCTGTACTGTGCACACAAGTCACCTGAGATCACGTTAACATGTAGTGGGGGCCCTGATTCAGCTCCTCTGGTGTTAGTCCCAAGACTCTGCATTTCTAACAAGTCCCCGTGATGCTGATGTTGCTGGTCTATGGCCGGCACCCTAAGAGCAATGGTACCAATGGTTCCCAGTCAGGGTTCCATGAGAGAAGAAATGGGTTGAACTACTAGCTACTATTTCCTTAGTTCTCCTAAGGGTGGTCCTTAACTAGAACCAGTAGCCAGAAGTTAATTCCTTACATCTCTTGGGATGTTTAAGGACAAGGTTTCCTGACCTCCATACACTTGATGTTTGGTGTTGGATGACACTATGTGGTGGGTACTGTCCTGTGCATTGCAGGATGGCTAGCAGCTCCTATCCACTAAAGGCCAATAGCACCATTGCCCTAGTTGTGATGACCGAAAATATCTCCGGACCTCGCCCGAGGTGTATGGGGAGACAACATCTCCCTGATGAGAACTACTGTCTTGACATTAGGTCATCATTCCCCGGCAGCACCCAGTTCAGAAGGATGAGAGGTCAAAGAAAGTGTTCCACTCATGGCTGTAATCCCACTGTTTAGCACAGTGTTCTGTAAATGGCAGACCCTCGACATGTTTGTAGATTGAATGAATGAGTGAATTAGTTGAAATAAATGAATGAAAATGAACTCCAGAATCATGCTTGGCTGGTGGGTGACTGGAACTGCCTTCACACAGCCCCCAACCTCCTCCGCCCCACTCTCCCCCTCAAAAAAAACAGTAAAACTTAGTGGGCCAGTTGTCATCCAAGGCACAATTTTTCTAAATGTAGCATTTTTCCAAAGTAAATATCCTTTTGAAAAAAATGTGAAGAAAGATTCTCGCTGGAGATCTTTTTTTAAACGTCTCCAATGGCTAAAATCCTCTTACAGTAAGTACCTAGAGAATTGCATTTGCTTAAAGAAAAAAAAAAAAAAACTGCTGTTTTTAGTCTTAAGTGTAGAAAGTACTTGAAAATCATGTATTTTTTTTTTTTTTTTTGCATCTGACTGGGAAAATTATAAAATGGTAGAATTAATTTTGGTTCTAGATTGTTTCCTTTTTTTGTTTTTTTTTTTTTCCTCAGCAGAATATCTGTAATTTTATTTTTTTAAATATCTTCCAAGAAATTTTTTTTCAACTTTTAATTTTTATTTATTTTTTGAATTTCCTTTCAGTGTTCCAGAATTCATTGTTTAGGTGGTTCTAGATTGTTTCTAAAACTCTATCTCAGACTGAGGCCTCATGGATAAAGTATCACCAGGGAGTTATTTGTAAAAGTGGCGGGGAGGGAGGCCCCAGAGTAATAACACCAGGAATTTGAAGAAAAACAGTAGTTGTAGGGTTTGGGGGGGGGGCGGGGGGGGAGAAGAACGTAAGCTTGTATGGTTTCAAGATGTAAATAAATAAAGATAGATCTTTACCTTGCTTAAAAACTATGGACTTGGGTTCTACTAAGAAAGAAAGGGAATTCATTCAATTTGCTTGTTTCTACACACTCAGAGACTCAGAGACAAATTTTAAAACCAAAATGATATGTAGAAAGCAAAGCCAACGTGTCCTTCTTCTTTTTTTTTTTTTTTTAAAGATTTTATTTATTTATTTGACAGAGAGAAATCACAAGTAGATGGAGAGGCAGGCAGAGAGAGAGAGAGGGAAGCAGGCTCCCTGCTGAGCAGAGAGCCCGATGTGGGACTCGATCCCAGGACCCTGAGATCATGACCTGAGCCGAAGGCAGCGGCTTAACCCACTGAGCCACCCAGGCGCCCCACGTGTCCTTCTTCTATTCCAACCTTTGGGCAAATGGGATTTGGAGAGCTAAAGAGGTTTCTGGAAAAGGATACAGTGGTGGTGACATTCCAAAGCTCTACTAAGCATATCTTTCTTTACCTAGTAGAGGCAGAATATCTTTTTAATCTTGCATGCCTACCCTGCAATCAGATGTAGTGGCTGTATGAATAGTTTTTGCAAAAAATGTGCTACGATTGATTGTTAATGTCTGCCACAGACACAGGAGTGGAGCGTGTGTATTTGCTGGTATGGTCATCTCTTCTCTTCTCCTTCAAAAGGAGAACATCAAGAAGGCGTGGCACATCTGAGCACAACACTTCTCATTCCATTTCACACAGATACTCCAAGATAGCATTTAGATTCAAGAAAGCTCTCAAGACAGACATGACACAGAAACACACTTTGGGGGGACAACTTCCATGTAGAGTTGAGAAGTCATTTCCCTTCCTTCACTGGACTTATTGGAATAGGATACCAAATGACTGACTCCCTCTCAGTGCCAGCGTGGCCAGAAAATGCCATTTCCTCCCATCTGGTTACCCTCTGTTTGACTCTGTCACTGTGAAAACCATATGCTGCTGAAACAACACTTCCTCCTTGGAATAAAAAGGTCTTTTTCATAAGACTTATTAAGTCTGCCTATCGATATTCATCATTATTCAGTCTGCTTGCTGTCCACAATATTTAAATGAGGGGAAATTAAAAATAGAAAAAGACAAGCTTAAGACCTTCAAGACAATGACAAATAAGTAATCATGGGGAAGAAAGCAAGAGTGACCATAGAAAAACAAAAAACAAAAAACAAAAAACAAAAAACAAACCCATCTCAAAGTTAAAAAAAAATCCACAAGTAGACTGTTAAGTTTCAATATTAGTCTGTATTTTGAAAATAAGAGTAGAGATGATTAAAGAGATGAATTCACATTTGAATAGAGTCCAAATGACTTAAGAATTATTTGGATTCAAATATTTCAGTTGGACAGAGAATGATATTAGAGTTATATGATACATTAGGGGTTGAAATGAAATGGAAATATTTCTTTCATTTAAAAGCAATTTTCTTTGCCTTTGTGGTCCTTGAGAGCTTCCTAGCATGTAAGCACCAACCACCTTCCCCCATTCTTTTGTTTCGGACTCATGCACTCCTATTTCAGATCCAGTGTGTTGGCGGGGGGTGGGGGGGGAGTGGAGCCTGAGTTCATGAGGGCTCCTTTTTTAAACCACGTGTTTGCAAGTGTTTCCATGTAGAGTTGAGAAGTCAGTAATTCCAAATCCAAATTAGAAAGTTTTGGTAATAGTAATAGAGTGGAGTCACACCTGAATTTGGAGCTGGCTTTAGAGCTTCCAGATCATGAAAGACACCACCAGGAGATCCTTCGCTGAGTAGTGGGGTGAAGCAGGAAGGGCCAGCTTGGAAGGACAGGAAGCAGGCTGAGCTCTTCTCCACTGCTTCTCAAAAACACAGTATCTGCGTTGGCCCCATTAAGCGAGATCTAACTTTAAGCCCAGCAAACAATTTATTAAGCACCTACTATGTGCCAGGCCCTATATTAAGGGCTCTTACAAATGGCATCTCATTAAACCCCCAGGATAAGCAGAAACTTCCTAGTGGGCTCTACTCATTTCTCAGTCATAAGTGTGGATTTGATAGTCACCTGACAACAGGGTTTCTCCACCTCAGCATTACTGGCATTTAAGGCTGGATAATTCTTTTTTTCTTTTTAATTAAAAATTTTTTCTTGCTAGGTTTTATTTATTTATTTATTTATTTATTTATTTATTTATTTATTTTAAGTAGATGAATCTGTGACTCTGAGATCAAGACCTGAGCTGAGATCAAGAACTGGACGCTTAACCGACTGAGCCACCCAGGGGCCCCTAGGTTGAATTATTCTTTGTTGTTGAGGACTGTCCTGTGTTGTTGAATGTTTAGCAATGTCCCTGGGCTCTACCCATTAGATGCCAATCGCATAACCTACCTTAGTTAGGACAACCAAAAATGTCTCTAGACATGGCCAAAGGTCCCCTGGAAGGCAAAACTGCCCTCCGATGAGGCCCTCTTCCTTAGAGACAGAGTGGTTTGAATCCTTCAGAAACTCTAGACAAACATTCCTTTTATTCCCTCCTATAGTCTGATTCAGTGGTTCTTAAACACAAGTCGGGGTGCAGGGCAGCGGGCCTGGGGGAACATGTCCCTACACCGTACCGTATATGCCCTACTATTCGAGCAAGAGTAATTTGACTCCATCCATTTTTGCCTTCCATGTTTACATAAGAACTTTACCTCTCCCTTAAATTTAACACCATTGGCCTCCTGAGGAGTTCAGCAGAGGTCACAAAGGTCTTCCCAGCACAAACTCTCTCTCATGCTCTGGCTTTTTCTAAGAAGCCGGTGATGATAACTGCCATTTTGAACAACTTCCCTTGGAGCTGGACCAGCACTCTGCTTCCTCACGTTGACGCTGTAAGGTCGGTACTATTTTTGCCCCACTTCAGGAGGAGACACCGAGGCTCATACAGGTTAAATAGCTTGCCACAAACTATGCCGCTAGTAAACGGTGGAACCGATTTGATGCCAAGCCGCATTTCTCTTCAACAGAAAATATGCACAGCGTACGCTCAGTAACTATTAGCGGCTGTTTACTAGTGGGAAACAAATCTGTCTAATTTGATCATAAGCAGTTATTCAAAATGATTGCCCTAAACCAAAAAAGACGGTTTCTACTGGCCAGTTCTCCCAACATCATGGCTAGCAAGGATCTGGATATTCAGGACGTATGTGGCTACACACCCAAATTGTGGTGCTCTTCCAAAACACAAAACAGAAGACACCCAAACACGCGTTACCTAACCGTCAAAACAAAACAGATCATTTCACTCGGAGCTACAAAAAGACCAGAGTGTTGGCAGGTACTATAAAATAATCTCGATCACACTTGCCACGTCACAGCATCATTACACACTTACTACCACATTTCCCCCATGTGGCTGGGTGCTTTCCAAGGTCAGGGCCTGACTTACTCATCGTCCCCTGACCCTGGTCCCAAACTACATCTGCTGAGTTAGTGAATAATACACGAAGGCCCTTTGTAACCTAACATTTACACACAATTTATCTCCATTCTCTCAGTAACTGTGGGTGGTATATATTTTTAAGATCCTTTTTTCAAGGGAAGAGATGGGCACTGGGGGAGAGAAAGTGACCGGCCCAAGGTCACTCCCAGTGACCCCAGTAGACTATGGTTCCAGGCTTTGTACTCAAGTCTGGGGCTTTGAACCCCGGATCTCATGCTTTTTCCAATAAGGATTCTAAGGTAAATGTGTGCTGGGAATCCCAGGTGCTAGACTGGGCCCTGATATTTAACGTTTCTGAACTGTCTTCGTATCAGGCAAATCAGACATAGGGGAATTGCAGCCTACGCGTCTTTAACGTACAAGGATTCGGTCACGTCTGCTTGGGGAGAAAGGGAGACCAGTGGAATAGGTATAGGTGGCTTCCGTGGCAGGTTACAGTGTGTGTTCATGTCCAGAAGAGTGTGGGTGGGACCCGATATGCTCATCTCTTGTCATCTCAGGAATCATCTGCCTCTCTTCATGTGTGGCCCTTGGTGCCCTGAGTGGGAGTCCAGTCTTTATAAATGGTTTCCAAGCATTGAAGGATCATCATTTCTCATATAATCTGACCCCTAACTTCAAGGAAATTGCTTCATCCTATTCTCAGCCAAAGAATAGTGTGGGATAAATTGGGTAGGCAGGACCTACTGCATGGAGAGACTGTCTACAGATGACCTTTGTCCAAAAGATTTTTTTGAGGTATATATGTGACTATCACCAAACATGCTGATTTTTGATCCCAAGATATACTTGAGAATCGCTGGAAAATCATCAAAACCAGGTCCTATGCAAGAGATGTATGAAGACATAAAATAAGAAAGAAGGACAATTTTGACTTTTTTTTCTTTTGAGAGCTAGGCATGGTTCTATGAAGTTCACGTATACTAACTTATTGAGTCATCTTAACACAACTATTTAGGGGGTGCCTGGGTAGTTCAGTGGGTTAAAGCCTCTGCCTTCAGCTCGGGTCGTGATCCTGGGGTCCTGGGATCGAGCCCCGCATCAGTCTCTCTTGATGGGGAGGCTGCTTCCTCCTCTCTCTCTGCCTGCCTCTCTGCCTACTTGTGATTTCTGTCTGTCAAATAAATAAATAAATATTTAAAAACAACAACAACAAAAACACATAACTATTGGTAGACTCTAGCATTATTATTCTCATTTTACAGATGAAAAAAAATTGAGGTACAGAGGGCTTCAGTAAGTTGCACAAGGACATAGCTAGAAAGGGGCAGAACTAGAATTTGAGCCCAGGTGGACTGGGCTCTCCACACTACACCGCACTCTCATCTCCCCAACCAGGCAGGGATCCCCAGGAGACAGGGATTTTCCCATCTCCTCCAGACCTGACCCTGTCCAGTAACCACTGGGCAGCCCGGGAAGAATAGTTGGGATATGAATCAACCTCTTAGATTGTTGCAATCCATCAAAGACTGATTCTCTTTGACAAGAGAAAGGGAAGCCAGTAACTCAACATTTTGAGACTATCTATAGCCTGGTAATCACCAAAAGGAGTGGAAACAGGGTGATAAAATGAAATATAAACAGCCTCACCATTATCTACAGTGGCTGGTTGCTCTCTATAGAAAACAGCACCTCTTCGCAATGTTTTGTTTGTGTTACCATTTCTGCTGGTGTGAACGAATTACAAATAGAGACGTACTTAAATATTTTAGTGAGAAATCTACTAATTGGGCCAGGGGTGGAACGTGGGTCTATATTTGTTCTCTGAAAAATGCTTTGCGGAGCCCATTGGCTTCCAGGAGGTAGCAGGGGAAAGGCTTAGCCTACTCAAGACTGTTTTCAAGCAAGTTGACAACCACTTGGCCAGGGTTCCTTTAATGAGCTAATTACAAAGGGCTCTTAGGTGTTCTCCGCAGCGGGCCCTGGAGGAGCTCTACTTAAGAAACACTGAATTGAGTCATTAGCACCTGAAATACTGTGAACACTATAGACTCTGAGGAACTCACAATGACATGAATGTATCCGCCACTTCAGACTGATCTCCTGTAACAGTCAGGACTTTTTCAGTGGCAAGCAACAGAAAACCAACTCAAGCTGGCTTAAAGAGAAAGGAATGTTTGCTAGCATTAGGCATGGCTGAATCCCTGTGTTTAAAGGATGTCAGCAGGAAACTGACTTTGTCCATTTCCTGGCTTTTCTTCCTTTGTGTTCCCTGCATTCTCAAGCAGGCTTCCCCTAAATGCTGTGGGAGCTGTTCCTGGCTGTACATTCTACCAGCTTAACATCCCAGTGCAAAAAAAAAAAAAAACCCCAAAACAAAAAAAAAAAAACAAAAACCAAACCTGGTTAAGGTTCTTTGGCTCTGATTGGCCCAGCTTGCGTCATATGCCCACCCTTGAGCCAATCCCAGTGGCCAGAACAGCGCCACTGTTCTAAGTCAGGACTGGGTCGTGGCCTACCCCAAAACCCAAGACCTGAGTGGGCCTGTTTGAACCACAAGGATCAGGGAGGGGGAGGGCATTTTCCCAGAAAAATATCCAGATTCTGATGCCAGACCAGGGATGGGGTTGTGGATGCTGGATAGTCAAAAACCAGTGAGTGTCTCTAGATCCTTCTCTCCAAATTAGCTCCAACAAGCAAGGTGTTAGCAAGCAGAGGAACGTCCTGTGTTTCACAGGCATAATCTAGATGTTTGCTTGGGATTGCTAAGGTTTAAAACATGGCCGGCATTGGCTACAATATTTTGGAAATATTAGCTGCAAATTGTGCTCACCCACATGGCTTAAAGTTTGGGGGTTTTTCTATGTTTCCCTTTTTTTTTTTTTTTTTAAATTCTGGAATGAGTCCTTAAGAAAAAGAGGAACAGAAATGCCACAGGATGATTTGAAACAGACGATTCTGAGAGCAGACAGATATAGCAAATTAGCACACAGTTGACATTCCTTCTGTCCTGATGACATTTCTTATGTTGAATAATATTCTCAGGGTTCCTCTCCGCCTCTCCTTTTTATGCTAATGACTTTACTCCTAATTACAAAAGCAATACCTGCCTAATTCAGAAAGAATTGAATGCATCCAGAAAGCACGACAGACAGAGGACATCAGCTACCTTTTTTTTTTTTTTTTTAAATATTTTATTTATTTGAGAGAGAATGCGCTTAAGTGGAGAAAGGTCAGCCGGAGAAGCAGGCTCCTGTCAAGCAGGGAACCCGATGCGGGACTCCATCCCGGGACTCCGGGATCATGACCTGAGCTCAAGGTAGTCACCCAACCAACTGAGCCACCCAGGAGCCCCATCAGCTACCATTTTAATTAGAAGCATCTATTTAATGAGTACCAGGCCCTAGGTGTTATCCGGGCACTACTTAGCCCCATTTCACAGATGAGAAAACTGAGGCTCCCAGCATAAATGTTGAAGCTGGGAATTGAACTCATGTGTCTGACCCCAAAGCCCTTGCTCTTATCCACTCTATTATTCCTCCAACTATCCTATCAGCGAAAGCTTTCCAAAATTAACCTTACAAAAATGGCAAATTGTTCATCATGTTTCATGACCTGCTTTTTTTTTTTTTTAAGATTTTATTTATTTATTTGACAAAGAGATATCACAAGTAGGCAGAGAGGCAGGCAGAGAGAGAGGACGAAGCAGGCTCCCTGCTGAGCAGAGAGCCCGATGCGGAGCTTGATCCCAGGACCCTAAGATCATGACCTGAGCTGAAGGCAGAGGCTTAACCCACTGAGCCACCCAGGCGCCCCATGACCTGCTTTTTCATAAGCCACATTTTCTCATGTCAAGTACTGGGCTCTTACGCAGTATTTTGTACTGCAGATCTATCATTTGGGAGTGCCATCATTTACTCAACTAAGCCCTGAATGCTGGACATTAAGGGTGCTTCCAATTTTTTCAGTATCATGTTAAAACTTCAGGGAATCACCTTGGGGGAACATTTTCACCCACATCTCTGCTTTATGTCTTTCAGATAAATTCCTAGAAGTGCTGGATCAAAGCGACTGTGTATTTTTAATGTTTAGTATCTATTGCCAAACTGTTCTTTAGAAAGGCAGGCCCAATATACAAAACCACAGCAACATATGAGTTTCTGGTTCTCCACTCTGTGTCATTCCACCGCTTCCTCAGACAATACTAGTCATTAGCTAATTGTGCCTCCCATCCCCTGCAAAGGAAAATGGGGACCTTTTCAAAATATAAATCATTTAGTAGCATTTAAATGGTTTAATGCAAACACAGTGGTAAAAATTTCTCAGTAATAATCTGGGTCCTGATACTTGTTACTGTCTGCATTAAGAGAGTTCATAACCTTTTTCCTCAGCCCAGGGGACTGAATCCACAAGCTGGGCACAGGACTCTAGCCAGTACCATTAAGATAACTAGATACAAGTTAGGAGTGATATGCTGGCTTCAGTGAAGGACACTATAGAGCTGACCTGCCATATTAAATCCTTGCTTGTGACTTGTGTTGACATGGAACCTCTCCCACCCAACTTCCCTCTGTATGGAAACCACCCTGCATTGGGGAGCCACTGTCAGCTGTTTTGTATCCCAGGATGGGTCCTGATTGACCCTGGGGCCATGGCCTATAATATAGTTGGACTCAAAACACAAGAAAGCCAGGCAGCTGAAGTTGAAGAAATGAAACAATTGAAGACAAGCGGAGAGTAGCTGAATGGAAAGTAGAGCATCGGAGGGAAGATTCTAGTCCAGAGCCCGTGGCTCTATGTCAGGCACAGGCATGGCACGCAGTAAGCACGTGCTCAATACACACTTGTTGACTTTGGAATGGCTTCAATTACAGAAGATCCACCTTTTTCTACTCTGTTCAGCACTGCTTCCTCCTCCTTCTGGTAGCCTTCCTTCAGGAATGCTTGTGGGTACTGTAATTCTTTTTTTTTTTTAATTTTATTTTATTTATTTGACAGAGAGATCACAAGTAGGCAGAGAGGCAGGCAGAGAGAGAGGAAGAGAAGCAGGCCCCCTGCAGAGCAGAGAGCCCGACATGGGGCTTGATCCCAGGACCCTGGGATCATGACCTGAGCTGAAGGCAGAGGTTTTAACCCACTGAGCCACCCAGGTGCCCCTGGGTACTGTAATTCTAAAATGTTCCTCTAGCAGGAGAAAGGCAGATTTCCAAAGGAATGGGAAAAAGAGGTCTACTTTGTATGAACTGACACTGTCCTCTTGATCAACCTAAACTGAGAGGTGAAGTGTAGACTCCTCCATTCTTGGGGCCTCTAGTGGTGCAGCATCAACATCCTTTTCCTGCTTCCACACCCACTCTCCTCCTTGGTTTATTTCCATTCCCAAGACATGCCCTGCACTTTGTCCTGTGTGAATTAACACTACTGCTTCTCAAGCCTGCATTATTCCTCCTTCCATCTTGGCCATGAAAATCCTACAAGGCTGGGTGCCTGGGTGGCTCGGTGGGTTGAGCCGCTGCCTTCAGCTCGGGTCATGATCTCAGGGTCCTGGGATCGAGTCCTGCGCCGGGCTCTCTGCTCAGCAGGGAGCCTGCTTCCCTCTGTCTCTCTGCCTGCCTCTCCATCTACTTGTGATTTCTCTCTGTCAAATAAATACATAAAATCCTTTAAAAAAATAATAATAATTAAAAAAAAAAAAGAAAGAAAGAAAATCCTACAAGGCCATCACACCCACCACCCTTACCGGGAACCTTTTCCTGGTCTGCCTTACTTAATGTTCTTCAAAGCACTGGTCAGGACCTAAGATTTCCCTTCTTATTTGTATGATTATGGTGTGTCTTCCCTGCCATGAGGCAACTAGGAGAGATCCTGTTCTATCTGGTTTATGGCTGCATCCTTGGGTCTTAGAACAGAACCTGGGACATCATAGGAGCTCCAAGAACCTATCTTGACTGACCCGGCCTTTGGGTGTCACCCAAACAAGACCAATGACAGATTTTGTCTGGAAGTTGGACTCTTGGGGGTAGAGGGTGGGCTCCTGCTGAATCATCTGCCATGAGTCCTTGCAGCCAAGACCACGGGTCTGTTCTTGTCTCCCCTCTTCCCAAGTCTTGTGGCTCATCTCTTCTTTAATCCCAGAGCCACCACAAACTTGCAAAAACTTACTTCTTTCTCCAAGTGACTCTCTTTCCATTCCTTGTCATCATAAAACCCTAACCATATACTGATCTTCATAAGTGACATTCATGGGCTCATTTGCAGCAGAGGAAACTGAGGCAGGGGCTTGCCCCCATGTCCCAGGACCAGCTTTGAGAAGCTTTTCTGCAGTTCCTATTAAGCTTGGCTGGTCAATAGCCAGCTCAGAACAAGATGCAGTCCCTTCGCTCTGTTTTCTAACTCCCCAGTTCGCCTTTGGCAGCCTGACCTCCACTTGGCAATGAGGAAGTGACTATGATCCTCCGGAAGCAAAGGGCCAGGTGGGAGGTGCTGAGTGCCATCTGGAAAGCTGGGGACTAAATGTGTTCCTGGGTGGCTTCTGGGGGAGGTGCAAAACCAAGCTCCTCTCATTTGGGGCTTGGGGCCCCCTTTGCTTCTATGCCTATCACAGACCATCTGACGTTTTGGGGCCACATGCCCTGATCCTCTCTTCAAGCTTTTGTCCACTCTGATTGGACTCGAGATGGAATTTAAGACATGGTGTTGGGATGATTTCTTGACCTGCTATCTATCCAAACTCACGTCTTAGCATCCTTTACTAAATGTTTATTGAGCACCTACTCTGCATGGCCGTATTCTAGAAAGTTGGGGTATGGCAGATCCTGGCCTTCATCTAGCTTACTATCTAGCAGGGGGAGATAAATAATAAGTAATAAACCATAATAAGCAAATTACCTAGTATATTGAAAGGTTCTAAATGCTCTAGTAGAGCCAGGTAAAGGGGGTTAGGGAGAAGTGAAGGGGCAGGTTGCAGATTTAAACAGATGACTCGGGAGTGGTCTTACTGAGAACAGACAGGAAGAAAGAGTGGGCTGAGTCCCACAGGTGCCTGGGGCAGGGTGTCTGAGGCACAGGGGCCACTGAGTGCCAAGACCCTAAGCGAGAAGCTTTAAAATCCAGCAGGTTTGGGTTCCAACCTCAAATTCTCTACTCTCTGTCTGTGTGAGCTTGGGAAAGTTAAGTAAACTCTCTGAGCCTGTCTCCTTACCTGGGCATTGGGGATAAACATGAGAGAATACCCATAAAGCAGCTGGAACAGAGCTGATACTCCATGACCGTTGCTAAGTATGGGCCCTTCCCCATCCAAGAGATCTGGGGAAATCACTGCCAGAAAGTTCGAGGCAGCAGCAGACAGTGGAGTGCAGTGATTTAAGACCATCGGGCGCAGCTCTGTCATTTAGGAGCCCTGTGACCTTGGGCTCGTTTATGTAACCTCCGTCTCCTCTCTTTAAAGTAGGATAATAATAGCAAGGACATCAGAGAGGCGCTGGGAGGGATAAATGAGCGAATCCTGGAACGCGCTCAGGAGGTGGGCTGGGCTCTGAAGAAGCACTCAATGAATGGCAGCTATTTTTTGGCGGAAACCATGGGGAGAGAGGCTTTCTTTTCTTGGTAGGATTGCTAAGTTGGTAGAATGCGAGCTGGGAGCCGCCGGGGCCATCCGTGGGCAGCCCTGCCTGCAAAGGAAACCAACCCAAAGAAGGCAGAGCTGAGAGGTGGACAGAAAGGGACTCCCGATGACTTTTTTTTTTTTTAATGGAGCTTTAAAGAATAATATTAAAAACTTATTGCCACGGGGTTACACCATGCATGCATTTAGCTTATGCAAACCCAATGCCAAGCTGAACTTGGGAAGGAGGAAGCGACCTTGAGAGTCGGGAAGCAGCGTCAGGTGGGAGGTGTTGAGGGCTGTCCAGAAAGGTGCAGATGAATTTGTTTGTCTTTGCCTCCCGGAGTTTTGAGGGATGTACAAAAGCAAACGCTTCTCCCCTGCAGGAGTCTTGCCTAACCATCCCAACGTTCGGCACCAGGATGCCTTTTTGAAAACCTCCCCAAATTTCATCAACCTGCTCATGAACCTGTTGGAGAAAAGGCACAGCAACAAAAAGCCACTATGAGCTACTCTCTGATTTTAAAGGAATTTTTTCCCTTTTGCACTAGTGCTGATGATCTAGTCATATGCTTACGTGTGGGAGGTATTGTTTATTCATTCAATGGACAATTCTGGCTGTACTCTGGATATGCAGGCCCTCCCTGTGACTCCGAAGCCCAAACCCAGCCCCCACCCCCGACCTCTGCTGCCTGCAGATTGCAATGGGGTGGTTTTCAGTCTATGGCCTGCAGCTCACTGAGTGGGTCGACAGCTCCCACCCAAAGGCCACACACCGATCCCGAGAGGCCACTCTTTCTCCGGTTCTTGTGAACAAGTAACACATCCATTCATCGATTTCCAGCTTTATGCATGACTAAGTGCCACTTTCTAGGAAACTACTAAGTGAGTTACTACGATTTACTAGTCATAACTAAAATTAGGATGTTACTAGGGTTTACCAAGAACTCAGCCGTGGTGCTTTCCTTGGAAGCTTGGCTCCTGCTCTGTGTTTGCCAACACTGGAAAAATCCCACTGCACAGGGGCGTCTGGGTGGCTCAGTGGGTTAAGCCTCTGCCTACAGCTCAGGTCATGATCCCGGGGTCCTGGGATTGAGCCCTGCATCGGGCTCTCTGCTCAGCAGGGAGCTTGCTTCCCCTCCTCTCTCTCTGCCTGCCTCTCTGCCTACTTGTGATCTCTCTCTGTCAAATAAATAAATAAAATTTTTTAAAAAATCCCACTGCACAAATCACAGAGTAGATAAGGGGCAAAAGATGAGAGGAAGGGGTTTTGGCCTCGTCTAAGTGAACCCAAGGTCAAAAAAAGTTAACCTAAAATCCTAAGCCACTGTTCTAAAATCTAGAAATTCAGAAATCCCCTCTCTGTGGTGCTGTCCTTGCCCCCAACACACACCCATGTCAAGAACCCTGACATTTCCAGCTGCCCCTAATTCTGACTCCGCACATTTAAACCATAGTGGGTTACCCACACAACACACTTTAGACAGCTAGTATCCATAAATAACATTAAAATTCCAGTTCTGACCTCCAAATGGCTAAGACCTCCTTCCTACACTTAATGAATATTTATTAAGATGAAAATATATCCGACATATTTTAGTTCTGGGGCCTATGGTGATAATCCAGTCTGTCACATTTCCTGTCTGCACGAAGCTTACAGTCTGGTATCAGAAAAAGGTGTCATGCAAGTAAATAGTAAAGCAATGATATAAATCTGGGCGCTTAAAAAACAAAACAAGGTACGGAGGTGGAGAATAGCAGAGGAGGCCCTATGTAAACACAGTAGTGAGGGTTCTATGGTTCAAGCAATGGAAAACAATGGTGGGATTTGGTTGGAAAGACGTGGGGCGGCTCACAGAAGCAATGGAAAAACTGGACAAGGGGCAGGAAGGCATCGCATCAGGGAAATTCTGGGGATCTAGGGAGCAGGAAGGAGTGGAGTGTTTTAAATGTTTCACATACAGCAATGACCATGCCTCCGGACATGGTGTATAGTCCCCCATCCCTGACCAATTTGGACACGTGAGTTGTTTTGGCCAGTGGAATGTCAGCAGATATGACTCATAGTCACATGTCAGATCTGAACTAAGAGCTTTAAGAGAGAACTATTACCTGCTGTTTTCCATTGGCCACAAAAGAACTTGTCCCAAAGCAGGGGTGCTCCTGCAGTCCGTGTCCCGGAGTCAGAGGTGCATGGAGCAGAGCTTCGGAACCTGAAATGTAATAGACATGAAACAAACTTGTGTTGTTGTAAGCCACTACGCTAAGGGCTGCTTGTCAGCATAGCTGACAGATACACTGAAAATGATGCTGTTACCCTCATATTTGGTACGGCAGTTGAGCAGACAAAATCAATAGACATTGACTATTGAAGGCATTTCTAAGAAAATGACAAAAAAGTCCAAGCCTAAAAGCCTGCAAAATACTCAGCCATGCAAAGAATCAGGTAAAGAGTGTTCTAGGTCACATGTCCAACGATGGGAAGTAAAAAAGCTCTTGGCATTGCTAAGAAGCTGGAACATCCTCCTTCTTTGTCCTCACTCTGTTTCCATTGCCCCTGTTTCCAAACCTTCAGTTTGGATTCATGTTTGTAGGGCCACTTTCGCCTCCATGTACTTGGTGCCCACCTCAAGTTCACCATCCCTGACCACGTACCTCTCTAAGGACTCAGCTTGCAACCGGGCATCAGACGGGGGGGGGGGGGGGCTTTCCCCCCCTTCTCACTACCCAGGCTCATTTTGTGGGACTCCAACTCAGCACCAGGGAAAGAGAAATCCCACCACATATCTCCTAATTGGTGGCCACACACAGCTCGTTAAGCTTAATTAATGAGCCTCTATCAACTCATTTCTGAGGTCTTAGTGGAAAGTTGAATTCTGCATGCAGTTTGGGGAAACAGATGGGTGGATATGTACGCATAGTTCTCTGCAGTAAGTTGTGTTCCTGGTAGGCACTCATTGGACACTTGGTCTGAAACAGCCAACATCTCAAGCTTATTAGACTGAGAGTCTAATAAGTACTAATGAGTATCTGCTCCTAAATCCTATGAAACAGCCCCATTTTAAGATACCTGCCTGCATTCAGGCCCTATGTCTGAGAAGCTGCCTCCATTCCAGCCCAGGAATATTTCCCAGGGGATTTCCATTTCTCAGTAGGCTTCCCTGTTCTTCACTGATTCCCTGTCCTTGGCTCCTGAGAGAAGTGTGTCTTTACAGTGAATTCTCTCTTGTCCATGGGACCTAAGCAGGTGTCTGTTCCTTACAAATCAGGATGTTCAGACAAGATCACCTGCTCTCAATGTTGTCCACGGCTGTGCTATCTAGCAGGGACCATTGCATCATTATCTGGACACGTGCTACTTGCCACCCCCGGGAGAAGGTTTGGCTTTTTTCACAGTGGGTCAGAGTGAGTCCATTAGAGGGGAGCCAAGGAGGGACAGGGAAGTAAAGACATGGAAGAAGCTGCTGGCTCTTCTGGAAGTCACAAGCTGGGTTGACTACAACAGGGTCAACTTCAGCCTTGCAAACTTGTTTTGTTGGGCCGGAACTAAGATTTTTCAAAAATTTGACTGCAAACACTTTTGGGCAGGAATGAATATTTTTGGCTCACCATGGTCCCCACCACTCCCTATGGTCATGCATCCAATGGCTTCCTTCACTTGGTCACGTGATCTGTGTGGCCTCTGTGGCCCGCTGGGACTGTTATCTATGCTTTATGTAAAAACACTGTTTAGAAAATGTTAGTTGGACTCTACGTTCAGTTCAACACTGACCTTACACTGGAGATATCCCAACCAGAGGGACCACCTTCCCAACTTCTGTTCCTCATTTTAATACACCAAATGTACTAAAGACTTACACACAAATATGCCTGGAGAGGGAAAGGAGCATCTCTCATTGTTTCTGCTCTCAGCTAGAGATGGAGAACCAACACTTCTCACCAGTTGCTGAACCCAGAGGAGGAAAGTAACCTTGGGGTGTTTCCTTTGGAAGGCAGGAGGTTTGTCACTGGGATCTCTTCTGCCTTAGGGACCATCTGACTTCTCAGGGAGGAAAAGCAAAAAACAGCCCCTAAACTAGAAGAGGGGCAAAAAGGCGACTTTGGGATGGCCACGATGGTGGGGAGGCCTAGTCCAGGGACAGTGCCGAAGGTGGGGGGCAGAGGGTGGGTACCATGTGCCCAAGCCTGGTAAGAGACCTCGGGCTGCATTCCCCAGCTCAGCCTGAACTTTCGACCCCATTGTCTGCTCTAATTACTGGAACCAGCAGGATTAATTCCTCGACCTACTTTCCAGTCCTCTTTGCTGCCACAGAGCGATAAGGCCTCACTGGGCTTCTCTCTGTCATTTTAATGCAGCAGAACTCGCTGAGAAGTTACATGCAAACTTGCATTTGAACCAAAGGAGCATCTCATCTTTGAACTGAAGAAAGGGGCTCAGGATAGCTCCTTTTCGGCAGATTTTCACATTCAGTTTCTCTAAAGTGACTTCACAAAGAACAACCAGATACGGAAATAAAAATAAGATATCATTTTATAGTTACTAAATTAGCATAAATTTAAACTGTTCATACCAAGGGCTAGTGAGGTTATAAGAAACTTATATGTTCACAAACTGCTGGTTGGCACAACCTTAAAATACAGCAACATGTATCAGGAGGCATAAAAACATTGCTGCCCATTTATCCTGTAATCTCATTCCTGGGAAGTTATCCAGAGGAAGTGTTTCAAAAGAAGGAAAAAGCTGTATACATAGAGACCTTCCCTGCAGCCCAGAGACAGGGGTGGCAAAATGACCTGCCGGCTGGCAAACCCAGGGGACAAATCCAACCGGAGGCCTGTTTTAACCCGGCCAACAAGCTAAGAGCTTTTTCTTCATTTGTTTTTTTTAAAAAGGGTTCTTAAAAGATTGTTAAAACAAACAAGCAAACAAAGACCGTGTGAAGTCGTCCACTGACCCTGGAGGAAGGGAAAAACTGGATGGAGACCATAAAGTAACTTGAGGAGGTGTTTACAATACACTGAGCTTTGTAGAATATAAATGGAATGTTCATTATGACGGCATCCTTGCAAAGAGACGTCATGCCCATTCAGACAGGATAGAAGGCAAAGAACAAAATCTGTTGTTTGGAACGCGTTGGGAATGATTTATTTATTTATTTATTTATTTGAAAGAATTCCTTCTTAGCGGAAGCAGCCGCGTGCTGGTGGGTTGGGAGTTTACTGTATAACCTCTGTATCTTTATGACAGAGTAGTACACAGCCATTAAAAATGATGCGGGGGCGGGGGCGGGGGCGGGGTCTGCACGGACTGAGTTGGAAAGATGCTCATGACATATTGTCAAGCGAAAAGGCGCATCACAGAACAGCACGCATGGTGTGATCTCATTTACATAAACTGAATATGGATCCATCTCTGTAAATGTGTGGAGAATAATCTGGAAGGAAGGATGGACACTGAAGACACAGCAGTTATTTCTGGGGGGTGGGATGGGGTGAATTTTATTTTCTTTTTCCTACCTGAAGGTTTCCGTGGGTTTGGTTCTTGAAGGTTTTTGTTTTGTTTTGTTTTTTGGTGTTGGGTTTTTTTTGTTTTTGGGAAGGGGATTGGCAAGAACCACTTATTATTTTTAGGATCAGAAACAAAGTATTTTCATAAAATCTTCGTTTATGTTGTCCAAATGTTTTTACAATATAAAAGAAAATTTTGCCGGTTACAATGTGACCGAGGTCCTAGGATTCTGAGCAAAACTGACCTCTCCCAGCTGCTGGCCTGCCTTGTTGAATTGCCTCCACCTTAAATGGCACTTCCTCTAGCCTGGGGCTCTCAGACACAGGCAAGAGATTGGGGGTTGGGGCTGGGGAGCAGTGAGGGGGGTAATAGACACTTGCTTTGGGTTCAAAATTTAAGGTGCCACCAAAACACTCAGTAATCATGATACCTATTTTAGTGTTGTATTTCAAGAGATAAAAATTAATGGGAAAATCCATGATGGACAAATATTAAAATTAAAAATTTTTTAATGTACAGAATCAGAATGTTTGTTTTTGTTTTTGTTTTTGTTTTTGTTGGCTGCAGGCCCCATTATAGCTTGACACTGAACTGTTACTGATTCTGTCTTTATTTTAAAATGTTGCTATTTATAAATAAATAAATTAATTGTTGATATTCATCATGGATTTGGGGGAACATTAATTTTTACTTTTAAAAAGTATTGTATTAAAATCTTAACTTATCTTGAGCCTGGCTTTTTTGGCATCCCCTTCAAATATATTAAAAAGCGTTGAATTGTACACTTTTAAATGATCTTTATATTATTCCGCCTCAATGAAGCTGTTTAAAAACTTATACTGTAGCCACTGAAATCTGAATTGTATGTGATTTTTATGAAGTTATTCTTTTGATCTTCTCCCAACCACTTACAGGTGTATAAAACATTCTTAGCTCTCGGCGACAGAAAACTAGCCTCCAGCCTGATGTGGCCTACGGGCCATAATCTGCCCACTCCTGAGTTAAAATGTGGGAGTCAGCTGGCCTCTGGCTGTTTCCTCCACTGTTTCCTCCCCCAGAAGATGGGCCAACAATACCTGCCACTCGGGGTTCTGTTGAGGAAACATGGGCTGGCACCTAGGGCAGAAACTGCCCTTTGGGGTGTCAGTATTTGGGTTCCCCGGGTAGCCAGGAACAGGAGAGCCTGCTTCCCAGGCTTCAGGGCTGTTAGACCAGCCCCAGGCCCCACTCTGTTCTCTTGGCGCCAGGGTCAGTCCCACTTTGTGCTCCCATTTCTCCGCAGAGTTGTTAATGACTGTCTGACCAGCCACCACCTAGCAGCTTATCTGCTTCATTACTGCGTGAAAGGGCTGTAAAGCTCCAGATAACCCTCTCTCCGGGCAGGAGGGCTCCTGCCTTATCACACACTGGCTTCAATAATTAACCATGCGAAGAAATAAAAACAAATATTGGGCAGCGAATGCCTCATATGTGACCAAAAGACCCTGCAGGCTCTGCGGTTCCCTGATGGCTCCACCTCTGAGTCCACTGCAGTTTTCCACCGGCTCAGGGTCCCGTTTCATGCACCTGTTCCCAAGCAGGAGACATACCCCCTCCCCCACCCCATCACCCCCGCCTTAGATTTCTGGTTTATACGCACCCTCACCCTTGAAGACCCTTCCCCGTTTTTCCCCTTCCAAGTCTTTCTTGTTCCCCAGTTCCTCTACTTTAATCTGTCATATCAGATTGCGAAAAAGGGAAAAAGAAAAAAAAAAAGGACTAAGGATGCCTCTGTCCCAGGCTTGTTCGGAGGATTAAAGAGACAAAGCACATGAAGGACCTGGCTTAGCGCCTGACCCAAGATGGGTCTTGGTCGATAGCTGTTAGTATCATTTCAGTAGATGTGTTAAGTACCCTAGTACTTCCAGGCATGTCCTTACTCCCAGGGGTGCAGACTGCCTCTGGGTCAAACTTCATCACGTAAAAAGGCAGCAAACATCTTGCTGTTCCAAAATGGCTCATCATCAATGTCACTCATTCATTCTGCAGTGAGGGGCTTCTGTGCCATGTTAAGTAATTAGGACTCTTTTGTAGACATTTTTTAAAAGTGAAAAGAAAAAAAAAGACTCATCAAAGCTATGTCACTGTATTTCAGCTCCAAGCAGTGTTCTAGACCAGAGTGACATGGATCCTGTCCTCCAGGAGCTTCAGAGAGTTGGGGGAGTTGGGGGGGGGGGCAGTTTGCTAGGCACACAATGCAAGGAACTCATGGGAAAAATGGATCAGTTCAGGCTAAATGGTCAACCTCAGAGGCTTCCTGGAGGAGGAAGGGTATGAGTTGCCCTTGAAGGATTACTAGGAGTGGCCCAGAGGCAAAGGGGGCTCGTGCATCCGAATCCCAGTACAAGGGAAAAGTGCACAAGGCCCTTGCGATGTTTCCGGCAAACTGTTAGAATGGAAACTGGCAACTGTTTTAATCATAGTTCAAAGACTCGCTAGGCTCCCAACATTTTTCTTCACCCCACAACATATGCGCCATTGAGGATTTGAACCTGGGCTGCTGGGGGTGGCAGAGCAAATGCCCAAAGTTGTGTGTGCTCCATTTTCAGCATCCAAACAATGGAGATGGCCAAGCCAACCTCCCAGGGGTATTATCAGGACAAAATCAAACAACATACAGAGAACATTTGGAAGCCAGTAAAAGCTAGAGATTGTCATTCGTATTCATCCTTGCCAACTTCTTCCTCCAGCCTGTTCCCCACCCACCCAACCAAAGTCATTGTATCACCAATAGCACCCAGTAATGGGTTAATATGTTTATTCATAAATATCTCCAGAATAGAATCTGACTCTGCCTTTCAGATGCTTTCACAGTTGTACAGCCCCTGTTAGAAATTTACCCAACATCCATTCCTTCTCAATGCACACAATTTGGTTTGGGGTGGCACTGTGCCAGTCTCCATGGCACAGTGCTACCCCATGAACTTAGGCCATGGAACATGAAGGGCCTAAGTCAATCTGGCCATGTGATTCACCTTTGGACAATGAGATCTGAGCAGAAGGCTTT
Organism: Mustela lutreola; assembly: GCF_030435805.1. NCBI lineage: Eukaryota > Metazoa > Chordata > Mammalia > Carnivora > Mustelidae > Mustela > Mustela lutreola. Next base: position 89,895,608 of record NC_081300.1, on the reverse strand, counting down.
TGTTTTCTTGGGTGCCTGGGTAGCTCAGTGGGTTGGACCTCTGCCTTCGGCTCAAGTCATGATCTCAGGTTCCTGGGATTGAGCCCCTCATTGGGCTCTCCAGTCAGCGAGGAGACTCTCTCTCTGCCTACTTGTGATCTCTCTGTCAAATAAATTTTAAAAAGAAGAAGAAGAAGGCTTTTGCTCTCTTGACAACTGAAGTCACAGCTGGCATTGCCTCTGCCTTCACCTTCCAGCCTTGACTTGGGAAAATGATGGCTGGAGCTGTGGCAGCCGTGGTGTGGTTGTGAGCAAGTGGTCAAAAGACTCTCAGAGATAGTAGTCCTGACATGACTGAGCCACTCAACCAACACCACATGTGTTTAGCCACTGTCATAGTTTGGGTTACAGACAGCACCAGAGGTCATTCTGATGGGTTGAGCAGGGTTGACCATAGACAGGCTTTTGTTTAGAACCAAGAGCACCAAACCAAAGCACCAAGTCGTGGGTGTCTGGGGTCCAGAGGCAGGTTACCAGGCAGGCTTGGCAACTTAGAATTCACGTCCTGGTGCTGAGGCCAGGACTAGAACACAGGAGAGCTGAGTCCCCTTGGCTAAGCCAGAAACATGGCAACAGGTTAGTTGGATGGGGAGCAAGTGCCTCCATCCAACCTGGAAGGCCGGGGCATGTCAGGGCCAGACAAACAGGTCTCCAGCAGGGACAAGAAGGGCTCAAACACCCTGACACCTGACTGGGTCTGAGGTTCTCACTCCCCTCCATGCCCTGCCCCCTCTGCTTCCCTCTGCCCTTCCAAAACAGGTTTTGGAATCTTGTTTCTCGGATTATCTCTCATGAGGTTATTTTTACAACGTTCTCCCTTTGTTCACTTGCTGCTCAGAATAAGGTTGAAAGCTGATAAGACAGAAGACTTAAAATTCCAAGGTGCTATAGCCCTTTCTCTCCCCACCTCCCCCATGCGTAAACATTTGCTGAGCGAGTACCTGACCGCATGAATGACTGGGTCCTGCGGATGCCATCCCATTACTATCTGTGCTAATCCATAATAATTTCTATTTGACTTTGGAATGTGTTATGTAATTTGAATTTTGCAAATTTGCCTTCCTAATTATGTTCTTCTTTGGTTAACACAGAAATTACTTTGCACAGATTGAGTGATAGTGGGGAGAAATTTGCTAGGTGTTAGGATCATTAGGTAGATAATCCATGTATTGGCAGTCGAGAGCTGTCTATATCAGGAAGGTCAGCTAGGCTGATATTTGAAGCAAGGAGAGTATGTGTGTGTGTGTGTGTGTGTGTGTGTGTGTGTACATGCATGCCTGGTATCTGCTTCTGCCTTAGCCAATCCATGGAAACTGGGTATACTTAAAACCCTACGTACCAGTTCAGTCTTGGCCTAGATTTTCTGACCCATCCGGTCACTGTTCTGAGGGTTACAAGGTAGCCCATAACTTCAAAGATCCAACAACGAGTATAACTGGCCCTGTACAGACTTCAGGACCTCGGTGCCCTGGACTTGGTTTCCAGCTTAGTATACCAGACACTAAGATGCTGCATTATCTCCATTCGCCCAATATATAAAAGAATGAATGGATGAGCGATTGGTTGGATGGATGGATGGATGGATGGATCAATGGACAGTTGAGTGGATCAACTGTATACAATAGATTCCCAGTCTCAAATCTGGGTTCTCCATGGATAATTTCTGTGTATTTACTTTTGTACCGTCTGTCTACCTAGATCTCCACGAGTTAACCCCTTCTGTTTGGACTGGGTCTGGAGTTCACTTGGATCTTGATTAATGCTTTTTTCCCTGAAAGGGATCCCAAGGGCCCAATCTGACTGGAAATTCCTGGCCCTATGTGCCTGGGCCTGGGATATCTGGCTCCTGGGCTTGTTTCAAAGTTTAGACATTTGATGGGGCCTGCCTGGCCATGTGCCTTTAAGCTGGCAGGTCTCATCCTAGCCACTCAATACAAATGAACCACTGACACTGTCGACTCATTCACAGCCTTTGTCCTGAACCATTTGCCTTGACCTAGCTAGCTTGGCTTTTGTTCCTAATATCCTCTAGATATCTTGGCTCCAACCCCTGTAATCAACCCCCAGATTGATTTATGATTCCACACGATTGGCTGAGATCTCATGGTTCTCTCCTGGACAATGGGTCACTCTTGACTTCCTAACCCACAATTGTGTCTCTGGGCTCTGCCTTCGCCCTCAGTGAAGGTTCACACCAATCCCTTTGATTATATCTCCCCTGCCAGCTTCCGGTTAACACTTGGCCAAATCCAGGACCCTAGGTCTTATCTTTCTTATATCCTTCTCTCCTGGGTCCATCTGGCCTCAGGATCTTGAGCAGGATGTCTATACTTGGATCGTCTAACACCAGCCTTCTCTGATCTCTCTTGGCAGCTTTCATTCATCCAACATTTATCAAATACCTGCTATGTGTCAGGCAACATGCCAGCCACTAGGGATCTAATGGCAGCCCGATGATACAGTCATGACCCCAAAACGTCGCAGAGAGACAGACCTGTAAACAGACCAAGCAGTGTGTTAAGAGAACGGAATCCAAGAGCTCTGTGAACCATCAGCCCCCACCCCCCCGCCCCAATAAAGAATAGTCAAAACTAGAATGAGGGAGAAGAAAACACTGCCAGACACCAAATGGGTTCCAAAAGGAAACCTCAAGGATTGTGAGCCCGAGTCTCCGGCCCTGGAAACCAGACCCACTTCCTCCTCTGAGGGCCCCAGAGGCCTGCCCTGCCCGTAGTGACTACGGATGCCATCAGTTGCTCCGGTAACCAAGCTCTGGAGGGCTAGCCACGCACAGATCAAACCTGATCAAACCTGCCTTCTCGAACGCAGCCCAGCAGTCCCTGTTTATCTGCTGGGGACACGTTCCAAGACCCCCAGTGGATGCCTCAAACCATGGAGAGCACCAAACCCTAGATAAGTACTATGTTACACACCCATGATACAATCTAATTTCTAAATCAGGCACAGTAAGAGATTAACAATAATAACCGATAATAAAACAATTATAACAATATACTATAATCAAAGTTGTGTGAATGGAGTCTCTCTCTGTCCCAAAATATCTTCTGGTCCTGGACCTGCTCTTCTTGTGATGGTGCGAGATGATAAAATGTGTGTGTGATGGAGTGAAGTGAAGCGAATGACTTCGGGGCTGTGACATAGCCATCAGCCTACTACGGACCTCTTCCTATACCCAGGAGGATCACCTGCCTCCAAACCACGGCTGATCGCGGGGGAACCAAAACCATGGAAGGTGAAACCGCGGATACGGAAGGGGACCACTGCATGGCTTCAGAGCGAGTGCAGTCTCATTCCCGCCTGAAGGACAGTCTGCCGAATTATTGAAAACGCAATTACTGCCAATCCTGCCCCAAGATAATGGGGATAAGGGCTATTAAAGAACTATCTGATCTTAACTAAAAATGAGAAGGAAGCTAAACCCTTGTCTCCACGAGCTGGGAAACCACCAAGAGACGTCCGCAGGAAGATAGGGTCGCAGAGTAAAGAATAAAATGAACACAAAACAGTAGGTTTTTTGCCCCATCCCCACATACACATTCTTAGCTAATACAGCATGGCATCTGCAAAGCTGAACTCACTCATTTGAACTACGTGAGGAGAGGAAGTCAAAAAGAGTATATGATTCCAATGATAGAATTTATTTGGAGATAAATTATTTAATTACCTGGAAAAAAAGTATAGTAGCGAAGGAAATAGTGCTGGAAAGTGGGGGAGGGTCTACTTCGGTGAACAGGGAAGGCTTATTTAGTAATAGAACATAAGCGGTTTATACATGGGATGCCTGAAGTCCTCAAGCTTTCCCTTCCTCTTCCTGTCTGGGTGGGCTTCTCCCTCATCCTAGCTCTGCTTTCTTAAGACGGCATTTATTCCATCCTTCTGCCCAGAATGTAAGGCGGACAGGTGCAAGGAGAGAAGCGAGCTTCTCCGTAAAGGAAGGCCCAGAAATGGGACCCTGTTTTACTTGTTACCCAATCAATTTCTACATCAAACCCTTTTTAAAAATAAGATTTTATTTATTTATTTATTTATTTGACAGAGATAGAGAGAGAGAGAAAGAGAGAGAGAGAGAGCACACAAGTAGGGGAAGCAGCAGGCAGAGGGAGAGGGAGAGGTCGGCTCCCAGCTAAGCAGGGAGCCCAACACGGGCTAGATTCCAGGACCCGGAGATCATGACCGGAGCTGAAGGCTGTTGCTTAACGACTGAGCCACCCAGGTGTCCCCTACATCAAACCCTTTTGTGTTTGTCTTGATTCCGCTAGAAGCAGAGGCTCAAACAGGACTTAGAAGGATTTTGTTAGCGGAAAGTTCGGTGTGAGAAAACAAACAAACAAACAAACAAGGGAGTCAGGCAAGGTTAGGAGCACCATCGTGAGACTCTTCATGAGGAGAGGGAAGGACGATTTTGTGGGAGCATCCCAGATCACTGTGAAGTCTAAGGAAGCTTTGGCAGGATCCTTGATGTATGCCTGCTGTGCTCAGTCAATGGCTCAGAGCAAAAGACCTGGGGATGTCCAAGGCAGAACAAGGGCCCTTGATCAATTACATGCTCTGCAGTAAGAGGTCCTCAAGGCACATTGTCATGGTTGCTCCTTCTCTCTGTATCATTATGTCGGCTCCAGTTTCAGGTTTAACCCATGTAAGTCTAGAGTGGGGCTTACTGCACAGCTTTTGGGTATAGGAGGAAACTAGAGAGAGAAAGTTTGCAGGGTGAACTATTTCAGTTGCTGAGCTATTTCACTGGTTTGTGGAAACCATTGGGGTAAATATTTAAAAATCAAAGCAGAGCCTCTCAACGGTAGTCCTCTTCTGGCAGAAATACTTGGAACAATTGTCAAAATATCTTTATTTTCTTCCCAGATCTGTTGAATCAAAACCCCGAGTGTTGAGAACCAGAGCTCCAATAGATGCCATATTTATCGATACCACCAAGGACAGGGAGGCTTGTTTGAGGTTATGTACACCAAATCCAAATTAAATGCTCCCCCAAAAATGAAATCTGACTATATTTTAATATCACAATATCCCTACCTTTTTATTACCACTAGTGGCCACATAGAACCCTATGCTTCAAATTCCTTCTATTTTCCAAGTCCTTCTTTCAGACAACTAAAAAAAAAAAGGACATTCTGAGAGAATTGAGCTTCAGAGAAAGCAGTAAGGTTATTCAGTAGTTTCCCTTTTGTTAATTTGAGGATCTTAAATTATGCAGCTGTGGTGCACACATTTGCATGTTCAATTCACATGCCAGAGCTATCACGCTACAAGATAAAAATCAACCATCATACTTCAAGTAACCCATGTCTGGTTTCTCCTCACCCAAATTTCAAGGCTCACCCTGTTTGAGATAAAAGAACAGATAATGAAATCACTTGGGAAATGCAGGGGGAGTGCTGGTGGGGTCAAGATAGGAAAGTTGGGGTCATCAAGCCAACTCCTGCCACTACCCCTTCTGGATTGCGCACATTTTCTCGTTCCACTTCCCCCTGGATTTCAAAACCTCCATGTAGCCCCTTCCCCAGAAGGCACTGACTGCCCTCCCAATTCCTACCCTTACATAGTGACTGGGCAGGAAATCCAGAGCCCAGTTTGTCGTCCGCCCAACACTGGTAACCTTGAATTTAAAGAAACCACCACAATACAGTTGGCCCTGAAATTGAACCAATGTCCCACTATATGCAGATTAGGAAGTCGGAACCACCTGACCATTGGCTGGTTGCTGGGGTGACGTCACAAAGGCCAGACCATGCTGTGGCTGGAAGTGCTGTCGGCAAGTTTCTGGACAAGTTGAAAAGTTTTTTATTATTTGTGTGTTCATGTAAAAAAAAGTGTTCATGTACAGTCAGAGCAGGAGCGTTCATGGCTGAAGAGCATTTTGCTCTCTGTGTGGTTACTCTGTCTGTCCCATTACTTAGGATGTTTTGGACAAAAATGACACGGGGAGAAGAGGTGGCAGTGAGGGCAGCTGTGAATTCCAAATGAGCTATGGGGACCTCACAAGTCTCTTCAGCTTAATGTTTTCCAGGATGGTCCAAACTCTGTGGGTCACCTGGTGGAAGTCTTTGGCTATGATCTAGACCCCAGACCTACAGACGTGCAGGCACAGGAGGTTGGGGGCCTCCCGACTTTTCCCTCCCTTCCTTTGCCAGGCTCAAGGCAAAACCAGAATCAAGTCCTCTGACTTGTGAGAGCTTCTGACAGAGGCCCCCCTCGATGGGAAGCTCCCCATTTCAAAACCTCTGAAAAGTTGAAAGTCTGTTGAACAGAGAGAGAAAGCTCATATAGAGATAAAATAAGCTTCACACACCCTGGATGGATTGTCTTTCCCAAACTATTGCCCTTGAAGTGTCTGGCGGCAACTATCACACTGCCTATTTGGTCTGCTAGAAGCACTGAGAATTTTTCCAACAAAGCACAACAGAGGATCCCTCCTCCCCACACTGGCACAGGCAAAGATATAACAGGGGGAAAAAAAAGTTTTATGGGGGTGGGGGGTGGGGGACAGTCGGTTTTGTTTGTTTCGTATGCCCAGATACCATTTCACTTTCTGGGAACACCATCCATCTTTTTACTTTGGGGAATCATCCCCCCACTTGATCAGTCTTTGGATGGAGGGAAATCTTCTGCCCCCAGCTTTAGACGTGAGCACACATCCCAGGCCTAGCCAAAGGCCTGTTCCATTCTCCTGACTACACAGTGACTAGATCAGTAGTGGGCATGTCCCACGTGAAAGTCAATCGTGGGACTTTGATGGGAACCCTTTGAGAATAGGTGCTTTTTCTTCCTCACTGGGATTACCACACTGATGGTGACCATGGCTTCTACAAAGAGAGAGGCTATTCAGCAATGATGTCAAAACTGCCGCCTCCTCCCACTCCTGACCAAAAGAGCTCAAAAAGAGAGACAGGGTTCTGACAATGTTGTTTGAACATCTGGATCCAGCCATGCCTGAAACTAGCCACTTGTACATGTCAGTCAATGCAGCCAATACATTTTCATTTTTATGTAAGTCAGATTGAGTTGAGCATCTGTAAGTCCTCAGTAAGAGTCCTCACCTGTACATCCAACCTCTGGGCAGACCTTAATCTCAAGGATGGGTTTAGGGCTATACTAGTCCCATCCCTGTGCGGTTTCTTACTGGTTCTCTGCTTGGTTGGTGGGGGAGAGAGAGGGTTGGTGTGATGGCAGATAGGCCACACAAAGGGGAGACTGGTTATTCTAGTGTAGTGTTCTACACTAGGGATCAAATAAAGGAGATTTGGGTCACAAAAAACTAGGCAACTATTAACACCTCTTTGACGCTCACTTCTCTCCTTTGTAACATGGGGACAATGAAAATCTCTCCCTCTTGGTGTTGTGTGGTGGCTTTATGCACAGCGTCTGGTGCATAGTAAATGCTCAGGAAGGAATGGCCATAAGCTAATTCTAGATAACCCGCCATAGAAGAGATGGGCTCTCTTCTCCGGACCTCTGGTGCGAAGGAGTCACAGTGGAGGGGAGGGCTCGGAAAGCCTTCACTGCAGTTGTGACCAACAGCTCTGAGCCACTGTTGACACTGCACCTGCTGACTGAGTAGCATGCACCTGCCACCTGCCACTCCGAGAAGGAATTCCAGTCCAGCCAGAGCAGGTGGCCTCCCTTCTAGGCCAGATCCTGGCTGTGTGCAGAGTCTGTGAGCCTGCCCACCTGTTCTGAAACCCCAGTTACACTCTGTTCTTTGCCTGGCCCACCTCCTACCCCCAGCTTCCTTCCTTGATCTGACACCTTCCGTGTTCTAGGCACTGTGCTAGGAACCCCAGGGGACATAGGGGAAGAAATCTGCATTTCTGGAGTCCCTACCACCTGCCACACAATGCCAGGTGTGGCCATAGCATATGCTTATCTCTCAGCTCCCAAATTCTGACAGTTATGTTAAACACACCCATTTTATGACAAAGCAGTGAACGGAGAGCAGTACCCACTTCAAATCAAGATCCAAATCCTGGGGTTTCTTCAAAGCCATATTCTCCCTTTAGCGTGCTGCCGATTGCAACAAAGACTATATAGTGAAATGATATTACATTAAAACTGTAGTACACAGGGCGCCTGGGTGGATCAGTCATTAAGCTTCTGCCTTCAGCTCAGGTCATGATCCGAGGGTCCTAGGATCGAGTTCCACATCAGGCTCCTTGTTCAGCGGAGAGCTTGCTTCTCCCTCTGCCTCTGTCTGCTGCTGTGCTCTCTCTCTGTGTGCCAAATAAATAAACAAAATCTTTTAAAAAAAATGTAGTACACAATTGCATTCATGGGTCTTTATCCCAGAAAAATAAAAATGCATGTATATACAAAAACTCAAATATGAATATCTATGTGGCTTTATTTGTAATTACCAAAAGCCGGAAACAACCTAAATGTCCCTCAGTTGGAGGATAATAGGGGGGGGGAGGGGACAAGAACTGTGGTGCATCCATATCATGAAATATCACACAGCCATTAAAAGAATGGACTATTGATACATAAAAGAACTCGGACCCATCTCAAGCGCATTAGGCTAAGTGAATTTAAAAAAGCCAATTTCAGAAGTCCGAATGCTGTATGATTTCATTTATGTCACATTTTCAAAATAACAAACAGAGAATAAGTTAATGGTTGCCAGGGACTGGGGGAGGGGAGTTGTGGCTAGAAAAAGGGTAACATGAGAGACTCCCGTGCCTCTCAAGACAGTTCTGGGTCCCGGGCCACCTGGATGGCTCAGTGGGTTGAGCGTCCGACTCTTGATTTCAGCTTAGGCTGTGACCTGAGTCGTGGGACCATGCCCCATGTCGGGGTCAGCGCTCAGTGGGGAGTCTGATTGAGATTCTCCCCTTCTCCCTCTGTCCGTCCCCCTGCTTGTTCGCTCGCTGGCACTCTCTTTGTAAAATAAATAAATAAATCTTAAAAAAAAAAAAACAACAACCTACGGTTCTGAGTCCTGACTGCAATGGTGAGTGCACAAATCTACAGGTGATAAAACTGCACAAAAGTAACACACATGGCACACAAGTGAGTTAAGTCCACACCCGTGAAATATGAGTGTTCGGTCAATAGTATCGATGCTGGTTCCTGGTTTGTGTACTATACCATAGCTGTATAGGATGTTCCTATTGGGGAAAGCTGGGTGAAGGGTATACTCCCTGCCTTTTTTTTTTTTAACTTCTTGTGAATCTATAATTATTAAAATATTTTTAATTAAAAAAAAAAAAAAAGCCAGCCCTGTGCCTAGCACATAGTAAGTGCTCAATACATAGTAGCTATAAATCCTACTAGGGTTCCAACCCTTATACAGACATGTACATGGAGACATATTTTAACACTGACTCAAATTCAGAAGGAAGAAAGCAGAGATGAGTATTAGAAATATATAGTGAGGGGCGCCTGGGTGGCTCAGTGGGTTAAGCATCTGCTCTCAGCTCAGGTCATGATCCCAAGGTCATCGGACTAAGTCTCATATCAGGCTCCTTGCCTGGCGGGTAGCCTGATTCTCCCTCTGCCTGATGCTCTCCCTGCTTGTGCTCTCTCTCTCTCTCTGACAAATACATAAATAAAATCTTAAAAAATGAAAAAGAAAAAGAAATATACAGTGAATCACATAGGTAACACTTTTCTCATAGCCATATTGAAAAGGTAAAAGAGCATGTGAAATTTAGTTTAAGTAGATATTTTATTTAACCCAATATACCCCAAATATTACCATTTTAACATGTAATCAATATAAAAATTAATGAGATAGTGTGCGTTCTTTTTTAAATTATTTTTTGAGGGGACTATGTCTTTGAAATCTGTGTAAGTTAGCACAACTTAATTCAGATGCTAACTTTTCATTGAAAATACTTGTTCTGGGGCGCCTGGGTGGTTCAGTTGGTTAAGCGACTGCCTTCGGCTCAGGTCATGATCCCAGATCTGGGATCAAGTTCCACATCGGGCTCCCAGCTCCATGGGGAGTCTGCTTCTCCCTCTGACCTTCTCCCCTCTCGTGCTCTCTCCCACTGTCTTTCTCTCACATAAATAAATAAATAAATCTTAAAAAGAAAAGAAAAGAAAAGAAAATACTAGTTCTGGATTTGGATTTTATAAAATTTACAGTTGAGAAATTAGATTCACATACCCAAGTTATTCCAAACATACTTAAAGTTGTCCAATAACTGAATGCAGTATTAGGTCTTTTAAAATTTTAATTTAAATTAATTAAAATTAAATAACATTAAAAACTTAGGTGCTTGGTGGCACTAGCCCCATTTCAGTGCCATGGCCACACTTGGCTATTGTGCTAAAATCGAGGCAGGTGTGTGCCAGATAAGAGGATTTTAAGTAAGGCTTTGGGGACAGTGGTAGAATTTGGGCTAAGCGTCAAAGGCCTGGTATGATTTTAATAGAGAGGGGAAAATGTCAAGTACACAAAACATCGTGGACCAAAAGAGGCAGATTCTGCTTGTTGCCCACTTAATACCTATACCCCTTTTACCTTAGCAACTACACTTTGATTTTGGTTAGAAGTCGCAACAGACCAACTAAAACCACTACCTTTTTCAGCTTCCTTTGCAGATACTGTGGCCAAGCCATTTCTGATTAATAGCATGTGGGAAGTAGTTGAGTAGAGCTTCCAGGAAAGTTCCTTTAAAAAATGGGGCTGACCCAACTGAAACACCCTTTTGCCTTTCCCTCTTCCTCTTTCTGCATATCTAGAATGGAGACATGATGGCTGGAGTTGCAGCAGCAATTTTGTCACCTTAAAAATGGAAACCATGCACTAAGGATAACAGAAAAACCAACAAAATGAAGGTGGGGACATACCATGCCCACTCTGGACTTCTTTTTAAGTGAGGAGAAAATAAACCCCTCTCTTGTTTAAGCAACTATCATCTCAGCTCTGTGCTACTAACAGCCTAGCACAATTCCTAACCAATACAAGGTGTGAATGTGTCAGGAGAAAAGCAAATAGCTTGTTGGGATTAGTGTTTGAGAAAACCACCCTGGGAAAATTATCTATTAAACTTCTGTTCAAAGAGCTTGAAAAAGGATAATTTATGTCATCATCAATGCAGTAACATTTTGTTGTTAGTGGTTTTTCACTTGATCTTAGCCAAAAGGCCAAGAAGCAACTGTTGTTGGTTTTCAAGGATTTGATTTATTTACTTGGCGGAAGGGGGAGGAACAGAGGGAGAGGGACAAGCAGACTCCTAGCGGAGGGCAGAGCCTGACACGATCTCGATCTCATGACCCTGAGATCACACCCTGAGCCAAAGCCAAGACTCAGATGTTCAACTGACTGGGGCACCCAGGCACCCCTGTAGTAACATTTTGTTAGATGAGGAAGCCAAGACACAGAAAGGTTAAGCAACTTGGTCAAGGCTGCAAAGCTAATAGGTAATGGATCTTGGCTTCAAGTCCAGGCAATTCGAGCAAAGGGATGCTGTCTTGAATGGAATTAGAGGAGTTATGGCTGAGTAATGTGAAGGAATTTGGACTGGGTTCCTACACATGTAGCTTGGCCTAGATATTCAGACCATGCTAGCTTTAATGCCCACAGGCCCACCAACCCGAGCTCTTGGATTCGCCACAGTGTGTCTTAGATTCGCCATGCTGTGTTCCTCCACTTGGCTGCCTCCAGACTCCGGCCCACGCTTCTGGAATCTTCCAGCTTCTTCACAGTGTACTAACTGGCTTCATGGAAGTGACCTCTTGGCTATATACCATATTTTTTACACGCCAGTGCTGGGGCCAACCCTCTGGTCTGCTCCCCAGCTGTCTGAACCAGCAGGGAGCTCCCTCATTTTTACCCCAAGTATAGTGACTTCCCCAGGGGAGCTCCTTATTGAATGGCCTGAAGTCAGCCTCACTGCGGCTGGTGTTCAGCTGGCAAGCCTTGGTGTGCCGTGCCAAGTTCCTAGCTGGTAGCTGGGCTCACCTGTCAGTGGCCATGCTCTGAAGATTATTAAAGTTTGAATATTGCCCTGCCTAGGTTTTAAACTCTGTGCCTTAGCTGGATCTTGGGCAAGTCACTTCATTTCTCAGTTTTAATGCACTGATCTGTAAAATGGGACTACAGTGCTCATCTCCCCGGGTTCCTAAAACGGCAGAATCGGGTCTTGCCTGTAAGGAACTTAGCAGCATACCTAGCATCCCAGGAGTGCTCGGTAACTGAGTTACTTGGATCCTGCCATCCAGGTCTCACCCTGCTTGAGAGTGGGTCTGTCAGTGTTATTGCTTCCTAGGTCTTAAACCTGAAGGGTGGGGCATCTTTGATGCTGGACAACCGTAACCGCACGATTCTAAACCTCAGTCTGGTATAATGGAGGGAATGCAGGTCCTGGATGATCTGGGGGTCCGTTCTAGCTCAGCTGCTGGTACACGACAAGCCACGGCCATCTCTGACGGATTGCAGACTGAGGCCCAAGGGGGGCCAGGCAGGCTGTATAAGTGGGCAATGCTAGGCTGGTGGGCACTCTAGATTCAGACCCTAAAAGAGGAGCAAAGGCAGTGGGCATAGGGCATAGGGATGCAGGGAGTCCTCTCTTAAAGGAGGCCAGTCCCAGCAGCCTGGGGTGTCTCCTAGCAACCTCTTGAGGAGAAGGGAGGGAGAAATGAACACCAATTAAGCTCTAAACCATGTACCAGACTTTCTGTGTATTATCTTACATAATTTTTATAACATGTTTCAAGGAAGGTGGCTTAATCTCCATTTTATAGAGAAGGCGATTAAAGCCCAGAGAGGGAAATGAATGGCCCCAAGTTCACACAGCTGGGAGGCAGCAGGAGTCAGAATTCAAACCCAGGCCTGACCATCCACAGAGGTGTCTACAGTTCCTGGAGAAATGATCACTGTTCACCCATCTCCGGGTATCTTCTTTGTGGGCTGTCCCTCTGCCTCACCCCTTCTCCCCAGCCCCCAGCGACTCCCCAGGCTCCTCCTTGTCTGGCACCCTTCAGTTTAAACATCACCCTTCGGGGAGGGAGGCCTTCTGTGACCCCCGGCTGAACAGGCCACACCTGTCAGCACTGTTCTCTCTCAACGGGTTACTCACTGCGTCACAAATCATAATCACTTATTAACTTTTTGTTTGCTTCCTTATCTAAACAGGGGCTTTACTTTCAAGGAGTTTGCATTTAAATGGAGAAGAAAGGCACCGAACCCAAGAAACAAATAGTTATGCAGGATGGTGGGAAAGTGCTGAGAAGAAAATAAAACAAGGCAGCAGGCTAGAAAGTGACAGAGAAGGGAAGGACACTTTAGGTGGGGTGGTCAGGGAAGGCCTCTCTGAAGAGGTGATATTTCCAATAAGATCCGAGAGCTGAGAAGGAGTCATATGAAAATCCAAGAGAAATGTGCTTCCTGCAGAGGAAACTGTATGTGCAAAGGGCCTGGGGTGAGAATATGTTTGGTGTATTCAAGAGACAAAAAGAAGGGATGCCTGGGTGTCTCAGTCCATTAAGCGTCTGCCTTTGGCTTGGGTCATGATCCCGGGGTCCTGGGATCAAGTCCCTTAGCAGGCTCCTTGATCAGCAGCGGGGAGCCTTCTCTGCCTGCCGCTCCCCATGCTTGAGCTCTCTCGTTCTCTTTCTCTTTCTCTGACAAATAAATAAAATCTTTAAAAAATGAATAAAGTAGGTATACAATTTTAAAAAAAAAAAAAAAAGGGTGGGAGAGAGAGAGAGAAGAAAAGAAAGCCAAGTGGCTGAAGCTTAATGATCCAGGGGAGGCTGACAGGATGAGACAAGGCAGGACCAGATCATACAAGGCCTGTGTCCATTGCTTATAGTTTGTTTCCCAACTGGACCATGAGCTCCACCAGGGTAGGCACCCCGTCTGCCTCACTCACTGAGGCGCCATGGCCGGCACTTAGTAAATATTGGCTGAATCAATGAACAAATGTGCCTCCTATCCTCTCCATACATGCCTGTATGTGTTCTGAACGTGTCTGTCCCCCAAGCCTTCCCGTCCTCTCTCTGGTGTCCTGTTCATCCCAGGCGCTAGCTTGGAGAAGGCACCTCAGCCACGTGATATTATCTCCTCACATTCTCAAGGGCCCCTCTTCAGAGAGAGCTGCATCTCATAGCACGTTTCAGAAAGCTCCCCCCATCTCCACAAGCTTTATGATATTTCATGGTGGGATTTTAGGCCCCTGTGTGTGTGTGTGTGTGCATGCGCGCGCGCTCATATGTATGTATATACAGTTCAAGGTCCTAGTGCCCCCTCAGATAGGCTACCCCAACCCACGGGCTGTTAGGAAACTCGGTCACATCAATAATTCCCATGCCTTTCTCTACACCGGTGCCCGGGGGGAGCAGCAAGTTAATTAGCTTTGCTAGAAAGGACCTGTGAAATGTTTGGAACTCTGCAGTCTGAAAACCCTCTAAACTCAAGGTGTAATTCTGCATTCCAGCCCCAGCCTGGGCTCGCTCAGCCAGACCTTACACCTGTTCACAGGGCTGGGTGGTATTTACAAACAGTGGACGCTCGTGAGTCAGCAGGAGGACAGGAATGGGGACACCCCCGTGCTGTGTCTGAGTTGTTGCCGAGTTAACTTAATGATGAAACAATCACCATACATTCTCCTTCTCTGGGGAGTGCAAATGGCTTTATAAACACCAGGCCTAGGGCAAGCGAGGGAGGAAGGAGGCGGGAGGTGTACCTTGGGTGGGGAGTGAGCGTTCAGTCCATTAAGGGGAGTCTAAGAGCAGAAGTTAATGGTCCCCCCAGGCTTGGAAGTTAATTCGGCCTTGAAAATAGTTCTCAAAATCCATTTGCCAACCACTTCTGCCCACACTGATCTCCACGCCCGCCTGCAGCTCCCCAGCACCGCTCATCACTCGCTTGGTCTGACTTACTCCAAGATACCCGGGAAGTCACTGACCCGGGATTCGAAGAGCAAAATGCGTTCCTTCTGTAGGTAACACTGGGCCAGGACTAGCGGGAAGCAAGTGAGGCGCTTGCCTCTGGCCCACCATTTAAGTGTTTGCCAAAAAACTCAGTAATCAAGATAAAATATTGAATGCAATATTTTTTTTAAAAATGAAGATGAATGAAAAACCTCCATGAGGAGCAAATGTCAACATTTATAATAAAGACAAGATCGTCTCCTCACTCACCTGACTCCTGCTCTCACTTGAATGACCTTGACCCTTCCCACTCACATGACCTTGAGCCTCACTCACATGTCTTTGACCCTCAGTTGCATGATCTTGATGCTCCCTCATCTCACTCTAGTCCCAGCCCCGATGCAAGATGATTTTAGGTGGTCTGGAAGTGAACATTTTAAATTTTGATACTTAAGTATATTTTTAAAATTATGGCACGTGAGCCCAGCTTTCCACTTGTGGTAGAGAGATGATATTTTTCTTTTAAAATATATTACTTTTTTAAGGATTTTGTTTATTTATTTGTCAGAGAGAGAGAGAAGAAAGAGCGAACACAAACAGGAGAAGTGGGAGAGGGAGAAGCAGGCTTCCCACTGAGCAGGGAGCCTGATGTGGGGCTCGATCCCAGGATCCTGGGATCATGACCCGAGCCAAAGGCAGACACTTACGGACTGCACCACCCAGGTGTCCCTATTAATTTCAATAAATAAAGAACCAAGCTCATTTAAGGAAATTTACTGATTAAATAGCACAGGTAGTCCGTGGATGGGGCCTAGGCCCTGATAGGGTGGTACTTGGGCAAAGGTTCCCCCGTGAGCCCACAGAAGGCAGGACCAGGTTAACTTCTATTCCTTATTGTATGAAGGTGACTTCTGACCTAAAGCAGGCTTTAAGGAGAAGGGCACAGGGCTTACCAGAGGTGTGGCCTTGACAGTCACTGAACCTCCCTGAGCCCCAAGCTCTTTGCCTCTGAAATGGGGCTCACCATACCCACAAAGCACAATGAGGTTTATGGGAGATGATTAGAATGTACTGACCAGGGACGCCTGGGTGGCTCAGTGGGTTAAAGCCTCTGCCTTCAGCTCAGGCCATGATCCCAGGGCCCTGGGATCGAGCCCTGCATTGGGTTCTCTGCTCAGCGGGGAGCCTGCTTCCACCCCTCTCTCTCTGCCTGCCTCTCTGCCTACTTGTGATCTCTCTCTCTGTCAAATAAATAAATTAAAAAAAAAAAAAAAAGAATGTACTGACCAGATATTAGCAGTAGGCCCTTTCCCCTATAAAAAATACTAAAAATTGTATTTGATGACTGTGTGGTTATAAAGATGAATACAATCCAGGCTCAATTATATTCACTTTCATGCCCGTGCGGTAGAGGTATGCATCTTGCTTCCCCTGCCCAACCGAGAGGCTGGCCCCGAGCATTATGGACAAGCACTTATGTACGCAACTCTTTAACCTTTATAATAACATCGCAAGGCAGTCATTACCAGTCCCAGATTATCTATGAGCAAAAGTAGGCCCAGAGAGGTTTGGCAACTTTCTTGAGGACACACAGCCAGTAGGGAGCAGGGCAGAGATTTGAACCCTGATCTGCCTGCTTCTGGAGTCTTCCTTCCTGCCTCACCCAGGACAGGAACTAATGTGGACAGCTGCCAAGGGTGATTATGTCCCTTGGTAAAAGAAACTGTGATTAGGTGCAGGGCCAGCTCCTGCAAGGTCTGTAAGGGGCAAGCCATCAGCAGGAGGACTCCAGTGGCCTTGCCTCCTAATCTGGTGGGGGCCCGGTGACATAAATACCCAGGCTGGTTGTGGGAGAGTCTGTGGGCATTTAAACGGCCTCCACCGACAGCACAACGTCCTCAGAGCCTCTAAGATGCCCAGCACCGAACTTCAGCAGAGCAGAGAGCTATTTGCTCTGTGCCTCTACGGTCTTGAAAAGGACAAAGAAAGAGATAGAGAACTTTGGAGGCAGACCAAAGGCCCTCGCGTTTTCCGCTGTGTGTCCCTTTGCCGGCTCCTCAACGAGGAGGGCCTGACAAGTTCACCTGAACAAGGGGTCAGAGCCATTCCGTTCCAAACACGCGACACTGCGATTTTAAGCAATTGTGGCTGGAGACAAAGATCCTCTCCGGGAGGGAAAATCCAACCGAGTATGCAGTTTCCAGCTTCGGCGCTTCTTGAATTATACATGGGCAAAACCCCCTTGAAGGCTGCTTTTTAAGCCGTGAGGGGAAGGCATATAATTTTGGTCTCTGGCATTCTGCTAGAACACTTGCTGAAAATGGGGCCCCTCCCAGAGCCAAGTGGCGTTTGCCTCGAAACCAAACGGGGGGCGTCTGACGCCTCAAATAGCTTCAAGCTGCAAGCAAAAAGGATGCTGGGATTACTGCAGGCTTGTCTCTGGAGGGCTGGAAGGCACAGGAGCCTAGAAGGGCCCTCGGAGGCCCTGACCTGGTGGCGGCAGTTATAACGCAGGTCCCTGCGCCACTCTCCCTCCTCCTGGCTGGGAAGAGCGAGCAGTGCCATCTCCATCTGGAAAGGGAGGCAGGGGCTGGAGAAGCCATCTGGGAGATGGGAGGTCCAGGCTCAGGCGGCCCTAACGCCACGCCAGGACCAGAGGGAACAGTGCCCGTTTCTGGCTCCTGTAAAGGGGTCGGTAGCTGCCAAATGCTACCCACAAGATGGGGCTCCTCGGTATTCTTCTCTCCCCAAGTTTGCCCAAGGACAGTGGGCAAGGGCATTCTAAGGTTCTTCGTCCTCCGGGATCATTTGGGTCAGTGGTGGCTAAGGGTGTGGGCCTTGGTGACAGCCATAGGTTGGAATAGCACTTTGTAACTTATTAGCCGTGTGACCTTGTGAAATTCTCTGCATCTCTCCGACCTTCCGTTTTCCCATCTGTAGAATGGGCTGATCGCCCATTCCACACTGTTGCAGTGTAAAGCCTTGAGCACAGCAACTGGGCAGATTTTCGGCGCTCAAAATAGGGTAGCTATATCATGATTATTGCATCTTGAAGATAAGGAAATGACAGGTGATCTTAGCATGTCGTTAAGGTTGGGGGGAGGAGGGCATGTGTGCGTGCACGTCCCCTTGAACGTGTGTGTCTATATGTGCATGCATAGCGTGCGTCTGTGCGTGGGCACACGCGCCAACCAAAGGTCGGGAGAAGAGCATCCTGTGCCCTAGATGTGGAAATCTGAGAAGGGCAAATACTTCATTATTTAGATTCAAAAGCTACTCATTAGGCGAGACCAGAGCACTTAGAAAGCCAAGCTGACCTACAAGTGTGAAATGTTATTATAAGTAATGACAATGATTACTGGGTGAGAGTGTGAGCAGAGAGGGAAGCCTGAGAGGTTAATGTCCATTAACTACCAGAAATTAGGAGATCGCTCTTCTGCAGATGCTTCCAGGCTAAACCTAACGGTCTGTTTATTTACCTCACGGGGAGCTCTTAGCACATCAAAAAGGTATTTAAAACACAACCCCCCCAACAATTAGCTTTAGGAAGAAGAGTAAATATGGATGCAATTTATCACTCCGCGGGCCCTGCTATCAGAGACAGATGCCGTCAGTTAAATAAAACAGACCCTAAGACCCGCCGGAAAGATCAACTAAGCAGCAATTGGCTAATTTGCTGATCGGCAGTGGACAGTAGGCCCTTGGTCACACACACACACACACACACACACACACACACCATTCATATCTTTCTGTTCACTTTTATAACCCAAGTGATACGTTCCTTTTTGCATCCAGTGGGAGAAGGAAGACTGAAGAATGAGTTGAAGTGATTTTGACGGCTTGGCCCATCTTTAATTGAAAAGTGTAACCGAGAGACACCCGACCCTGGAAAAAGCCAGAGGACTGGGGCTTTGCCGTACGGGAGCCAGCCATCCCAGTTTGCCTGAGACTCTGGGCCTTCCCAGGATGGAGGGCTTTCAGTGTCCAATCCCAGGCAAACAGGGATGGCCGGTCCCCCTACTGAGGTCCCCTCCCCCATGGGGGCCCCTAGTGTGAGCAACAGTCATCCCCAGCCAGAGCAACAGTGGGCAAAAGTTGGCTTGCTCCTAGCCTTAAAGAAATCCTACCTCCCTGCAGATGGCAAAAACAGACTGTGATCCCATTAGTGGCAAGCGTGTGGGGTCACGCGGGACCCAGGCAGGAGCCGCACCAACCGAGGTAAGGGTCCAGGGAGACCTCTGATAGGCACAGGCTCGAGGGGCCAGAAGCTGATCATGAACAAATTGCTTTTTGGGTCACGGACACCCCCGGACAGAAGACGGCCGAGCCCTGCGACACTCGGCACGTTCTGGAACCTCTGCTCCCACCTCAGGAGTATGCTGTACAAACCAGGGCTGTGTGCTCGAGATGCACAGAATTCTACCCCTTCGGCTGTCGCTGAGCCTCCGTGTATAAATATCTGTGCGTGTGCGTGTGTGTGTACATTTCCTGACATATTTACGGAGTCTCAGTTTGCCAACCTTTGGGGCAGAATGCAGGAACTATTTTTCATCCTAATCTGCTGTAATGACATGTTTTATTATACTATTTCAGCTGTTTCCATTCCTTTCGCGGTGCATGTTTTATGTATTTTAACTAATGCTTTAATTTCAGTACAGCGTGCCCTCAGGTGATTTCACAAAAGCTAACTTCGGAAAATCAACGGGGAGTCACAGCACTGGCCGTTGAGGGCTCGACCCACGCACCACACAACTCCGAAGGCCAGGAAAGGGCATCTGAGTGCGGGGCGGGGAGCACATGGGGGCTTGAAGGTGGACTGGGGATGGGGGGGGCATGGCCTGTGTTCAGACTAGGGCTTTTGTCCCATTTTGCCCTGAAATTCTGACACCCCGGCACCTTTTCCCTTCTGAACAAATCAGGATGGTTGGGCACCCTACCAAGATGGTAGGCTTGACAGTTGAGGAGGCAGGTTCTTGGGAGACAGGGGGTCTCAGGGTGGCCCGGAGATAGCCTGGGGTATGGAATGCCCTCTGAGTGTTTTCAAACCCCAGCTCTGCCAGATATTCTAATAGTCGCTTGATTCCGAGGAAGTCAGTTAAACCCTCCACTGGGCCTCAGTCTCCTCATCTGGAAAATAGGGCTGGGAATGTCTATCCTGCAGAACTGCGTAAGCGATGGCAAAAGCAGTGTGTGTTCTATTCCTGGCACACGGTTTCCCTTTCCCCAACAACCGAACAGTGAGGGAGTGGGGCTGGATGCCTGCCAAGGGCCTGAAGTCCATCTCCTGTGGCAGGATGAAGAGCCAAGGGTACCACCCAGACCTCCCAGACTCAGGCACCAGCGTACCCCCATGGCTTATTTAGACCCTTTGGCAGTGGGGGCTGAGGGGCACGCTTCTGTGTATTCGTGCTCGTGATGTGTCAGACAAGTCCTGTTAAGGATTGCCCTTCATCATCCCGTTTAATCCCCCAGCAGGCCACCTGCTGGGCAGGTAAGATTATAAGCCCCATTTTGCAGGGGGAAATAGGGACTCAGAGAGGTGAAGACATTTACCAAAGACCACACAGCAAGCAAATGCTCAATGGGGGCGTTTGTGACTACATGGTGTGACTCCAGTGTGTGTGATTTTAATCTGAAAACCCTGAAGCCTCCTTGCCCGGAGGAAGTGGAGAGTTGCTTACTGGGGACTACAAGGCATTGAGAACAAATAGAAAGAAATAGTCCAATGGGCAGAACTGAGAAGCCCTCTCGTTGTCCAGCCTCCAATACCTCCTTTCAGCCTGAAATAATCCTCTGTGTTCCTAAGCCAAGGTAGGGTAAGGGGAGAGGCCTGATCTTCTACACTTGTTCTCTTTCCTTCTCCTATCTCTTCCCAACCCCACTCCATGCCCACAGCCCAACCTGGAACTTCCTGCCTCTGTGTCTATGCTCATGCTATTCTCCTGACAGATATGTCACTTCCTGGGGCTCCTGAATGACTCGGACGGTTAAGCATCCAACTCCTGATATCGGCTCAGGTCGTGATCTCAGGGTCGTGAGATTGAGCCCCATGTTGGGCTCTGTGTTCAGCAGAGAATCTGCTTGAGATTCTTTTCTCCCTCTCCCTCTGCCCCTCCCCCAGCTCATGCGCAGGGTCTCTCTCTAAATAAATGAAGAAAACTTTTTTTAAAAAGTCACCTCTTGGGGCTGCCTGGGTGGCTCAGTGGGTTAAGCCTCTGCCTTCGGCTCAGGTTATGATCTCAGAGTCCTCGCATCGAGTCCCACATCAGGCTCTCTGCTAGGCAGGGAGCCTGCTTCCTCCTCCTCCTCTTTCTCTCTCTCTCTCTACTTGTGATCTCTCTCTGTCAAATAAATAAAATCTTAAAAAAAAAAAAAAAGAAAAAGTCACATCTTTCTCCTCTAGATTTTCTCTCTGAAAACTCCTATTCATCCTACAAAGCCCAGTGTCCAGGCCCTTGTCTCCTTAGACTCCCACGAGTAGAGTATTCGCCAATTTACTTGTCGGATTTACCTGTTGCATGATCCAGTGCATGACACAAAATGATGGAAAGTTGGTAGAAGAGTTGGCTAGTCAGAAAAGTCTCAGTTGTCTCAATCGCCCCACCTGGGTGACAATCGCCCAGTGTGTTTCAAACCCTGGCAGTGTGCTACCACATGCCATGGCATGTCATTCTCACTGGAACCCCAGGAGGTGGGCATCCTCCTTCCTATTTTCTAGACTACGGGGTGGGGTGGGGGGAGGGGGTAGCCAACCACAGCCCGCGGGCCGGTTGCCTGCTTTTGTAAATAAAGGCACGTTGGCCACGGTGATGCTTCTTCATTTACGGATGATGACTGCTGCACCCGTGCTACGTGCTACGTCGCAAAGTTGTACATCTGACCCCTTGCAGAAAGCGTGTGCCGGCCCCAGTCAATCAAGATGAAGATTTGTGGTTCCGAGAGGCTTAGCAACTTGCCACAGTTAACTCAGCCAGCCAAGGACAGCCCTGGGGTTCAAATCAGAGTTCAAGGTGGGCTCTCTTTCAATGCCCTATTGCCAGCTTTGCTTTCTTCCAACGTCACCTTCTACAGACTGTCCCCTGTGCTCTGCATCAGGCCACAGAAGAGGCTCCCTCCCACCCAGCTTGGGGGCCTGAGTGCCTCAGGTGACTGAAGAGGGGGTCACCCTGTCTCAGGTGTGGGCACAGAGAAAAGGCAGTGAGCAGGGAAGGTTTTTGTTTTTGCTTTTTAAAGAATGCGAATGCGTTTGATAAAGAATCTCACCTCAAAGACTTGATCTCATTTCCCAAGCACTTAACAAACAAAGCAGTGGTGCAAAGCCGGGTCAGTCCTCACTCAACCACTCTGCTCTTCCCAGTTTCAGTGGGGCCATATCCAGCTAAGGCTTGCAAGGGGCAGGGCCTTATCTGGGTCTTGAGACCGCCCCTCATTGCAGGACACAAATCCCCTTCCCGCTTCTCACTTTCGAGCTCCTCTGATGTCCACACCCCCCAGCTCCCAACCTGCACTCACCTTCCCCACCCCAACCCCCCAGCTTCCCTCACCCCAGCATCTCTGGGGGTCTGCTTCCCTACCCAGGCCCAGGAGTTTTATTTCAAGCTGAGATACAATTACAGATCATGTCCCCCCCACCACCACCAACCTATTCTTTTTAATAAAGCTGTTTCGTGTCTCTACCTCCTCCCGCCCCTTCTGCATTCCTCCCATCTGAGCCTTCCCCTTCCCCCCTCCTGTAGGAAATGTCTTGGATTCTCTCACTGGGGTGTAATGGTTAAATTGCTACCAGCTGATTAAACAGCAGAAGCCCAAGCTGTAATCCTCGGCGCTCAGGAACCCAGCGAGGCAGAGGTGAGGGCCCTGACCCGCTTAGCCCCTGCTGACCCCCCTGCGACATGGCCGCCCTCGCTTTGCTCCATTCATTTGTCCCAGGCTGCCCAACAGAATCCTGGGGGAAGGTGATGGGAGGGAGGAGGGGAGGGGCGGGAGGGGGTGGGAAGGATGCTGACACCGGCCCTGGCCCAACCTCCAAGGAATGTCTGCCCGCCCCCATCCCTGTCCCTCCCCTGCCTGGGCAAGCGCGCACTCACACATGCACACAGACACATCCACACCCCACACCCACTCACACACACCCAGGCTCTTTCTCATTCTCTGCAGAATGAAGACCAGATGAAGGAGATAGCCCTCGCCCTGCCCCCCCTCCTCCGGGGAAACCTTCCTCCCACACCTGCCCCCACAGAGGGAAGGATCTGGAAGACAAGAGTGGTGTGAGATCAGAGAGGGGTCTGGGAAGAGGGGGAAGGAGGGCTTTGGGGGAGGGGCAGCCTTAGGTTGGACCCTGACTCCGACAGCCATGGGATCAGGCATCACCAAGTCAGGACTGCCTGCTGGGAACTTTGATTCTCGCCTGTCCGAGCTTTGTTTGGAGGCTGTGGCAACAGCCTCGCGAGGTAGCTATGAGGTTTCAGCTGGCACATCCCTGTGCCCAGCCCCGCACAAAGCAAGTGTCATCTCCAACCGTCTGTGCTGACGGCTGGGGTGCCCTCCAATCGGGATAAGCTTCAAACACAGCCACGTGTTTGAAGGACACCCAAGTACACCCAAGGACCGTGTACTCTTGGCTCCGTACTGTGCACCTCTGACCCTCAGCTCCCCTCCCCAAACTGCCATCATCTCCATGTCCCCATGTGCCACGCCGCGCACGTGCCAGGCTCCTGCCGGCAGTGGCTCTCCTCAGGCTCTGGACAGAGAATAGCAAGGGGGCACTGAGCCTCCTTGGGAGAAAGTTTATTACCATGGAAAGAGCAGTTCAGAGGAGTGGAGAGTCTGGCCTTGCTTCATCCTCCCCTACACTTATCTCAGAAGTGGGAGAGAAGAGCCTGCGGATGAAGAGGGAACTGGCCCAGTACACTGCTTTCCATGGGAGAAGCAGCCTCTGTATTAGAGTTCTCTAGAGAAGCAAAACCAGAGAAACATAATAGCTGCATCCGTCTAGATAGTTTTGTATATAGATACAGAGATGTCCTCTATCTGATATATATTGGATACACGATATAGACAAATATAGAGACGTGTAGATACAGAATATATGATACTGACATCACCTATACTCATCTCTATCGATCTACCTACCTATTGGGAGGGAGAGGGAGAAAAAGCAGTGTATTATAAGAAATTGGCTCTGAAATTATGGAGGCTGAGAAGTCCCACGATCTGCTGTCCCCAAGCTGGGGGGCCGGGAGGGCGGGCAGTGTAGTTTCCGTCCAAGGGCGAAGACCAATGTCCTGCTCACAGTCAGGCAGAGAGAGGGAATTCTCCTTTCCTCCTGGTTTTTTTGTTCCGTTCTCATCCTGGGTGGGTGGGTGGGGGTTGGTGGGTGAGACGCACCCACATGGGGGAGGGGAGGGCCACCTGCCTTACTCCCATCTACCCATTCAAATGCTAATCTCATCCTTAAACACCCTCGCAGACACACCCAGGAATAATGTTGAACCAAATATGGTGGTGGGGGGGCCCTGTCAAGTTGAGGCCTTAAATTAAATACCGCCCCAGCCTCCAAGAGGGATAGGAGAGGGCAGAGGGGAGATCAGGCCCATTTCTATGTAGTGCCCCCCCAAATCCATGTCCCCCAGTACCTCAGAATGTGACCTTACTTGAAAATAGGGTCTTTGCCGTGAAAGTAAGGTAGAATTGAGACACCATACCGAAGCAGGGTGGGCCCTACATCCAGTGCCAGGGTCCTTATAAGACACAGGGTCAAGGCCATGTGAAGACAGAGGCAGAGAGTACAGTGATGCTCCACAGGCTGAGGGCCTGTGGCCACCAAGAGGCTGGGAGACACAAGGAAGGATTTTTCCCTTTGAGCCTTCGAACCCCTTGATTTTGAATTTCGGGCTTACAGAACTGTGCAGGCAACAATGACTGTTATTATTGGAGTTGTCCAGGCTCTGATCATTTGTTAGAGCAGCGACAAGAAACGAATCCACCCCAAAAGCATGCATCCTTGGTCCTGATTTACCGATGGGGAAACCGAGGCTCAGGGTAGGGAAAAGTCCATCATCCAAAAATCACACAGGTGGTTGGAAGTGGAGGCAGGGCTCAAAGCCAGGTCTGTGTGATGACCGTGCCCAGAGCCTGTACCACTGAGTGCACCCAGGACGGACATTTCTGTAGGGGAGAGCCATGGTTGGACATAGGAAAAAAGCAAGGACAGGCTCCCTCAGCCACCCAGGCTCAGAGTCCACAGAGTCTCTGAAACTTCTTCTTCCAAGCCTGCCTCCCAAGTCCCAAGGCCAGGAGAGAGCTGAAGAAAACCCTGGACAGGGAACTCGGGTCACAGTTGGTTTGACCAGACTGTTCTTCCTGTCTGGGAACTGTCCTGACCTTGGCATAGGCAATAAGCTCCTGGGTCTAGTGGCAGGGCTGAGGCTGGCGCCAGTGGAGGTGTGAACCTGAAAGTGAGTCCTCCCCTGTTTTGCAGTACCTGCCACACCCCAGTCCTGGCCTGCCCCAGGGGTAATTTATCCGGGAACACAGGGCATCCAAGGCCACCACAGGCAGCCGGTGCACTGTGGAACACACAGATCTGGGTTTAAATCCTGCCTTTGGCCACTTGGTAGCTGGGTGACTGTGGATGGGTCTGTGCTCTGACTCGAACTCAGTTTTCTCATCTGTGAAATGGGCATAATGGGCTAAAACTGACCTCAGAGGTTGTTGTGGGACTGAGAGTCCGCTGAGAAGTGCCTGGAACTCAGTTATGTTAGCTATTGTTACAGAAAGGAACTTAGGGGGTGGCGATGCGAGTAATGGCTGCATGTGGGAGCAGTTCAAAGGTGGCCAGTCCCGCTGATGGGCTGACTGGGGCATCTTCGGAGTTAAGGATAATTGGTCATTTCTGGCTTAAGAAAAACCAAGACTCGGCCAGGAAGAGCTGTAGCTTGCGCAAGGCTGCTGGGTTATCTTCCTAGCCCTCTGCAGGCAGCCAGAACTGGCAGCCTTTTCCTCCTGACCAGACAAGTGCCATTAAGCTCCTGCAGGCACCACCCAGCACGTCTCCTGGTAGAGGAGCACTGGAGACAGAGTCCAGGCTCCCCACCCCTCTCCCCAAACACTCAGCTCTGAGGACAGGAACTGGTCACCACCCAGAGTCCTGTTGTTTCCGTCTGAGCCTGAGAGGACGTTGAGCTGGGTCATTGCCGATAAGGACAGGTTGGGTTGAGTAACCGGATCTCTTCCTTATCCAAGCAACCGATCTTTTCTGAAGTTCAGCTTTGGTCTGAGGAGGTGGTTCCTACACCCACCACCATGAGTTCACAATTCTCTAGCAGAGACCCCACGGCGGCCTCTGGGTGAAGAAAACAAGCAATGCCCCCATCTGTTTTCCCAGCTTTTAATTTT
Source organism: Mustela lutreola (assembly GCF_030435805.1). Lineage (NCBI taxonomy): Eukaryota > Metazoa > Chordata > Mammalia > Carnivora > Mustelidae > Mustela > Mustela lutreola. Next base: position 89,869,316 of record NC_081300.1, on the reverse strand, counting down.
TTAAGCTCACTGATTTGCCCTCCTGTCCCTCGTTCCCACCTTGGGGAAGCAGGCTTATATCCTATGCAAGGGGCAGACTTGAGGTTCCTACTTGGGTTTTTTTTTTCTCCCCAAGGGTGGGGCTGCCTCTCTGCCCAAGGAAACCCACTCCCAGCTTCCCATCTCCAGCCGCTCCCCCTTGCCTATTTCCTCATGCCTGACTTGAACCCAGATCCTCAGCCTGTCCCTCTGCCAGGCTCCCGATGTGACGTTCACACATCTCCATTAGCGCCATTATCCAATGACTCATGAGAGCACAGAGCATTCATTGAGCTGTTGCTTTATACCAGGCACTAAGCTAAACACTTTCCCCACGTTATCTCGTTTAGACAGGAAAATAACCCGCAGAAAGGAGGATTACTTTACACAAGAGGATTATTTTGCAGAGAGGGTGAACTGTCTGAGCTGGTCACTCATGGGGGGACCAGCATTTGAATACAAGTCTGGTTGACTTTGCATTCCCGGCCCTGAACTTCCCAATAAACTCTGCTGTCCCTGAGTTACCCGCAGACTTGTCCCCTCCATCCCAAATTCGGGTCCCCATACCCCCAAGGTACAGAATTTTTAAAAGCAGGGAGGCACACCTATTATTTTTTAAAAAAGAAGGTGTATCGGCTTACAATTAAATATATTACAAACAAAGGAAACAACCCTTTAAATTCCTCAATTAATTTACTGCATTTTTCTATTATCTATGCTTTCGGGATTATTTCTGTCTGTACGGTGACGATCATATAGCGGCACAAATGCTATTGTGCATCTCTTCGCACTTCAGTTCCGTGACCTCACTTGGCAACTGACCATGGTGGGAGTATTTACACCAGGGAAATTGGCAAACGCCACAAATCAGGGTTTCCTCTACAGAGCTAGTAATTAAACATTTATCTGTACACTACTATCTCCACCTTTGTGGGAGGGATTATCATCTCCTTTTAACAGATGAAGCAATTGAGGCTCTCGGAATGCTAAGTGATTTGCCCAAGGTCAACTACCAGGGAGTGGCCCAGCCAGGATCTGATCTCAGGTCGTGCCATTTCCATTGCTCTGATAAGTGTCCCTGTTTGGTGAAGGCAAAGGGGGAAAAAAAAAAACCCAAAGCTCACTCTGGTCAGAGACTGGAGGCTCTGGACTTGCAAAAGGCCTCTGATTCGATTTAGAAACCAGGTGCTAAATCAGGCAGCAGGGCGAGCCCAGAAAGACAAGTTCAAGGTTTAAACCGGTTGAAATCTCATTCCACTCACTTGCGTGAATATCCGGGAGCTAGTGCTAAGTTGGCCCAATTAAAAGTAATTTCAGCTCTAGCACCTCTTTGAGGGTTATTTAAAGAAGACTGAAAAATTAATCTTTCATTTATCCCAAGAATAAAACAACATTCCTGCCCACCCCCTTCAAAGCAAGACACTCTTTTCACAGTGATGAGGTGTGGGTTAAACCCACCTTATTCATTGTGGATCCGATAGAGTTTGCTGCTTCTTTTAGTTACACGTATATTTTATGTAGATTCAAAGTCCCTTTTGTGAAAGAATCCTGAGCTCAGCAAACATCAGAAAAGCCTGAAACTCATAGGTTGGTAAATACCATTTGTTCAGTCTTTAGGAGAGCAGAGGACTCGGCCTGTGTGCCCTACAGGGACATGATCCTTGCTCCTGGGGACTGTATAATCTTGTTTGGGGATTGGAAAGCTGACATAATACTAAGCGGTTGGAGCACAGTTACAGAGAAATGCAATTATAAAACCAACGGGAAGAGCCCTACAACAACTGTTGTTCGGGCTATGCTGGCTAAACCACACTTAGAAATCTTTTTTTTTTTTTAAGATTTTATTTACTTATTTATTAGAGAGAGAGAAAGAGAGAGAGAGAGAGAGAGAGAGAGCGTGCATGCACAAGCCAGAAGAGCAGCAGAGGGAGAGGGAGAAGCGGACTCCTAGCTGAGCAGAAAGCCCGATGTGGGGGCCCAATCCCAGGACCCTGAGCCGAAGGCAGCCGCCCTGACTGACTGAGCCCCCCCAGGTGCCCCAGAAATTATTTTTATAAACTTTCAAACTAAAAAAGTTGAAGGAAAGATGGAACCCCGGCAATAAAGCTAGTGAGAATTGGTGAGTCAGACATTTTTCATTCAAGGTAAATAGTACAGTCTTTTAGAAACAAGCCAGGTAGATAAAACGATGCCAATGTATGTTTTCGCAACAGATCCCCTCAACTGTTCTGTAGAGGCCTCTGCTCTTTGTGTGTGTGGAAGCCATTCTTCCTTCTTCTGGTAAAAACACACCAGTATTCCTTGGGGGAATTACTCCCCGCAATCTCCAACCACATAATTTTCCAGGAGCTGATTTCACCCCGACTAATACAGGTGTGTGGCAGAAAGTCTTCCATGATCGTTCTCCCACCAAGATCCCTCTCTCTTGGTACTTACACCCTTGAGTAACCCCTTCCTCTTGAGTGTCGGCTGGACCGATTGATGGGCTCCTAATCCATAGGATACAGGGAAAGTCATGTGATGTTGCCTCTGTGATTAAATTACTAAAGATTGTGATTTCCATCTTGCTAGCAGACTATCTCTATTGCTCTCTTGTTTGCATGCTTTGAGGAAATGAGCTGTCCTGTGGGAGAGCCCATGTGGCCAGGAACCAAGGGCAACCTCCAGCCAGAGCAACAGCCAGTGAGGATCTGAGGCCCTCAGTCCAGCATGCTGCAAGGAACCAAATTCCGCCAGCAACCACGGAATAGTTTGGAAGTGGATGCTTCCCCAGTTGAGCCTTCAGGTGAGACTGAGCAGCCAGGACCAATACCTGTGAGAGAGTGTGAAGCAGAGGACCCAGCTGATCTGTGTCCTGGACTCCTGACCCACAGAAACTAGGAGATAAAATAAATGGGAAGTTTGGGGGTGGGGAACCCTGAGGGGCTCAGTCAGCTAAGCATCCAGCCCTTGATTTAGGCTCAGGTCATGATCTTAAGGTTGTGAGATCGAGCCGCATGCCAAGCTCTGTGCTCAGTGCATAGTCTGCTTGGGATTCTTTCTCTCCCTCTACCCCTCCTCTACTCATGTGCACATTCTCTCTCTCTCAAATAAATAAATAAATAAATTTTTTAAAAACTGCTAAGTTTGGGAGTAATTTGTTATGCAGCAATAGATAGCTAATAGAGGGTGAATATGTGACCTAGGTCTGACTATCCAGAGCACTGCATTCCCCTAGCCACAGTGAATTAGTTTAAGGATGTCTGTATGATTCAATTAGGGGTAATCAGATTTAATCCTGAGATTTTTGTAAAATCAGAGAAGGAAAAGATGTTCTGTCCATTGGTCAGAGTTGGGAGCTGCCAAAGGCTCCCTTGTGAAGATGATTTACCTGAGAATGAAACAACACAGTACTATGAAACAGAGATTCCAGGCCCTGATGACATTGTTTGAGCCCCTAGATCCAGCCTTGCCTGAAGCTTTACTTATGGAATTTTCAGTTATATAATCTAATAAATACTGTTTACTGCTTAAACCATTTTTTAAAAAAGATTTTTATTTATTCATTTGACAGACAGAGATCACAAGTAGGCAGAGAGGCAGGCAGAGAGAGAAGGGAAAGCAAGCTCCCCGCTGAGCAGAAAGCCCAATGTGGGGCTTGATATCGGGACCCTGGGATCATGACTTGAGCCAAAGGCAGAGGCTTTAACCCACTGAGCCACCCAGGTTCCCCTGCTTAAACCATTTTGTATGGGGTTTCTGTTATTTATTAAAGCCTCTATTAAAATCTCCTTTAGTATTCATTTGACAGATATTCATTGCTAAGAGCTCTGGGGGGTATAAGGATTAGAATTAGTTATTGAACCTGGTCTCAAGGGACTATGGTTCCTTAAAACAAAAAGCTACATATATAACTTAACATCCACTTGAAACATAAGATACTTAATTTCAAGGATATCATTCATTATTTACACTTGTACTCTCGGTGTCCAACACAGAATAGGTGCTCAATAAATGTTTAGTGGTCCTACAAATACAAATCAAGTGCTCTAGACGTGTAGAGAGAAGAGAAATCACTTTCAACAAGGATGAAAAAAGGCTTCATGAGGACCAAATTTCAGCCAGTAGGTTTGAAAGGATGACCTGGATATGATTTGCAGGGATGTGGGAGAGGGCGTTCCAGGCAAGGGAAGCAGAATGCACCTGGCAGAGCATAAAGTGTATGGATCACGCTGGCTGGACTAAAGGGAGGTGAAGGGCACTATGGGAAATAAGGCTAGGAAGGTAAGATGGGGACAGCTCTTAGATGGTCTTGACTGATACATGTATAGTGACCTAGTGCCATGTCCAAACTCAGTGGTTCATAATAATAAACACTTCTTATCTCACTGTTTCTGTGAGTCACTAATTCGGGAGCAGCTTCGAGGGCTGGTTCTGGCTCAGGTTCTCTTGTGACATTGCAGTCATGACATCAGCTGGGGCTGGAGTCGCCTGAAGGCTAGACCGGGGCTGGAGGATCTGTTTCCAAGATGGCGCACTCATGTGTCTGGCAAATTGGTGCCGGCTATTGGCGGGAGACCTCATTCCTCACCACATGGGCCTACCCATAAGGCTACTTGAGAGTCTCACAACACAGTGTCTGGCTTCCCACCAAGTCAGTGATCCAAGAGACAGCATGGGTCAGAAGCCACAATGTCATTGATGACCCAGCCCTGGAAGTCGCAGCCATCATTTCCGTAATATGCTCTCGATTATATAGCTCAGCACTTTCAACTTGGAAAAGGTACTCCAGAGGTACACACAGAGGAGTGTGACTACCAAAAGGCAGGGATCCTTGAAGGCCACCCTGGAGGCTGGCTGGCTGGCACTAATAATAATCAGTTATGTATTTGATTGCACATCACAGAAAACCCCAATCATAGTGGCTTAAGCTACATGAATTTTTACTATTTATTTAACAAAGGGTTAAGGGGCACATGGTCCCATTATAGTCAGGGCTCAACATGTCATCAGGGATTCTAGGTTATTTTCATTTTTTCACTCTGTCAATTTCAGAGTATTGATGATATCTGTTCTCATGGTTGCAATAAAGCTGCCATGGCACAAGCCATCACATCCTCACATGACTGTCAAATACAGAATAGGAGGAAAAGACAGGAGTTATTCTCCTGCAATTCTTTTCTTGCTTGGGGAAGGAAAACCTTACAAAGACACACCCTCCCCCAAGACTTCTTTTCACATCTCTTTGGCCAGAATTGCCCACCCCTAGACCAATTACTGACAAAGAAGAACAATCATGTCCTTAAAAAAAACATCTAGACATGACCCATTTGCTGGGCCTAGAGAGGTTGCTGTCCTGAACATCACCAAGGGAATTTATCAATAAAAAAGACAGAAGGAGTCACTGGGTAATGTGAACCCAGAGTGTCTATGACCCATAATGATGACTATCTTAGGTTACACTTTTGGGGGCACTTACAACCCACTAGGCTTGTGACTAAATGCTTCACGTGCATTATCTCATTCAACCTTTGCAACCATACTATGTACCCATTCTTTATGGGTTGAATTATATCCTCCCCAGATGCGTAAGCTGAAATACTAAGCCCTAGTAGTTCCAAATGTGGCCATACGTGGAGACTGGGTCATCACAGGCATAATTCAGCTGAAGTCATTAGGGAGGGCGCTGCTCTGGTAGGACTGGTGTCCTTCTAGAATGGGTAAGCAGACACAGACGTACAGAGAGGGAAGAGGGCAAGAAGACGTGCTGGGAGAAGACAGCCCTCGAACAGATCCTGCCCGCCGCTGCCCTCAGAAGGGAATGACCCCGCCAACACTTTGACGTCCAACCTCTGGCCTCTAGAACCGTGAACAAAACATTTCTGTTGTTTAAGCCCCCCAGTTTGTGGAACAAAGTTTCACAGTGACAAATCACGGCAGCCCTTGCAAACGAATACATTTCACAGAGCAACGGCTGGGAAAGCTAAGCACATTTCCCAGGCCACAGTGAGTCCAACCCGTCTCTCTGGCCCCAAGCCCAGGCTCTTAACCATTATTCTAAAACGGATTGTATCCTGCAGCTAATGGGGAGCCAGAGAAAGTTTGAGCGGGAGGGTAAGCCCATCAGAACCATTCAAGCCCTGTTTGGGGGGGGAACGTCATCATTTTCAGAGATGAGAAAGTTCCTTTTTGTGCCTGTCATCAATCTCTTTTATCCCAGGCTTACTGCCTCTGGCCTGGTTTCTAGGAGACAGGCAAACCCCCTCCTAGAGGCCTCCTCGTAAAACCCCCCTTGCGGACAAGAAGTAGGTAATTAAGTCTCTTCCTTTCTAGGACCCATGGTCTCCGTCTTTGATCTTTCCTCGCTCTGCCCTAGAGCTTCCCCCGCCCCTGAAGGAGGTGTGGGCAGGGTGGGAGAATGGCCCGGCCGGGACGAGGGTCCGGAGCACCCAGCACTGACCCAGAGCCAGGGGGAGGCGGCCTGGGGCCCCCAGCGGACCCACCCCACACCGTGTGGCCACAGTGAGCCCCGAATCCCCATCCACGTGGCGAGGGACGGACAATGCTGCCTCTACTCTCCCTTCTCTGCTCCTTCTATCCTGAACCACTTAATAGCTTGGAGACTCTATTTCCCAGACTTCAAAGATTAAATGTGAACATCGGAGCTGCATTTTTGGCTAAAAAGAAAGAGAGAGAGAGAACAAGAGTGAGGAGAGAGAGAGAGAGAGAGAGACTAAGGAGCTGGTTCTTCTATCTTGAGTCATTACAAAGCTCCTCTCCCAGCCCCGCCCCCCTCCCCCCACCCAGGCCCTCCTCCCTCTTCATTCTCTATTCAGTTCGCAAGGCTGTTAGTCCTGCCAAATGAGTCACTGATGTGGGAAAGTTAATTTATTTTGGCAGGCTTCACCATAGCTGCGAGAAATGGAGACTGTGCACCCTACTACCGCAAAAGACGCAAATTATTGTGATGATTCATTCATTCCTCCCTGCACTCATTCATTCTCAGGGCACGGGACTGGGTCTTTCACAGACACACGTGGGCAAGCTCACCCACTGCCTTCTACCCCGGAGGCTGATGCAAGGATTACCCCAGGTAACGTGTGTACACATGATCGCACGCGAGGCTCATCGCTAACCCTCACTGAGCACTCTTTATGTGTCCACCTGTACGGCAAACTTTTTACCTGCTTTACGTATTACCTATAATCCTAACGCAGCTCTCTAGGGCGGGGATGATTATTATCTTCATTCTGGAGAGGCAGGGACTGGAGCTCAGAGGGGTCAAGGTGACCTGGCCATGGTCATTACACAGCTCGTCAGTGGTGGAGGAGAGTCAAGGCCAGCTTCCTCGGATCACGACCCACGTTTATAAGGTGCTGACCACGTGGCGGGCACTGGCCTCAGCCCTTGCCTCCCCTTGCCTCCCCTCTCCCATCCTCCTTATTCTTCACACGAACCGGTGACGCAGGCACTGTGATTAGCATCTCTGTGTTGCAGCTGAACACACTGAGGCTGGGAGAGCATGGTCAGGGAGGCCTGGCTATGACACAGAGCAGCGGAGCGGCGAGCAGGCGGGCTGGGCTGGTGAGACGCTCTGGCTTCCTTGCAGTCCGACAGCCTGGGATTTAGGTCTGAGCGCCCCATTCTCGTTAGCCACACACACGCCATCAGCATCACAGACCTTCCTTCCTGTGTCCTCCCGGGGTCCTTGGCACAGAGATGCTGTGACAGAGCCCACGCTGTACATTCACCGAACCCCATGACTTCATTCTCTGGGGCACACGTGTGGATCCTGGCAGTTAGATGGCTTCATGGGATTGAGTTCTGACCAGTTAGAAGGTCACTTCCAGGCCTGGCCTTTTATTTTTTTAAGATTTTATTTATTTATTTGATGGAGAGAGATCACAAGTAGGCAGAGAGGCAGGTAGAGAGAGAGGGCGGGGGGGGGGGGGGAAGCAGGCTTCCTGCTGAGCAGAGAGCCTTATGTGGGGCTCGATCCCAGGACGGTGAGATCATGACCCGAGCCGAAGGCAGAGGCTTAACCCACTGAGCCACCCAGGCGCCCCGGCCTTTTAAAAAGCCCATGATTCTCTATCGGCTGGCCGGACACAGAGGAGCCCATGGAAGATTCTGAGATCCTAGAGGAGGGATGGGAGGGTGGTCCCCGAGTGCAGGGAGCTGAGTTCTGCCCAGCTTCCCAGCTCAGATCTGCTGGACTGTGCCGCACCACCTTTCCCGGGGTGCCCACTGTTACAGCAGCTAGCCTGCCCTCGCTCATCTGCATACGGATGTTTCTGAAAGTGTTTTAATGAAATCGTGCTCTAGGGTTTCCTTGGGAGAGGACTCACCTCCACCAGAACTCAAGGTTCATGAAGGTGGAGTCCCCTGTGTCAAGCACACTTGGGGAAGTAATTAACTGACCCTCCCGGCTCAGGGATGCTTCCTGGATAGTAACAGGGGAAGAAAGTCTTACTCACCCTACTTAATCTCCATCCTTTTCCGATACTCACACCATAACCCTCATCTTCTTCCCTGCTGGAACCCTGGTCACAGCGCAGCACTGGGGAGGCAACTCCAGTAGGAATATCTAGAACCAGCTCATCAAGGCAGACATCAGACATCAGACATCATTCTTCAAGTACCAAGCTGACTTTGTTCCCTCCCCATTGGCTGTGAAATCCGGGAAAAGCCAAGTGGCATAGGCTCCAAGCTGCACACGCTATATTCAGATGTTTACAGAAAGCCAGTGCACAAGGATTTGCTCAAAAGCTAAATTTCCTCTTAGCCAAAGCCCAGAAATACCTTTTAAACCTTGAGCAAATAAGCCAGAGAAGAAGGCATTTTCCCTATGACGGAGACTTTAGAGCCTGGAGATCTTCAAGTTTTCAAGGAAACAAGCTCACTGCAGAAGCCCCTCGCAGCCCAAAACCAAAAGGCTTGGTGGTGAACTTGCCCTCCGGTCCCAGCGCAGATGGGACAAACCGCCGTGTGTCCCAGACCTGACTTCAGACATGGAATATCTAAGTCCATTTGGAGAGAGTGCTTGGCTCCAAATAAAATTTAAAAGCGCCATTGTTTAAAAAAAACTCACCAACCAAACAAAACCCTTTGCCCATGGCCTGTTGAAATGAGTAGGGTGTTCCCTGAACATAAATTTGCTAGAACCGTCACTGACGTTGAGAATACTGGTTGACACCTCCTATGTGGCAAGCGAGGGCTTTCTACAGGAACTCCATGTAATACTCACAACAAGTCTCGGACACAGACATGACCATTATTCCTCTTTCGTGGGTGCAGGAATGGAAGTGCGGAGGGGTTAAGTGACAGGTTCAATTTCACAGGGCTAGGCAGTGGGCGTGCCAGGATCCCCACTCAGCCCGGTCCCAATTGAAAGCCCAGCTCAGCAGGGCTATATTTATCTAACTTCTCTGTGCATCTCAGGACAAGAATAGTAACAGTACCTATTTCATAAATTTAAGTGAGCGGATATATGTGCAAGTAGCTAAAATGTTCGTTTCTCTCATTGCATTTCATCCTGTGTGTTGTTTTACTTACAAGGCGGTGCTTGGGCTGCTGGTGGCGGGAAGCAGAGTTAGGTGCCGGTGTCTGGCTGCGGGAGAGGCTGGGGGGAGCCACGGCCAGGAGGCAGGTAGGGGCTGAGTGAGTTGGCAGGGCTTGAGGTGGTAAGAAGCAGCAGCAGAAGGGCTTGGCAGGTGGAGCAGTGAGACCTCCAAATCCAGCAGGTCAACCAGCGAAAATGGCATCCTAGATTAAAGTCTGATGTGATCCCCACTGGAGACAGCCACAAAGGCACCCGACCTTTGTCCTTGCTGTGGGGACAATGATTTGGCTGAGCAAGAAGAGAATCAGAGAGGGAGGAAAGGCTGTGGCCATCTGGGATGGTCAGCGTGATGCTTGGGAGAAGGAAGGAGCCACACTCCCTCGGGAGGCTCTGGGGGAGAAGCCTTCCTCCCACCTTCCAGCTTCTGGGGGATGCAGGTGTCCCTTGGCGTGTGTACGTTTCACTCAAGTCTCTGCTCCCTAGTTCACACGGCCTCTCCCCTCCTCTTTTCTCTTCTAAGGACATTCATCATTAGAATGATCCGCTCTTGAGATCTTTAACTTTATTATACCTACAAAGATCCGTTTTTCAAATAAGGTCCCATCCACAGGTGGACGTGTCTTTTGGGATCCACCATTCAGCCCACTATAGGCAAAGGAAATAGAAGGCTTCATTTGCCCCCTAGAACTTAACAATCATTAACAAGTTCAACTATAAACGAGTACAGAATATAAAATAAGAGTTATCCATGGACCCAGAATCCAAATTTAACAGATGTTAATATTTTTCCATAATTGTTCTGATCTCTGTCTTGGAAAAAAAAAATAATAAAACAATAAAACACATTTCTTCTCCTCCTTCTCTCCTTAGAGATAACCACAGTCCTGAATTTGGTCTTTTGTTCTTGTATGTGTGGTTCATATGTTTCAACTGCATGTGTAGGTAACATTAAATAATTGATAGTATTAGTTTGTGCACATTTTAAAAATTTTGCATAAATGGGCACGTGCTGTATTTATCCTTTTTTAAAATCAGCAGCTATATAAAGATATAACTCATACATCGTAAAACTCATCCTTCTAACGTGTACCAGTCGGTGGCTTTTACTATGTTCACAGAATTGTGAGACCATCACCACCGTCTAAATCCAGAACATTCCGTCACCCCCAAAAGAAGCCCATACCTCTTACCCCTTCTTTTCTCTCCCCTCAACTTCTGGCAAGCACTTGGCTACTTCCTGCTTCCCTGAAATTGACTATTCTGAACACTTCATATCATTAAAGTATATGTGGTCTTTGGGGACTGGTTTCTTTCATTTAGCATCGTGGTTTCAAGGTTCATCTGTGTTGTGGCAAGCATCAACACTTCCTTCCTTTTCAGGGCTGAATCATATTGCCTTGCGGGAATTTGCTAAATTTTGTTGATCTACTCATCAGTTGATGGAGATTTGGGGCTGTTTCCACTTTTTTGTCTATTATGAATAATGCTGCCATGAACATTCACGTACAAGTTTCACTTCTCTTATGTTTCACTTCTCTTGGGTACAGACATAGGAGTGCTGGGTTGGGTTTTTTTTTTCCTCTTTTTTCAAGTGTTTACTTAAATTCCAGTTAGTTAACATACAGTGTCACATTCGTTTCAGGTGTACAACATAGTGACTCAACACTTGCCTACAATACCCAGTGCTCATCATGACAAGAGCCCTCCTTCCTCCCCATCACCTGTTTCCTGAATCTCCTTAACCCCTTGCCCTCTGGTCACCATCAGTTTGCTCTTCATATGTCTGTTTCTTGGTTTGTCTCTGTCTCTCTCTTTTTCCCCTATGCTTGCCTGTTTCTTATGTTCCACATATGAGTGAGATCATATGGTATTTATCTTTCTCTGACAGACTTAATTCACTTAGTATACTACTCTCTCTAGCTTCATCCATGTCATTGCACCAGATTGAGTACGATTTCGTTCTTTTTTATGGCTGAGTAATATTCCATTATATATAAATATGTGTGTGTGTGTGTGTGTGTGTGTGTGTGTGTGTGTGTGTGGTATTGTTGGAGTGGTATTGCTGGGTCGTGGGGTAACTCTGTTTAACTTTTGGGGAACTGCTGTCCAAAGTGACTACACCATCTCACTTCACCTCTAGCAAGGTTGTGCGCTCCAATTTCTCCCCATCCTTGCCAATGCTTGTCATTGGCTATCTTTTTGATTCTAACCATCCTGGTGGGCATGAGGTGGTATCTCACAGAGATTTTGATGTTCATTTTTTTTTCTTTTTTTTTTTTTAAGATTTTATTTATTTATTTGACAGACAGAGATCACAAGTAGGTAGAGAGACAGGCAGAGAGAGAGGGAGGAAGCAGGCTCCCTGCTGAGCAGAGAGCCTTATGTGGGGCTCAATCCCAGGACCCTGAGACCATGACCTGAGCCGAAGGCAGAGGCTTTAACCCACTGAGCCACCCAGGCGCCCCTCGATCTTCATTTTTCTGATAGCAGTTGATACTGAGCACCTTTTCGTGGGGTGTTGGCCATTGGTGCAGACTCACTGGAGAAACATCTATTCAAATCCTTTGTCCACTTAAAAAATTGGCTTGTTTGATTTTTTTTAATTTTTGAGTTGTAAGAGTTTTTAAAAATATATTCTAAATACAAGTCCTTTATCAGATAGACAATTCGCAGGTATTTCCACACATGCTATGGGATCGTGCACAAAAGTTTTAAATGCTGATGAGGCTCAATGTATCTTTTTCTTTCGCCACTTTTGTTTTTATATTTTCAATGTCATTTCTAAGAAAACATTGCACAATCCAAGGTCATGAAGATTTATGTGTATGTTTTCTTCCAATATAGTTTTAGCTCTGACACTTAGGTCTTTGATTCATTTTGAGTTAATTTTTGTATATGGTGTGAAGTACCTACTTCAGCTTCGATCTTTTGCACCTGGACATCTGGTTGCCCCAGAACAACGGGCAGAAAAGACTATTCTTCTCCACTGAATTGGCTTGGCACCTTTGTTGAAAATCTGTTGGCCACAAACGTAAAGGTTAAATCCTGGGCTCTCAATGCTCTTTTATTGATCTCCATGCCAGTCTTTAAGCTAGTGCCACACTGTCTTGATTTTTGTAGCTTTGCAGTAAGTTTTGAAATGAGGATATGTGCATCCTCCAACTGTGTTCTCGTTCAAGATTGTTTTGGCTACTCTGGATCTCTTACATTTCCATATGAATAGTATGACCGGCTTGTCAATTTCTGCAACAAAGGCATCTGGAATTTTGAGAGAGATGGTGTTGGATCTGTAGATTAATTTGGGTAGTACTACCTTCACAGTATTATGTCTTCCAACCCATAATCATGGGATGTTTTCCAATTTATTTAGGTCTTCTTTAACTTTTCAAAATGTATTATAGACTTAAATATTTAAATATTGTAGTTTTGGGATGCCTGGGTGGCTCAGTCTATTAGTTATCTGACTTCAGCTCAGGTCATGATCCCAGGGTTCTGGGATCGAGTCCTGTGTTGGGCTCCTTGCTCAGGGGGAAACCTGCTTCTCCCTCTGCCTGCTTGTGCTCTCTCTCTCTCTGACAAATAAATAAATAAATAAATAAATAAAATCTTTAAAAATAAATAAATAAATAAATAGTAGATAAATAATAAACCTCGTAGTTTTGTTAAATGGACCCCTAAGTATTTTATGATATTTATCGTACATGGAATTGTTTTATTTTCAGATGGTTTATTACGGATATGTAAAAATATAATTGATTTCTGTATATTTGACATTGCATCCTGCAACTTTGCTTGACTCGTTCTTAAGTTTGAATGGTTTTTGCTGTTGGTGGTGGTGGTGTTTGTATCTGAGGATTCCTTAGGCTATTTTTATACAGAAGATCATGCCATTTGCAAATAGGGGCAGTTTTATGTCTTCCTGTTTTTTTGTTTTTTTTGGTTTTTTTTTTAAAGTAGGTTCCATGCCCAACGTGGGGCTTAAACGCACAACCCTGACATCAAGAGTTGCACGCTCTACTGACTGAGCCAACCAGAGGCCCCTGTCAAATATTCTTTTTGTACCTATTGAAATGATTGTGTGGTTCTAGGCATATTACATTGTGTTTTTTGATATGTTAAACCAATCTTGCATTCCTAGGATAAACCTCACTTGGTTGTGGTATATAACCCCTCTTACATGTTGCTGGCTTTGTTCTTTGTTGTTGAAAAATGTTATGTCTATATTCATAAGAGATGTCGCTCTACAGTTTTCTTTTGATGTCTTTGGTTTTGATATCATGGTAATACTGGTCACAAAGAATCATTTGGGAGGCATTCTCTCCTTTTGTATTTTTTGGAAGAGTGTATAAAGCATCGGTGTTCATTTTTCTTTAAATGTTAGGCAGATTCACCAGTGAAGCCATCTGTGCCTGGGCTTTTCTTCGAAGGAAGTTTCTTTAATTACAAATTCAACCCTTTAAAATTTAATGAGGATTTTTCAATGGCCTAACATATGGTCTATCCTGGAGAATGTTCCATGTGCACTTGGGAGGAATGTTTTCTGCTCTTGTTGGGTGAAGTGTTCTATGCATGTCTGTGAGGACTGGGTCGGTTTATAGTATCGCTTGAGTCTTCCATTTCTTTGTTAATCTTCTGCCTCATTGGAAGTATAGTATGGGAGTCTCCAACTATTATTCTCGAACAGCTTAGTGCTTCTTGCAATTCTGTCAGTTTTTGCTTCGTGAATTTCAGAGCTCTGTTGTTACATGTTTATAATGATTATATCTCCTTGATTGATTGACTCTCACCATTATGAAATGTCCTTTGTCTCAAGTACAGTTATTGTCTTAATGTCAATATTCTCTGATATTAGTATAGCCATGCCGGTTCCTTTCTGCCTACTGATTGCATGTATATCATTTTATTTTATTTTATTTTTTACCTTGAATCTACTTGTATCTTTGTATCTAAATTTGCCTACTGTAGACAGAATACAGATGGATTCTTTTTAAATTTGTTCTGCTCCTTTCAACTTTTTGATTGGAGGGTTTAGTTCACTCACATTTAATATAATTACTGATAAGCCAGGGGTTAACGTAATTACTGATAAGGTCTCTGCAATTTTGCTATTTGTTTCCCCTGTGTCTATGTCTTGTTTTTTACCTTTATTCCACTATGACGGCTTCCTTTTGTGTTATGAAGATACTTTCTTAATGTACCAATGAATTCCCTGTTCTTGCTTTTACTGCCTTTTTATTTATTTATTTATTTATTTTGGCTTATTTTCTTCGTGGTTGCCCTGGGCATTATAAATAGCATCTTAATTTAAAACAAAATTAATGCCAACTTAATTTCAACAGTAAACACAAATTTTACTTCCATATACCTCTGCTCCTTAACCCCTTCTCTGCGTTATTGATGTCGTACCATAGAAGTATAAAGAACAAATTACATCTCTCACACATGATAAGCCCATCAGGACAGGCTTGTAGTTATTATTTTATGTAGTTGTCCTTTATATAAGAAAGGACTAAAAAATACACTTATGCCTTATTTTATATTTACTCATGCGATTACTTCTACTTGTGTTCTTTATTTCTTTGTATGGATTCAAGTTACTGTCTATGGTCCTTTCATCTTAGCCTGAAGGACTCCCCTTAGGTTTTCTTGTAGGGCAGGTCTCCTGTACATATTTTTGGTTAGCAAATACTCCAATAAGTACTCTTTGTTTCATTTGTCAATGTCATCAATTCATCTCTATTTCTGAAGGGCCGATTTATTGAATATAGAATTCCTGGTTGGCAGTATTTTCCATTCAGCCCCTTGAATATCCCATCCCACTGATTTCTGAACTCCGTGGTTTCTGATGAGAAATTCACTGTTAATTTTATTGAGACAAGGAGTCACTCTTCTCTGCTTTTAAGATTCTCTTTTGGTCTTTTGCTTTAGACAGTCAAACCATCTGTGACATATCTGTGTCTAGATAAGGATCTCTTGGAGCTTATCCTACTTGGAATTTGTTAAGCTTTTCAGATGTGCAGATTAATTTTTTAAAAAAATCAGATCTGTGAGATCTTCAGCCATGATTTGTCTTCAAATATTCCTCTGGCCTGTTCTCTCTCTCCTTCTCTTCTGCGACTCCCATTACGCACAAGTTGATATGTTTGATGGTATCCCACAGATCTCTGAGGCTCTGTTCATTGATCCTCATTCTTTTCTTTTTTTTCTCTCTGTTGTTCAAACTGGATGCTCTCAATTTGCCTGTCTTCCAGTTGGCTAATTCTTTCTTCTGCTAGCTCACATCTGCTCTTGAGTTCCTTACTGATTTTTTCATTCTAATTATCATATTGCACTTTTCAACTCCAGAATTTCCATTTGGTTCTTTTTATAAGTTCCCTTTATTGCTATCCCTATTCGATAATATACCATCTCATACCATCCTTTAGTTTTTTGAACATATTTAAAATAGCCGATAAATTCTTTGTCTAGTAAGTCCAGTGTCTTGGCTCCCAAGGGGACTGGTTCTTGTGTATAGCCTGTCTATTCCTATTTTCTTAATGTCTTTTTTGAATTGAAACTGGAAATTTTTAGTAATCCTTTGTGGCACCTCTGGAAAATCAGACTCCCCTCCTCTGCACAGCTTTTGCTTTTGCTGTTTGTCTAGTGACTTTCCTGAACTAATCCTAAAAAATCTTTATTCTTTTTTGCACATGGCCACTGAAATCTCTACTTGGTTATCTTAGTAGTAAGCTTTTTATTGCACAAAGAGTTTCTTAAATGCATTGAATCAGTTACTCTCCCAGCATTTACAGAGGGTCTGTATGTGTGTTGGGCGTACTTTCTGTGTTGTGGCAGGCAGTTTACAATTGCCTTAGCTTTCATTTCTGCTTTCACAGATCTTCAAGTTTAGCTAGAGTTGAGAGATGAGAGCCTTCTTAGGTATTTCTTGGGCACCTACGCAGCTTTGCATGTGTGCAAGTCCTTCTAGATCTCTAGGACTATATCAGAGCTCTTCATGGATAGCTGATAGTCCAGTTTGTTTTTTTCCCTTTAGTTGTTTGGTTAGCCTCTTTTATCCCCAGATGGCAAAAAAGCCTCAATGACTGTGATGTTAAAGAATTGCCACTGATTGTTTCTGACAAATGCCTTGGGGATATACTGAGCACTCAGGTCAGATAAAGATAGGCCTTACCAATGGAACTTTCCAGCTAGCTTTCAGGCCAAATGGTGACAATTCTTTGGGAATGGGACTTTTGGGAAGCTCTAAACCCATTTCACCCCTCCACTGACTCCTGGGCTGTGAGGCTGCTGGTTTTCCTAGCTATCATAGTTGCAAGGCTATTGGTTTCCAATGCCAACCACAGAACTGGGAGAGGAGGATAGGATTGAGTTAAGTTAAAAAAAAATAAAAAAAAAATTTTTTTTTTAAGATTTTATTTATTTATTTGACGGAGAGAGATCACAAGTAAGCAGAGAGGCAGGCAGAGAGAAAGAAAGAGGGAAGCGGGCTCCCCGCTGAGCGGAGAGCCCGATACGGGACTCGATCCCAGGACCCTGAGATCATGACCCGAGCCGAAGGCAGCGGCCCAACCCACTGAGCCACCCAGGTGCCCCGGTTAAGTTAAAATTTTACAAAATTCACTATTCTCACTGAGATTCAGCCATTAAAAATTTATATATCTATATCTATATCTTTATCTATATAGACATAGATATATCTCCCTGGGTTGTTGTCTTTCATTAATTTCCAGAGTCCTAAAAGAGTTAATTTGGACAATTCTTTTTTTTTTTTTTTTTTAAAGATTTTATTTATTTGATAGAGAGAAATCACAAGTAGACAGAGAGGCAGACAGAGAGAGAGAGGGGAAGCAGGCTCCCTGCTGAGCAGAGAGCCCAATGCGGGACTCGACCCCAGGACCCTGAGATCATGACCTGAGCTGAAGGCAGTGGCTTAACCCACTGAGCCACCCAGGTGCCCCAATTTGGACAATTCTTGATAGTGTTCCCATAGCTTTTATGGAGGAGCAAAATTTTAGCTATCCTTTCTCTCTCATTCTGAAGGTTCTTCCATAGATGTATGAAATTGGACAACTTGATTTATTCTTTTATAACTGCCTTTCTCTATGTATGTTGATGCCTAGTTTATCCATTGTTAGTTAACTGCTGAATCATTTTTTTCTAAGATTTTATTTTTAAGTAATCTCTACACACAACATGGGGTTCACACTCATGACCCTGAGATCAAGAGTCACATGCTTTTCTGACAGAGCCAACCAGGGGCCCCTGAATAGTATTCTAATTTGTAAATAAACCATAGCTTATTAATCTACCCTTTTAGTAAAGACAGTTATTGTTTTCTGATTTTTGTTCTTATCAATAATACTATAATATACATATTTGTGCAGGTCTCAGTGTACACATGTGAGAGAGCTTCTCTAGGGCATACATCTAGAAATGTACTTGCTGAGGCATACAGTATGTGTATATTTAATTTTACTTGATATATCCAAATTTCTGATCCACCAGAAAATGCCAACTCTCCAGGAACAAGTTCTGACTTTTGTCACATTCTTGCCAACACTTGAAATTATCAGATTTTGTTCATTTTTGATAACCTAATGGGTATGAGATGGTATCTCATTGTTTCTTAATTTCTATTTGGAGGTGGCTATTAGCCTGGCAACGTGTAGAAAAGCCAATGAGAGTGAGTATTCTCAGTGCAAAATGTCTCTTTTAGCTAGTCCCTCTGAGGCCAGACCCTAATGGTCAAGTCTGCCCCCTCTCCTCCTACAGCTGAAGATCGTTACCCAGGTGAGCTTCAGATGAGATCACAGTCCCCTCTTGACCTCTTGATTGTAGCTTTGTGAAATCCTAAGCAGAAAGCCAAGATAAGCCTTGTCTGGCCTCCAGATCTACAGGAACTGTGGGATCAGAAATATGTGTTGCTCAAAGCCTCTAAGCTTGCGGGAATGTTGCTCTGCAGCAATAGATAATATGGGAGGGATGGACAGGTTGACAACCTTTGGGATTCTGTGGGTCTTCTTTAGTGGTTCTGGGCTCCATCCCATAGAGAAGAGATGAACTAAGTCTCGAAGACCCTCATCTTTCTAGTTTTCTGTTTCCCTGATGTCACAACCTTGTAGGTGGGGGCCATGTCTATACTCCCAGTGCCCTGTGCAATGTGTGGCACAGCACGGGTGAGTCATCATTAAATGTCCAATCCTAAATTGATGAGTGAGATCCAACAGCCCGCAGAGGATCAGCAGAAGCCCAGCTGCAAACACAAATAACCTCAGGAATAAGGTCAGAGTCTGAGGCTGAAATAGCCCATTTGGTCTCTTTTGATGAGGAACAACAAGGGAGCCCCATGGGAAGCATGAGCATTACCCCGACCATGACTGTGATCTTGGGTGTGCACTGGGTCCTGGTGAAGGCATCAGGGAAGTGTAGGGCCGTGGTTAGTATAAGGGCTCTGGAGCCCATCAGATTTGGCCCAAGAGCCCCTTCCCGGTTCCTCTTCATTGCTAAGCCTCAGTTTTTCATCTGTAAAATGGGGCTAATATCCATACTTCCCTTGCAGGGTCATTGTGAGGATTGATGAAGACATGTAAAATTCTTAGTACATGGTAAATGCTCAGCTAACTCTTCTCATGAGAAACATACTCAAACAGTTCACCTTTTGGGTAAGCTGGTGTGTCCCAGGCAGCTAAAAATGTATACACTGGAGTCCAGTTTTCTCTCCTGGGGCCACAGGAAAATGGCTCCTCCCAACACATGCCAAGGAGAAGAGGAAGCTTGGAAGGAAGCCTGGGCAGTGGGGAATTCGGGGTGGGGGAAGGGCAGGGATAATGCTCAGAAGTCACAAGTTCCTCTTTCTCTTTCTCAGAGAAATGCTGCCCGGGCCCAAAGAGTTACAGGAGACAGGACCAGTCTGACAAGTAAACACAGTCGTGGTTGTGCAATTGAGGTAATTGGAGGGGTACACGGAATGGCCACCCCCAAATTACCCACAGGCCTCTCACTGCACCTGAGATTTTGAGAAGCACATTCACTGCATACCTGTCTGTGCTTTATAAGCTACTTTAGTAGCTAATCTGGTCACTGCAACAATGCCACGAGGTAAGTATTTACGATTAGTCCCATTTTGCAGAGGAGGAAACTGGGGCCCAGTAGTTACGGGCTCACTGCGAGTCAGGCAGGTAGTAAGTGGCAGAGCGGGAAAGCAACTTAGGTTGGGCTCCAGGTTCATGGTGTTTTCTCACTCATCCCAGCTGCTCACCAAAAGTTTATAGAAAAGAGTTCAGCCAACTGAGAAAATGGTCAAGGGCTTCTCAGACTTGGTTCTTTGGTGTCCAAGGGGTCCCTGGGATGCTGGAAGGCAGAAGGGGGTTGACAGGGTGGGTGGCCAGGAGGCTTGGGCTCCCCACACACCTTCACCGGGTCCTCCCCACTCTATTCTGTCTCTCAAGGTACAAAGCATTCGATTTGCCGAGGTACGTGATACAACAGTGAAACCAACCAAGAGTCTGTTGAATATTGCGCATCAAGCCCGAGGTGGGGAGGGGGGCATCACTTCAGGGACTGTAAGAGGGGTTTACAAAACAACCCACTTGTGAGAACTTGAAGAACAATAAAAAATGAAGTAACGGCTCCGTCTAGCAACAGATGGGCTGTCCCACAGCTGCATCTGGTTCCTTAATTAATTGCTTCGGCAGTGACTTGGGTGGTCAAGGGAGAGTGCAGATCTGTTTAGCTGAGTAACCCGGCACCACCCATTATCAGCAACAGGGAGCAGGAGCCTGGGGTGATGAAACCCAGGCTGAGCAAGTTTGAACAGGGCGGAGACACAAGGAAGACACTTTTGCGAGGTGCTGTGGACTGGCGAGGCGCAGAATTGCCCCTCTGAACGGAGGGCGCCCCAGAGTCTGGTATTCCACCACGGTCACTGCAGGTCTGCACCCTGTAGATGAGGGCTCACCTTTGGAAAAGCACTCCCCCACCCCCCCTGCACCTCTTCCTAGCCCCCTACCTCTTGCTGGCTCACCAGACCCCGCTGGACAGAGACCACAGGATGGACCATCCCGCAGACTGGCGTGAAATCCCAGGCTTGCAGATCTGTTCCTTAAATGCTCGGACCATAACAACATCCACCTAATGGGCTGCCTAGAGAATGGGCTAGATAATGCACAGGAAGGGCCTCGTGCCATTCATTCCTGGCACGTGGTGTGAGCTCCGGAAGTTATTGGTCACTACCCGTGGCCTCATTCAACGTGGGCAGGCTGGGAACAAGGTCCTCTTGGGTTCTTACTCACTCATTTAACAAGCGTTTAATGGGCACTTACTCTGGGGCAGCCACTGCCCTGGGAGCTGAGACCAGAGGTTGAAAAGTGGCTTTTCCTCAAGCAGCTCCTGGTCTATAGGGAGGCAGAATTGAAAACAATTCCAGCTCTGTGTGTTAGAATGTCTGCTTGGTGACAACGAGGCTAGTTACTATTTATGGTACGTGCCATGGGTCAGTGATGATGAACTCTACATGCGTGATTATCTCATTGGATCCATACGAGAGCCTTCCTGTTACGGACGGGGAAGCTGAGGTCTGCGAGATTCCAAAAGGCCAAGTCTTATGCCCGAGGTCACATGGCCAGCGGTGGCAAACCTGGGCTTCCAATCCAGGGCGTATGAGAATTCCCCAAAAGGCTGTGACACATGTAAAGTTTTGGGGTGTTTGCAACATCACAGAGAAGTCAGGATGCACAACATGTAAAATGCCTCCAACTATGGGCCCCTCCTTGGCAGGTCATTCATGCCTTGAAGCCAAGCCACCAGGATGAAGCAAGCAGCTGGCTCCCAAGTTCTAGCCTCACCACTGATCAGGTTTTGTTTTGTTTTGAACATTTTATTTATTTATTTGCAGGGTATAGAGGGGAAGGAAAAGGGACCAGATGATTCTGGCGCTGATCGTGGAGCCCGACGTGAGGCTCAATCTTGCGACCCTGAGATCAAGACCTGAGCCGAAATCAAGAGTCAGAGGCTTAACCGACTGAGCCACCCAGGCGCCCCACAACTGATCAGTGTTGAGCGTTATACATTTATTAGATGTGCTAACATATGTGAAGCACTTAGGTTTAGGTTTGGACTTTGGTGTGGATTTGGGTTTATGCCTGGCCCAAAGTCAGTGCTCTGGAGTACTAGCCGCTGTGGAACATCCCAACAGGCCTGGCTTTTGCATGGTTCGGAGACACATGAATTTCAGTGGCTTCGCTTAAACAGTAACACCAGCCCCCCAACGACATGGATCAGATGGCACTGAGCAGGGCACAGGAAGTGGGAGTCCTCCCACAAAGCACAGACTTTCTTTTGCTGCTAGTCCTTCAGTCCCCCAAGCTCTCCGTAAATAATAGATGTGCGTCATCATCAGTGACCGACTGTGTCACCTGCTTTCAAAGTCGTCTCCTGATTGGTCAGCAGGCACCTGCTGCTCAGGTCATACAGGGAAAGCGAGGCGTGTCGCTGTGTTTCCTCCTTGTCTCTCAGGGATCACCCATGCGACGCTTCACACAAATAGGTAATAAAAAAGGAGAACCTGGCCAGCAAAGATGCAAGGGCAGTGTGGCAAAGAAATGAAACAGCACTCTGGCAGGGCTGGAAATGGAAGCTGAATGGAACCTCAGTAGGCTTCGTTTTAGTCAGGCTTCTCCGGACAAAAAGAACCGATAGGAATTCTATCTATCCATCTGCTTGTTATGACGCACATAAAAGCTATGATGCACAGATATGATATGCAGGTACATTCTCTAGATAGACAGATAGCAAATAGAGACTAGTAAATCCGAAACCTGTAGGATAGGCTGGCAGGTCAGAGACTCAACTGATGCTGTAGCTTGAGTCCAAAGGCTACCACCTGGTGGCTGGATTCCCTCTTCCTCCTGGGGCCTTCAGCGATTGAGACCTTCAACTGATTGGACGAGGCCCACCCACATCATGGAGAACAACCTGCTTTACACAAAGTAAATGGTAACTGCAACTGAAAAATACCTTCACAGACATATCCAGAATAATGTTTGACCAAATATCCAGGTACCGAGGCCCAGCTAAGTTGACACAAAATAACCATTAAGGGATTACCAGCTCATAGAAGAAACAGAAGATCCCCAGAATGTTGACACTGTGTGTATTTCAGAGGCTCTAGAACTGCTGCCAGAAGAAGACAGATTTACCGATGTAAATGAGGGAAGTAGTTGTGACAAAAAGGATGAAGACATTCCAGAGGAAGTGAGACCAGCGGGAACTCTCAGAATTTCATGACACCGAAAGTACAAAGGATAAAAGGTTGGAAGCTGATCCGATCTTAGAAAGGATGATGACCGTTTGCCAAGGCATATAAAATATGCTTGCTCTGAGTATTAGTCACACAACCAGAAGAAGCAGTCAGGCACTGTTCAAACCGTTCTTGACAATTTTTATCCAAAGAAATACAATACTTCCATTCTCGGTGTTTCCAATGTTCTAAAATATTAAATACATGTTCGTTTTGCTATCTTTTCATTTCCTTCAACATTCATCACTGACGGTAAGAGAGTTTTCGATGTTTTGGCAAAAAAAAAAAAAAATGTTAAAGGTCACAGCATAATCTGATTTGATCCCAGTGATTCTTAAGATCGTTCTGTGCCATTTCAGCTCGTACGATGATCCTTCCAGGGCGCATAGCCGCGCAAAGCAAAGACTGTCTGCTTCATTTATCACATCCCCATCAACACTACCACCGTCGCACCATCAACACTGCCACCGAGCAGGCCTGGCAGATGCCCCGGGATGCCAGGCTCGACGTCTAGCTCCTTCCGACACCCTTTTCTGACTCAGGACAGGGGGCCCCTTGCAAAACGCCAAGCCAAGGCCCTGCCCTGCCCTGGCCAACGCTCTCCTTCCTCTCTCTGAGGGCTGTGGGATCCTCAGCCGCCCCAGGAAGTTCCCAAGGAGGACAACTCGATTTATACACCCATAAAAATAACTCAGGGGTGATAAACAGCCCCACGTCTCCGGGCTAAGCCACTCTTACACAACCTGCCTTGATTTTACAAGCCTTCTATGGCACTGCGAGGCGTCACTGAGGCCGAAAGAGATGTACGCCCTTGGCTGACACCACGGCCGGGGGGGTAGGGGGGGCCTCTGGCCATAATGCCTAGAGACAAATGACTTTGGCTGTGACTTGGGGTGGTTCATTCACAACAGAAGACACACTGAAATAGCACAGCCGACGGATGGACGAATGGGCAGACGGATGGATGGATGGATGGATGGATGGATGGATGGAAATCGTGAGATTTCTTTCTACTTTTTTTTTGTTTGGGGCAGGAGATGTAAGTATTGATGGTCATAGCATAAGACTCAGAATACACATGGGCCAAAGGCGAAAAAGAATCAAAACCACTCAGAGTCTAAGCCCCAGGGAGCACCACTCTGTGGTTTCCCCAACAGTGAACTGGGGATACCAATAGCAGCCACTTGGCAAGGTTGCTACAGGGATAGAG
Source organism: Mustela lutreola (assembly GCF_030435805.1). Taxonomy (NCBI): domain Eukaryota; kingdom Metazoa; phylum Chordata; class Mammalia; order Carnivora; family Mustelidae; genus Mustela; species Mustela lutreola. The sequence continues at coordinate 89,845,250 of NC_081300.1, read as the reverse complement.
GCTTTCTATTCTCCTCCCCTGTGAAAGGGGCCCTAGAGGAAGACCCTTGTGGTTAAATCTTTGTACACAGCCTTAATTGTTTCTTACGGGTGAATTCTTGGGAGAGCAACAATAGCATCAAAAAGGATGCATATTTTGACGGCTTTGTTCATCCCCTTCCAAGTCAGGAGACTGATTTAAATACGGGCTACCTGGGGCCTCTGTTGGAGTGAGAACTGGTGCCGCTGTCAAAGTTGTCAAACTTGTCCCTGCCCTCAGAGAGGAGAGATGGGCGGAGGGTTAGACCTCCAGCCTGGGCCTCTCACTGACTGTTGTGGCTAGAATGTCAGCTCCATGAGGGCAGGGATAGTACCCGTCCCATTCACTGCTGGATCCCCACTGCCTCCCGCGAAGACTTAGAAGAGCCAACGGGGACCACTGGGGACCAGCTGGGACCAACCGGGGTCCTAAAGTCTCTGTGCACTTCTGCTCACCGCTTTCTATCGACACCAACCTGGATTCCTTTACCATGCAGGCTTTGTTAAATTCTATAATGAATAAAATATTAGCCAACACACTTCAAAGAGAAAAGGAGGGTGCGAGAAACTCCCCAGAAGGAGAAAGCTGGAACAAAGCAAGCCAGCCAGGAGAGGCGAAAATAAATAAATGCATCATTTGTATTGTCATTTGATTGACACGTCTTGAATCATTTATGGCGAGCTCCACCTCTTTCTAATAATATGGAAATCGGAAACATGTTGCTTTCAGTCATGATTACGAGTGAGTTTCAGAAAATGTTCACAGATGAGGGAGACGGATGTTGGTGGTGGCGCAGCCATTAAGGAAGGTGTCCCGTGATTTATGGGTCTCCGTGTGTGGCCACTGAGCGCTTCCCTAGCTGCTGTGGCCTCTGACACGTGGTCAGAGAGGGAACTGTCCCTTGTCCTTGTAAAAATGATCACCCAGTCGTCAAATATTTATCGAGCACCCACGATGCACCAGACACCGCACTAAATGCCAGGGCTATACAGGACCAGTCATTCGCTTTACTGACATAAAATACCGCGTGAGTGCCCAGGCTAGACATAGCACCATGTGGGATGCCAACAGGAAATCAGCAGAAGAGTCTGGGCAGTGAGACAGATGCAGAAACAAGTAGCCACCTTCCCCATCTCAACAGCGTTGACTCTGCTGTTCCCATTCTCCCAGATGCCATAGAGGCCACAGCCTGAGGAGTCTTCTGGACTCACACTGACCCAGCTATGGCTCCTGGCTCTGCAACTTGCTGTGGAAAGTGGCTCACCTTCCCAGCCTCCTTTTTCTCATCTGCAGAAAGGACTGTCAGATAAAACAGGCGTTGCCTTGTCAGTATAAGTATATCCCAAGTATGGCCTGGGATATACTTGGGATATACTTATACTTATACTTATACTTATATCCCAGTCTAAGTATATCCCAGGCCATACTTGGGATATACTTATGCTTAAAAAAAAATTTAGTATTCATTGTTCCTCTGAAATTCCAATTGAATTCGATGCCTGTCATTTTGTTTTTTCACTAAATCTTGCAACCCTAGAAAGGGAGACTGTGATGGGTTTTGATGGGTGCCTCTCAAGAGCATGAAGTTGAGCGAAGAACAGGATTCCCTGCTCCTTAATATTTATATAAATTAAATGCATCCAAAATGGCATGGATTTTCACTTACAGGTAAATAAAGTTATAGAGTGCTTGTCTCTGGCCAGTGGCGGATGTACCAGAAGGACACATAGCAAATAAGTGGGTGCTGAGGTTGAGGGCGGCTACTGGGGAGGAGGGCAGCCATGGAGGAAGAATCTTATTAATACAAAATAAAACAAGAAGGGTCTTGCACAGAGAGACGATAATATGCACCAAGGGTGTGCACTCACCCATGGGCTTCCAGTGGCTGCCCTGCCCGGATGTCAAAGTTAGGAAGATTTCGATTTTAGTCTTAAGCTGACCTCGTGTAGACCATGTGATTTTGGGCATGAGACTTCTCTGCAATGTTTTCCAGCACCTCCGACCAGTTCTCTGATTCTCTGTATCTGCTGGGTGTCCACAGTTCCATTCAACTCTGATACTCAGAACCTGGAGCTAGCACAGACCCCTCCCCCAGGTTAAGGGGGCTCAGGCCCACAAGACCGCCCCCATTTCAGACACCAACCTGAACCAAGGGTGTTACCTGTGCTTCCAGCCAACCAGGTTGACATCCGGGATCCTCGATCCTCGTGACCCCTCCCCTGCTAGAATGGTTCACAGGGAACTTGAGGGAAACATTTACGTATTATAAAGGATACACAGGTTTCTTATAAGGGATGCAGGTGAACAGCCAGATGAAGCAGTACATAAAAAATGAGGTCTGGAAGGGTCCTGAGTGCAGAGGTTTCTGTCCCTACAAAGCTGGGGTGCACCATCGTCCTGGTACAGGGGTGCCTTCACCAACCTAGAAGTTCATCAGTCCTCCCCATTCAAGAGATATTTAATCTCCAGTCCCCCTTCTTCCCGGAAGTCTGGGGGATGAGATGGGAAGTTCCCTCCCTCTAATCCCAGGGTCTGTCTGGTGACCCGCCCCAGCCTGAGAATATCTAGGGTCCCCTCCCTCAGTCACCTCATTAGAACAAACTCAGGTGTGACTGAGAGGGGCTTGTGGCGAAGAACAAATATGCTCCTCTAGGCTGTATCACTCTAGAGGGGGACCTGGGACAGACCTGGGGACTGTCCTGGGGACTGTTCTGACCTGGAGACAGAACCCAGATGGGGTAACAAAAGATACTCCTCTGGCTCTTATTGCTTCGGAAATTACAAGGGTTTTAGGAGATGTATGCCAGGAACAGGGCACAGGACAAAGACCAAATACGTATTTCTTATTCCATCACAACATCACAACTTGCTTTTGCTGTCTCGGGGTTCTCTTCTGGGGTGATAGTGAGCCATCGTCCAGAGAGAGTCGTGGTCTGACCCTTTAGATATGATGCCTGAACAGGACTGGGCACACTGTCTGATACTCATCATGGAGATATTAGCAATAGGAATTAATTATTCATGCTAACCCAGAGAGAGATGGTGTCTCCCTCTCTCTTAAACACACACATACACACACACCATCTTCATTTAGCTCAGTGCAACAGCCGTTATCTCTGTGCTTATGATGGGTCAGGCACTGTGCTAGGTGCTGAGGTTCCAGAAATGAAAGATACATAGCTCTTGTCCTTCTGAAGCCCACAACTGAGAAGGGAAACCACAGGAGAGGTCACGATCCTATCAGTGTTTGGTGCATAGGTAGACACAGACTCGGGCTATTACAGGAGCCCGGGGTGAGAAGTGGCTAACACAGCTCTGTACTTGTCCCCTCAGGGCACCTGGGTGGCTCAGTGGGTTAAAGCCTCTGCCTTCGGCTCAGGTCACGATCCCAGAGTTCTGGGATCAAGCCCCGCATCGGGCTCTCTGCTCAGCAGGGAGTCTGCTTCCCCACCCCTCTCTCTGCCTGCCTCTCTGCCTACTTGTGATCTGGTCTGTCAAATAAATAAATAAAATCTTAAAAAAAAAAAAAAAAGAATCAAACCTCAGACACACAGACATTCGGATCCATGTCTTTTCTTGGAGGGTGTGGTTTTTCTGAGAGCCATGCTGTCGTGAGAGGGGAGAGAGGGAAGCAGGACTGGGCTGTGGAAGGAGCTAAGAGAGCCGGTCTCAGCCTGGTCTCCGGGGAGCTCTGGAGTATGAGTTGCATCGCCCAGTTATTCCCCTGTGACCAGGTAGTGGGTGGGCCTTCTGCACCCTTGTCCTTCTGTCTGTCCTCCACCCTGGGCTGCTCTGGGAGGGCAGAGCAGACGAGGCAGCTCCCACTTGGCTGAGCGCAACGGTGGGGGTTGCACTGGTCCTATATACGGGTGATGACCAGGCACCAAAAGCATCCTTGAACTTCTCGTTCTCCACCCCTGACCCTTCACATGAGGTCGACCTCCAGGCGCAGAGAGACTACAGGTGGAGAAATCAAGTTTGCAAGCTGAGAATCCCAGACTTTCAGCCAAAAAGACTCATCCGAATCACCTAATCCGCCTCTGGTCTTGCAGGTGAGGTCGGGAGAAGTTCAGACCTTTGCCTAAGGTTCGGGTCACGACCTCCATTGCCATAGGTGCCAGCCAGCAGAAACGGAGGCCGTCTAACACTATAAGGCACGGTGGAGACGAGGCAGACGGAAGAGAAGGGCCCTTCTAACAGGACAGCAGCACCCGGTTTCCCACAGCTCTGAGAGAACAAAGACCTAGAGTCGCCAGGGCCTCTGAAATTCTCCAGAGAAGCTGGAAATGTGTGTGTGAGTTTCATGGAAAAATCTCTGTTTTGAAATGTTGGCAACTAAGTGGAGATTCTTAAGAAGAACATGCGAGCCAAGGAAAATATGTCAATAGGGCTAGACGGGGCCCTGGAGTCACCAGTGTGCAATCCTGGCCTCTGGCCCCACAGCTCATCCTAACACAGCCAGGCTGCCCGGGCCAACGTGCTTTCCGTCACGCCAGTAAGAGGACGAGAGGAAAAACATAACAAGGGTGGAGGGAAGATGAGGGCCCCGAGAAGGGATCTGGGAGTAGAAGATGGGGAGAACCACCATGGGTGCATACCCAGACTCTCCGTGTGATCTGGAAGGGGAAACCCCATGGCAAGGCGATTATTTTGTTTTAATTGAGGTGAAATTGATGTACTATCAAACAGTTTTAAAGTGGGCCATTCAACGGCGTTCAGTGTCCTTACAACATTAGGCACCCCCCACCTCTACCCAATTCCAGAACATTCTCATGGTCCCCAACAGAAACCCTGTCCCACCCAGCAGTCACACACCCCCCGCCCCGCCACCTTCCCCCAGCTTCTGGCAACCGGGCATCTTTCAGTCTGTGTACCTCTGCCTGCTCTGCTCTTCCACACCAACTGGATCTTACAACAGGTGATCTTCTGCGTCTGGCTTCTTTCACTTAGCAGGACGACTTAAAGATTCAAACACGTTGTAGCGGGTCTCCGTGCCTGGTTCCTTTTTGTGGCCGAGTCATATTCCATTGTTGGGTAGACCACATTTTGTGTATCCACCCATCGACGGATATCCGGGTGTGTCTAGCCCTGGCTGTGGCGAACAGCCCCAGGACTCATTTTTTAAGGGGAGCTCACCCCTCTGTGCTGCTCAGGGACACGGGGCCCACTGACCCATTAAGGACATCAGGTGCAGCGCCTACGGCTGAACAACAGGCCTTGGTTCCTTTCAAAATCTGAAGGAAAAGGCCTTTTAGGGTTGAAGAGAACGTTTTCATTTGGCCCAGATGACATCTGTCTGTATCCCAACACAGTCATAAAATACAATTATGGAGGAAGTGGCCCACAAAGGCGCAAGGGGCCCTAGAGGGCCACAGAACCGTCCAGGACTCTGGAGTGGGAAGAACCACAGGGGGCCTCCCGGCTGCTCCACTTGCCAGCCTCGAGAACAGACACGCAGTGCCCTGTGGTCCCCTGTTCCATGCAGTTCGGGGCCTGGCACCTAGGAAGTATCCGATACATTGTTTTTAGAAAAAATTGATTTATCTGCGATGAGTCACTGAGCCTCTCCGTGCCTTGATTTCGTCATCCGAGGCCTGAGAAAGAGAAGAGGGTGGTATGGAGGGCGAGAGCATTCTGGAACCTTCTTCCTTCCCTTGGATTTTCCCACCAGAATGAAGGTGACATCCTGCTTCCGAGAGAAGCCGACTTCTGACATCTTGGCGGGGGGCAGCCAGGGTCTGGAGAAAGGGGTCGCTTGGCCAGGGAAAGCCACCCAATGAGCAGGAGGCCAGTGCTGCCAGAGGAAGGGTCTGTGAGTGTGAGAGTGAGTGTGAGCGTGTGTGTGTGTGTGTGTACCATGTGTGCACGTGTGCCATGAAGTTGCAGGGATGTCCACGTGGGGAGGTGCGAGGGTCTGTAAGTCTGTTTTGTGTGTGAGAGAATGAGCATGTGGGCACATGCGTGTGTACATCTGCGTGCCCCTGCGAGTGTGCACACGGTGGGTGGGGGTGGTGGAAGGGAACGGGTCGGAGGAGGGAGAGGGGAACAGCCAGGTGACAGTGGCTCAGGAATCCTGCTTTGACTGGAGCCACATTCCAGAGGGATGTTAGGATGTTAGGGGCGGGTGAGGTTGGAAAGGAGAAATGGCCCCGTCTGGGTTTTGTCTTGATGAGAGGAAATTCTTTGCCCAAGGCAACAGTCCCCCCTGGGGTGTGCCCTCCTCTGTGGGTAACTGGGAACTCCAGAGAGCCCAGCGACCCTCTTCAAACCCAATTTGCATTAGAAACCAATGTGGGTTTCTTTCTTTTTTCTCTTGAGGCCCTGAGATGCCAAGATCCTAAGGCAAGTAATAATGATGCTTTTCAGACCACGACTTCAAACTGCTTAGCTATGATTAGTCCCCTTTTAAACACAGGAAAACTGGGGTGACTTGAAGGAATTCTACTGACAAGTCAAAGGGAGGCTGGAGCCTCCCTGCCAAGGTGACCCCAGGGGTCAAAGAAAGCTCGGCCCCATGCTGGGTCCCACTTACCTGGGGGCCACAGCACAAGGAGGCCCTGCTGGGCTCTGGACAGAAGTAAATTGAGTCTCCTGTTGATGTCTCGAGGGCAAACCCTGCAGGCTGAGGGGGCAGACTGCCCTTAGAACATTCCAGAAGATACTTCTGTCTGAAGGCAGCAGAGTGTCATGGAGTTAAGAGGCAGCTAATTGGTGAGAATGGGGTCTGAGTCCTGTGAATGTGACCTTAGTTTCCTGTCTGTGAAATGGGAAAGTTCAGCACAGTGGACGGCACATACCCAAGAAGACTTCAATAGCATCACCGTCGTCATCATCTCCCCAAGAAAAGACTACTTCCCTGGCAATGGAGATCCCGAGAATCTCAAAGCATAGAGATTTGAGGATGCCAAGAAAACTCATCCTACACTCCTGGACCCTTCAGCTCAGAGTTGCTGAGGGGTGGGGTGAACTCTGCAAGAACAATGCCGCCTTTCTGAGCCTTGGTCCCTTCGTCTGTGGTAATACACTCCCACGGGATGACAGACAGCAGGTACACAGTAGGAGATCCAAAATGGCGGCTCTGTTGGTTGAATCCATTCAGTCAAGGAGCGGACTGGTCTGACACAATCAAAATGATTCTCTACAGTGAATTGGGGGTTTGTTCTGTCCCCAAACACCGACAAAGACCCTGTTCTGTGCCAGCTCCTGGGAAGTCACTGGGATATGAAACAGGGCCACTATCCAACGAGAGGAGGGTGCAATTGGACAGTGATGACCTAATCTGATCTTCACGCCTGACAGACACTCACCAGGAGGCTGACACGCTCCTGCTCAGATGCTTCCCTGGCAGACCGGCCTCCTGGGAGGGTAGACCCAACCACAGGGTCTTGAGGGAACTGCTGTGGCTGTCCCTGAAGATGCGGGGTGACAGAAGAAAAAGAAAGATGTCACTGAGCTGTTGGCTGGGAGAGTGTGCCGGACACAGAAATGCGTTTTAGAAGACTGAAGGGCAGCCTAACAAGGCTGCCTTGGGAAACAAGGGAAACAAGTTTTCCCTCAGAAGCCTAGGGAACTCGCGGCATAAGCCTCTCTGAGGTAAAACTCCCTCAGCATCACACGAAATTGGCACAAGGGCCACGAAGCCACCAGCTACCAGGCAAGAAACCCTCAGTGTCATTTACTGACAGAAACGAGCTTCCCTCCTTCCCTATGGCACACACCCTACGGCTGCCTGCAGGGCTAGTTGAGGACAGATTCCAGAGGAAAAGGAACAGGGAGGGAAGGAACTGGTCACTTAGGACTCTGGTTCCTGTCTCGACTGGGGCCAGGAAGCAGCCTGTGGTGCAGCTTCCTGGGTGAGAGAGGCCCTGGCAGAGAGGACATGAGCACAGATCAAATTACGACCGAGGTGGACAGGGTAAGGGAATGCGCCACCTCCCCTGCCCTGGGCCCCCTGGCATGAAACTCCATCTTGCCCAAGTGCCTGTATTAGTCTCCTAGGGCCGCTGTAACAAAAATACCACAAACTGGGTGTTTTAAAACAACAGACATCTGACGTCTCACAGGCATGGAAGCCAGAAGCCTATAATCAAGATGTTGGCAGGGCCGTGTTCCCTCCAGCGTCTCAGGAGGAGGGTCCTTCCTCGCCTCTTCTAGCTTCTGGTGTTGGCACTTGGAGTTCCCTGGCTTGTGGCTGCTTCATTCAGCTCTCTGCCTCATCGTCCCAGCAACGAGTCTCTGTGTGTGTCTGGTGTCTGGGTCCAAACCTCCGTCTTCAGATGAGGTCCCACCCTATGCCTGTACGAGAATACTGGAATTCTCTATTTCCAAATAAGGTCCCAGTCCCAGGTTCAGCTTGGACATCAATTTGGGGGTCGAGAAGGGAGGGTCCCTAGGGGACTCTGTCCTAAAACCAAGCGTTAGCATCATAAAGTCCTGGGTTCAAAATCTGGCTTTGTCACTAATGAGTTGTAGACTTTGGGTCTGCTTCTTTACTTCTCCAGGCCTCTGATTCCTCGTCAGAGACATGGGAACATAATGTGCGTCCGGCAGGACCATTGTAAGGATTGGAGCTAATGCATAGAGCTCAACAGATGGTGGGTCTCACAAAATAGAAGAAGTCTTTTTTTGTTTTGTTTTTTAAAGATTTTATTTATTTGACAGAGAGAGACACAGCGAGAGAGAAAACACAGGCAGGAGTGGGAGAGGGAGAAGCAGGCTCCTTGCTGAGCAGGGAGCCTGATGTGGGGCTCGATCCCAGGATCCTGAGATCATGACCTGAGCTGAAGGCAGAGGCTTAACAACTGAGCCACACAGGCACTCCCAGAAGAGGTCTTTATCTTTCTTGCTGTGGAAAGCTGTCCTGGATCTGTCCACTCTCTGCAGCTCTGTTTCCAGATGTTTCCAACCCGACGCACACCAGTGCCCCCTACACCTCCCGGGAACCCTAGCGGACAAGCACGGGTGTCAAGCTAGGCCTCCTATGGCGGTGACCGTGGGTGTTGCTGCTTCTCTGGTGCACCTGCCCGTCTTCCGGGCAGAGGCCAGGAAATGGCTTTCCCTACAAGGGAGAATGTGTGCCGGGGGGAAGGCCAAGGGGCAGAACAGTGTGATTCCAGCCGGAGAACATCCACAGGATTCTTCCCATTGTTCCCCAGGTCCAAGCTTCCAGGTGGAGTGGGCAGGAGTGAGGCTGTCTTCAGACAGCCACACTCCCAGACTGCGGGATCTGGCTGGAGCTACACTCCAACAGCTGTATAGGCATTATAAATCTCTCTCCTGGAGATGAGGCACAGAGGCTCTCGATGTGTCCTGCTAATGGTAAATCTGTCAGCGCCCACAGCACCAGCTCTGGACTCTGAAAGCATCAAGGTGAGACTGTCTGCCTCCCTCAAGCCTGTTCATTGTACCTGCAATCTCTTCCCTTCCAAATGGGGAAGGCTGTCCTTTGCTACACTGACAGCATTAAGGGAGTTTGAACTGCAAACCAGGCTGTGCTTCAAATCCAGTCCAAATGCCCCTGAACCTGAGCTCTGACCTGCCAGCTTTCTGCCAGGAGGAACCCCCCACCCCACCCGCCATGCCCTTCTCCAAGACATGGGGTGATTTGGGTGACTTGAGGCCAGACAGTGTCTCTTGGGTACCAGGAAGGTCTGCCTGATTTTTGTTTTGTGTGTTTGTTTGCTTCCCAGTGCAGTCTGTCTTTAAATCTCCACCTTCAAGAAAAGTGGTCATATGCTTTCTTTTGAATGTGAAATCAGAAGTTCACGTCCCTGATGTATCACCCCACAGATGTATGACTTCGAACAATCACTTCATCGCTCTTGAATTCCTCGTTGTAGAAAAATGATTATCAAATCTTTCTTCTCCGCTGGAGACACGGATGATGAAATGAGATCGTCTGTGGCTATCAATTAGAGTTTTAGTTGGCAACAACCTGTGGATTGCTGATAAATCAGCTCTTCAGAAACAGGGAACTCTGGTTTGTAGCACTTGCCGATTTCCGTGGTGTAAATACGTCCGTCCGTCGCAGCTGGTTTGAAGCCACCAACACGACATCACAGAGCAAGGAGCTAGGAAGAGGAGTGAACGACTGGATCTCCTTGGCTGGCCTGAGTGTCTCCAGCACAGCCCTGAAGACAACAGTCACCAACTCCAGCTAATTTTATCAGGAAAAAAAAAAGTACCCAAAGGATAGGGGGTAGCTTGCAGAATTTCCAGCTGGCAGCTCAGACTTGAAGTTTAGGCTGCCCAGAGTTACACCCCCGAATCACCCCAGAAACAGGCCAATGGCGAAGATGCTGTCACTGTCCCCTCCAGCGCAGCTCCATCCTCACCAACAACTCTAGACACTGGCCAAGGCCACGAAAAACCAAGGCCACGGGAAACCACACACCTGTTGCCCGCGGCCTCACCAGCCGCTAGAAGGCACCGGGGAGGGCGTGGGTCTTGTTCCCTCCCACCGGGAGCTTCCCACATGATCTCGGAAGGTGCATCTGATTGGTGGAGCCAAGTCACATGTCTGTGCACCTGCCATGAGTATATTTGTTTATGAAGCAGCTAGAACAAATCACCAACAACCAGGTGGCTTAAAACAATGGAATTATGTGTAATTCTGGAGGTCTGAAGTTCAAAATCACAGTGCCAGCAGGGCCAGCAGGGCCGCTCTTCCTCTAGAGATTCTAGGGAAGAAAGGACTCTTCCCTGCCTCCTCTGGCTTCTGCTGGCTGCCACACCCGGATCTATGTCTTCCCTTGGCCTTGTCTCCTCTCTCTCTGTGTCTCTTACAAGAACACTAACTGGATTTAGGGTCCATTTTGGATCAACCCTAAAGAGCTCATCTCAAGATCCTTAACTTACACCAGCAAAGACTGTTTCACCCAATAAGGTCACGTTCACGGGTTCTGGGGTTTAGGACATGGGCACCCCCTTTGGGTGCCACCATTCAACCCACTATAGTGAGTATCTCTATGTTCAGCTTCTAGAACAGGTTTATTCTTGTGGGAATAAGAAGCGGGGCAACTACAGCGGGGGATGGGGGCTGTTTGGAAGGGCCAGATCTGGGGTGTTTGTGCTCTCTGTATGTTATAGTCATGTCTTATAGGGCTCATTCATTTATTCAACATTTATTGAGCTTTAGGCTGTGGGCTAGGCACTGGGTATGGAGCTGATGGTGACTTCATCCCTACCCTCAGGCTTGCAGCTATAAACAGATAGAATTCCAGTAAAGAAACATCTAGAGTGCCAGGGTGGTGCTTTGCCTCACTCGATGGGCGATTCTTCAATGATAAGAGGTTTCGGAGGCTGGGAGGTTCAGAAAAACATCCCATGTCTTCTAGAACTGGGGTCTCCAGTGTTTTTGGTAAAAGGTAAGAGGGTAAAATATTTTTTGCTTCGAGGTCACAGGGTCACAGCTACTCGCCTCTGCTGTCCAGAACAGAAGCAGCTGTAGGTGTTTTGTCAACAAAGGGGGGTGGCTGTCTTCCAATCAAACTTTATTTACAAACACAGGTGTCTGTCCAGATTTGTCCCAAGGGCCATAGATTGCCGACCCCTGATCTAGAAACATGGAGGAGCCCGGCACAAAGCGAGTGAGTGCTCAGTAAGTTGGCTTGAGTTTTCCCATCCTCGGTGTCTTAGAAATGTATCGAACATGGATGACTGAGTCAGGGCGGGAATTAGCAGATTAAAATGCTCTGTGACCCACACTCTTGGATAAATTAGACAGAGCTGAAGAATTGTGGTGTCTGACAACAACAGAGTTCAAGTTTTTGAGATGAATTTTCCCTGTTTTAGAGCCAAGGGCTAGCTAATGTGGTCTGAATTCTAATCCCTGGTGACAGCACCCCACTGAGCCAATAAAGCAGCTGGCCAGCATCATCACCTCTCTGAACCTCAATTTTCTCATCTGTAGAATGGGGAGAGTTAGTTTCATCCCACGGCATGCTTGTGAGGATGAAGTGAGATGATATTTATAAAAATGTGCACCTAGTGAAGGCTCAGGAAACTCATGCTCGGTGAGTTCCTGACAAGCCCGAATTTCACAGACTTGAACCTGTGAAAATCAGCACACCCAAATGTCTATAACAAAGTAAGTGTGATTCTCAAAGGAGGCCCCTGGGAGGCCAGCCAGGCTGCCGGGGCACGGCATGGTGCGGGAGCCAGGCCCTGATTAGCCTCTGGAGCCTTGGCAGTTTGCTCTGACTGTCCGCCGTGGTGGCAGGCTGTCGTTCTTAGAGAGGGGACTGGATTTCTGGACAGAGCCCAAAGTTAAATGGAGCCAGGTCTGATGAACAAGGTAGAAGATGGAGCTGGCTGGGATCACTTTGGGTGATAAAAGACTCGTGATTGCAAAATAATGAGCGGGGGTTACTTGGGTGGCTTGGAACCTGGCTCTGAAGGAAATCCCCAGAGAGGCCTTCCAACAGCACTCTGAACAGCCGTGGCCTTGTGGGAATAAGTAGTGGGGCGACTACAGCGGGGGGAGGGGGGGAGACACCTGTTCGGAAGGGCCAGATCAGGGGTGTTTGTGCTCTCTGTATGTTATAGTCATGTCTTATAGGGCTCATTCATTCATTCAACATTTATTGAGCTTTAGACCGTGGGCTAGGCAGTGGGTATGGAGCTGATCGTTGACTTCATCCCTACCCTCAGGCTTGCTGCTATAAACAGATACAATTCCAGTAAAGAAACATCTAGAGAGTGCCAGGGTGGTCTATGCAAATGGTGCCTCTGGTGTTGTGCAGTGCGCAGCCTGTACAATGGTATGTGTCAGCCTTACTTTATGGGTGAGAAAATAAGGACATGAGTTATATTCACAGGGTCAGGGAGGCATTGAGCTAGATCATTAAGGAGATGAAGGAATTTTCAAGGCAAAGGGGGTGGGGGAAAGGGAATATCCGACTCAGGCACAGTGTGTACCAAAGCACGGAGGAGGAGACGTTCAGCGAGGAGGTATATTCAGTGACTGCTGAGACATCTGGCGGATGTGGAGCAGGCAGGCCGGGGCAGTGAGGCTGAGGGGACTGAGTCAAGATCTCCCAGGGGCTGCTGAGGGAGTCGGAGAGATCCAGGGATGTCAGACATTCCATTCCTCTGAGTTGGTCTCCCAGCCTCTGCCCCAGGGAGAGATGCGGGAAGGAACACTGCCCTTGTTATGGCACAGAGCTGTCTGGATCCCAGCTCTGTGGGTTGTAGGCTGTGTGTTATCTCACCAGTCACTTAACCTCTCTGAGCAGGACTTTACTGGCCCACAAAACGGAGATCACAGTCATGTCTCCCACTGGGGGTTGGGGGATTTGGCAAGATAGAGTCAGAAATATAGTAGGTCTGGTCTTTGTCAGCCTTCATGAAAGAGTCAGAAACCAACAATTGGGAAGACAGCACCAGTCCTCTGTTGGTTGAGTGAGTAGGTGCTTCTTCTCATTTCTGGAAGTCCCTGGAAAGTTTAGGCCTGGTCTCCACAATGCCCTCGTTATCATGAGCATCCGAGAGCACTTTCTCTGTGTTTAGCATTACCCTGGCTCCTCCGAGGTCTTTTAAAATGCAAATCCGCCCTCTTTGAGTCCCGGGTGCCTCAGGTTAACCGATAAATGACTTTTGTCAGCAGATTCCATTTACCCAGGAGCAGTAGGGTGGGGCACACATGGTGGGGGGCTGCGCACCTCGTGCTGGAAGGGAGGAGGTAAGGCTTTACCCCCCCCACCCCCCACCCCCTGCCCAGAGACAGCTAGGAAGCTCCCGGGACTGAACTCAGAAGGAAGGTGGCTAAGAGCCCCAAGGGAATACAGAATGTCTCAGTGCGGGGTGTGGCGTGGGGTCCAGTGGACCACCCACCCTGACGGGGTCTGCTCTGTGTGCTGGGCAGGAACTATGAGCACCCTGGGAATGCAGGCCCTGCCCTCGAGGGACTCACAGTCTGGCAGGAAAACCAAATGCAAGCAGCTAAGTAGGGACACAGAGGCCAAGGTGATAGCACAGGGACCACCTGTTACTGAGCACTGACAATGAGTTAGGCCCTGTGCTAAGAAGCTTCCTACCTGTTCCGTCTAACTGGAGGTGGCTGTTAGCAACCACTGTTTTCGGATGAGCAGACTGGGGCTCAGAGGGAGCTTTTGTAAAAACGCATGGCTCAGGGGCAGAAAGCTAGAAAGCGGCAAGGACTCCAAAACCCAAGTTCTCCGTTGCCGTGTTGTTCGACCGGAACTGAAGATCAGCCCACGGTTCCAACGAGGGGCTTCTCTCGTGCGTTTGGGTCTAATTGGGTCTAACGAGAATATGAAATGAGAGAGAACTGCGCATTGGAAGTGCTGCCGTATAAAACTATGTATGAAATAGAGCCTCCTGTTAGGTGCAAAATGTGGAATAATGCAAATCTCTCCCGTTTTAAAAAAAGACATCCGTAATTGCATCATTTCAAAACCAAGTGGCCCGAGTGAAACTGAAATGGTGGTGTGCTATCCGCCACATGTTAGCGACATTGTAATGGATAAAGAGACAGGCTCACCACCCCCCTTGCAAGGGTTTGCTTGGGTTATCTGAGGATTTAATTATGCAGGAATACATTGCTTTTTACAACTGCGACCTCCCTCAGGACTGTTTGTGCACGTGTATAAAAATATGTAACCCGTATAAAATATGTAACTCCTTCATAGACTTACATGCATACAAAGATTCAATTCTTGCATACAAAAAATTTCAGTCTAGGGGCATCCGGGTGGCTCAGTGGGTTAAAGCCTCTGCCTTCGGCTCAGATCATGATCCCAGGGTTCTGGGACCGAGCCCCCTCACTGGGCTCTCTGCTCCGCAGGGAGCCTGCCTCCTCCTCTCTGCCTCTCTGCCTACTTGTGATCTCTGTCCGTCAAATAAATAAATAAAATCTTTAAAAAAAAATTTCAGTCTAGTTTTCAAATTGCATTTCCACACGCCTCACTGCTTGTCTGGGTTCTATGGCGTTCTACAGAGTCTACATGACTAAAGATCTCTCTTGGGGGAAGAAGAGAAAGAGGTGAGAAGCACCCACATCGGTAGACTGTAGAGTTCTAGTCCATGACTACACCCTTGGAATGATCTTTATGCATTGCCTCTGGGCCACAGGACACCTTGTGTACAGCCATTCCCAGCTGAGGATGGTTCCTAACGCACCTGCCGCCTACCCTAGCCTGTCCGCTCTGCCTGGCTTGCCTACCTGCTCCTTTAGGAGCCAACCCCAGCACTGCCCCTTCTGGGTCCTTTCCCTAGCGCCCCCACCCCCACCCCAGCTCCCGCTCCTGCATTCCACTCTCAGTGCACCTATTTTTTGGCAATGACCTGCAAAGGTTTGTTTAGAGGTCAGTTTTATCTGTAGGCAGGAAGCTCCCAGCAGGCAAGGACCAACTCACTTTCGTCTCCCTACCCTCCGCACTGAGCCCTGCCTACACAGTAGGTGTTCAATAAATATGCCATATAGTAGACGCCTAGGAAAGGTTTTGGGGAATTGGCAGTGAATTGAAAAGGAGAGTAAGAAACATTCCAAGTACCGGGACTGCTATTCCTCTGGGAAAGGCGTGGCAAAGGCTTAGGGTCCCGTCCCTCATTTCTAGGTCTCTTGTACATTCCGGGTGAGTAAGCAGGTAACCGTGGTGTGTGCTATCCCCAGCGGGGGTAGACTGCTTCCCAAGATGGCTGAGGAAGTTATTCCTACCTCACTTGCTTTTTTTTTTTTTAAGATTTTATTCATTTGACAGACAGAGATCACAAGGAGGCAGAGAGGCAGGCAGAGAGAGAGGAGGAAGCAGGCTCCCTGCTGAGCAGAGAGCCCGATGTGGGGCTCGATCCTAGGACCCTGAGATCATGACCTGAGCTGAAGGCAGAGGCTTTAACCCACTGAGCCACCCAGGCGCCCCCTCACTTGCTTTTTTGCAGTGCATGCTGCCCCTGCTCCCATCTTCGGCTTGAATCTGGGCTGACCCCCTGCCTTGCTTCCAATAAAGCAAAATGGAGTCTGGTTAACTTCTAGGCCGCAGCCACCAGAGGTCTTGCAGCTTCCATTTTCCCACTTTCTTGACACCCAGCCACCATATAAAGAGGCCCAAGCAATCCTGCTGGAGAGGCCACCCAGAGTGTAATCAAGCCCCCCTGCCGGCAGCCAACACCATCTACCAGACCTGTGAATGGGGACACCTTGGATCCTGAAGCCCCCGGCCAAGCTCTCGGCAGAATGCAGCCATGTGTGTGGACCCAACCGACACCATGTGAAAAGAAGGAACTGCCCAGCTGGGGTTCCTGACCCACAGAAGCAGGAGCAATAAGATCGTTGCTCTTTCAAGCCCCTGTATTTTGGTATTGTTTGTTACGTAGCGATAGATAACCCAGACGCTAACTCTGTGCAAGCCTAAAATCTGGTGAGGGGCTATCTGTGGCTTTTGATCTGGGAAGGACAGGGGATACTAGAATTCAAGTGTTTCTGTTTTTAATGTGTCTGTTTTTAATTTTAAAATATTGCAGGGTCCCTTGAGGCAGTGATCCAAGTCGGCATCGCCAGAATGGGCCAAATTGGCCGTGTGTATCATCGATCTGATCAGGAGACATTGGGAAGAATGAAACATACCTTCCATGACCCGGCTGAAAGTACCTAACCTGATTGGGAAGAAACACCGAACAAACCCAAACCGAGGGGTATCTGTAAAATAAGGGACCTGTTCTCTTAAAAAACGTTAGCATCGCCCCACCTGAGTGGCTCAGTGGGTAAAAGCCTCTGCCTTCTGCTCAGGTCATGATCCCAGGGTTCTGGGATCAAGCCCCGTGTCAGGCTCTCTGCTCAGCAGGGAGCCTGCTTTCCTTCCTCTCTCTCTCTGCCTGCCTCTCTGCCTATTTGTGATCTCTGCCTGTCAAATGAATAAATTAAAAAAAAATCTAAAAAAAAAAAATGTCAGCATCAGACAAAGACAGACCAAGGAAATGTTCCAGATGAAAAGAAGTTGAAGAGACCTGACAGCTGAAAGCCACGTGTGACACAGAGTTTCCTTTTGTTTGTAAAGGACATAGTAGGGACAAATAGTGAGTCTGAATAAAGACTGTAGATTAGATGATAAGACTGCATCAGGGGGCGCCTCAGTCGCTTGAGTGTCTGACTCTTGATTTCCGCTCAGGTCTTGATCTTAAGCGTCCTCGTGGGATTAAGCCCGAAATCAGGCTCCCGGCTCAGCAGGGGGAGCTGCTTGAGAGTCTCCCTCTCCCTCTGCTCCCCTCCCCATGCACTCTCTTACTCTTTCTCAAAATAAATAAATCTTTTTTAAAAAAGAAATTGTATCAGTGTTAATTCCCTGGTTTTGATAATTATATTGTACGATACTATATTGTATGAGGCTGTCATTTGTTTTTAGGAAATAAACGGAGTATTTAGAAATAAAGACATGTTATGTTTGCACCTTCCTGGGGAATAGCTCTAGAAAAAGAACATGCACACGTTCTCTTCTCTATGCCTGTAGCTACGGAGAGAAAAGAGACAAGGATAAACCACAGGTGGCGAAGTGTTCACATTTGGGGAGTCTGGGGAAAGAGTATAAGGGAATTCTTTGTGATGTGTTTGCAGCAAGTTCTCTGGAAGTCTGAAATCATATTAAAAAGGATTTTTTTTTTTTAAAGGAAGAAGCACACCGTGGTAGGTAGGTGCCTGGTTGAACCATCCACTTCCGGGACGGGCCTCTCCCTGGAAATCCCTGACGCCAAGAGCTGATTCTTGCCCCTTTCTCGCCTCCCTCTGGTGGCATGTGTGTCCCACAGGCCGCGTGGCACCTGGCAGGGATCCACAACTACCAGTGAACTCATCCTCCCCGCCCCGGCTCACATCCCAGCTTCTCTGCGGGCGAGGCCGGGTTTGGGATTTTTCACAACAATCCATAAACTCCAAGGAGACCGCAGGGAAAAAGTCTTTCCTTGGAGATGTCTGGAGCACTTGGCCCAGGCTCAGTTACAAGTCCGTCTTCCCGGCTCACCTGAATTTGGGGGATTCCCATTCAGCGGCACAAAGCACAGGATGATGGAGTGGACGGGCTAGAGGAGCCCCCCTTCGAGTAACAAGCGTTGTGGAGAGCACACCCCTGGGGCAGTTTCACTGCATTGTATCTGCCTGGGCCAGGGGTCAGGGGTGAGAGAGGAGAGGGTGTTTGTGTCCACAGGAGCAGCCCAGGCAGCGTCCCCCTGATCGGGGTCCCCCAAGGCTGCCAGGCTCAGGGATGCCGACTGACCATGCCTATTTCTGGGCAGAGCTTCCAGAGTGAAGTGGGCTGGGCCAGAAGAAGCCAGGAGCTTGGGATCTTAGAGACCCAGGAGGGCAGTGTCTGACTCACCACTTCCTGGCTGGGTCATACTTGCCCTGGAGCCAAGTTGAAGGCCCTCTATCTACAGCGGAAATGATCCAACACACCTGAGATATAAAGTGCTATGAAAGCTCCTGGCACAAAGCAGATCCGTCCACAAAACCAAGGCGTCGACCCCACACACATCTACCAAACCCTGACTCCCAGCCATGCTCAGCAGAGGGTGAGCTCCGCCTCCCTTGTTCCTCGAGAGTGGGCACGGTGCCTTCCCCTCTGTGCTCTTCTCCTTCTCGGATGGCACCCTCATGACCGAAGCCCACGTGCTAGATCATCAGGGTTCAAATCTGAGCCTCGCCTCCAAGCGACGGAGGTTAACTGACCCCACCTACGCCTTGACCCCCCCCACCCCAGAAATGGGTATGGTAATCACATCCATCTCGTAGATTCCATGCAAGGGCATACTGGCAGGGAATGCTGAAGAGGGAGCAGCCACACACCAGGCACAAGTCTGCTCTCTCTGATAGTATCACCTGCATTTTACAGATGAGAAAACTGAGGCAGAGAGACTGCACCATTTGCCCAAGATCACAGGGAGAATAAGAAGCAGAGCTGAAATCCGGTCCAGGAATCTGTCTTCCTAACCCCTGCAGCCTGCGGCCAAAGGCATATAGTGAGTGCCTAGTTCATGGTTCCTGCTACTATGTGGCTGTCCCGCCTGGGCAGTTACACAAGGCCTGGCGCCGAGAAGGGTCATGCTTGTTCATGCTCTGCTGTCACGCTCTTGAAATGCTAGATCATTTTACGAAGGGGTCCCACATCTTCATTTTGCATTGAGCCCCCAAAATTACACGGCCCGTCTTGCTCAGAATCTTAAAGGGGATTTTTACTTTACTTCTCTTTCTTCCTTCTTCTCTACCTAGACTGTGAGCTCCCTGAGATCTAAGATCTCAGCTACGTTCCCTCTACATCCCCCCTGGTCCATGATGGACAGGTAGCAGGTGCTCACATTCTGGCCAGGAGGGACAGAGGTGGCCGGAGCCACAGCTCTTGTCCCTGCCCCCACTTCCCTTCAACACCCCAAGAACAGCTTCCAGCCCAGGGAGGCCCAAGGACTGCAGGAGAAGGAACCTTCTGGGAACTCTGGCCAGTGGCCACCAAAACCAGGTCTTTCCAGATGGTGGGCAGAGTGAGCCATAGCCGGGAGACACTGCAGCTTGCTACAACGGGGTTCCAGGAATCCCAGGCAGGCCCGAAAGACCCTAGTAAACAGCTAATTATCCTGCTGATTTTGTGCCTAGTGGCAGGGAGACCCAGCGTACTGGGTAATTAAGCCGTTGGAGCTGGAGCCGGGCAGGGTTTTCTCCAGCCTGGAGTTAGTGCAGAATCCAAAGTGTAAGCTGGTGGCCAGGGCACAAGGGTAAACAAGACCCTCCCTAAGGGCAAACCTGATTCAGTCCAAAGGTTCAAGTGCAGCAGGGACAATGATTAGAAGAAATTTTATTTCCCCTTTATACAGGGAGCAGCTTGTGGGCGGGGGGGGGGGGCGGCGCGGAGATGGGGGAGAACATAGGATATGCCCCAGACCGCCTGCTGGACTGGCAGGATTAGAAAGGGCTTGGGGACTGGGCAGGACGTGGGTTTGGCATCACCCCCTGGAGTTGGACATCACCCCCTCCCCAGCCTACCCGCCCCTCCTCCACAAACATTTCTCCTTACTACTATTCTAAAAACGGAGATGAAATTCACATAACATAAAATTAACTGTGTTACACTGAACAATTCGGTGGGATTTTGTGCAACAATCTTGTGCAACTACCACCTCTATCTAGTTCCAGGATGTATTTCCTTCCAAAAGGAAGCCCCGGACCTGTTACTCATGTGTCCCCCCCCCCCCCACCCCCACCCATCTTTCCTCCACCCCATCGGCTCCTGGCAACCACTAAGCGGCCTTCGGTCTCCAGAGAGTTACCTATTCTGGACATCACATATAAATGGAATCATAGCATATTTGACAGCTCAGGACTGGCTTCTTTCCCTTATCCTCATGTACCTGCGGCTCACTCCTGTGGTAGCATGCAGAGGTGCCTTATTCCTTTTTTACCGCGAAATAATATTCTATGGCTTATATGCCATCTTTTGCTTATCCATTTATCCGCGGATGGACATTGGGGTCTTTTCCGCTTTTTGGCTTTTGTGACAATGCTATGAATATCCGTCTACAAGTTTTCGTGTGGACATGTTTTCAGTTGTCTTGGGTCGACACCCAGAAGCGGGACTGCTGGGTTAGAGGGCAATTCTCTACCGAGTGCTTTGCTGTGTTCCACAGAGTTGCGTCCTTAAATGCTGTTCCCTGCAGGATTGCACCAGGGTTCTGATTCCTCAGCATCCTTCCTAGTACTTATTTTCTTTCTTTCCTTTTTTAGTAAAATAATCCCTGGTTTTTCACAGGAGCCAAGGTAAGCCTCTGTCTGCCACTGGGGCTCCAACATAGAGCCCTGTCTCCTGGATTTGCAGGAAAGCCCGATGTAAGTGAGGGGGCAGGAGAAGCACCGTGCACCCCGCCCCGAAAGGATGCATCGCCTTGGAAGACTGGCTCCAGGCTGCACCAGTCCTAAAGGGCCCGGGGGAGCTCTGGGTGTCATGAGCTGCCCCTGGTGGCATGTGGGTCTGAGATCCTCAGAGCCCAGGAACTGAGTGTCACCGAGGGGGCAGCGTTCCACCAGCCCTGCGGAACACCGGTGGCCTGGGCTAGCTGAAAGAGGGCGGTGCGGACAAAATGAGGGGCCACACGGGGACGTGGTAGAAACGGGGTCAGCCTGTGCGAGTTGTCACACGGCTTTCCCCACAAAAGGACCAAACTCTATCATCATATTAGGCTCCAAAGGGGAGAGAACCAGAAATATCTGGCCAAGGGCCCTAATGACTGTCACATAAGCAGACTGTAAATAATGCATTGACTATAACATATTGATATGTAAGTAATAATTAAAATGTTTGGGGAGTGCTTCCTGTCTGCCAGGCACGGTGCTAAATGCATCATTTCATGACAGCTCACAGCAATCCCAGGGCCTAGGATAAGGACCTCTGATGGCCCTCAGAGAAATTCAGTCCCCTGCTCCCTGCTCTTGAGGATGCCTGGGGCTCCACGTTACAGACAACACAACTTAGACAGGCTCAAATGGCTTTAAGCAGTAAGAAAAGTCTTTTCATACGATAAGAAATCCGAGGAAGGGCATGGACCATGCACCATGCCCTTAGCTGGGAAGAGCGGTTTCCCAGAGGCCGGCGGCCTTTCCCGTGTCCCTTCCGCTGTCGCTGGATCATGCAGTCACCAGGAACCAATCTTGGGCCCGGAGGATGGGGGGCAGGGAGGGTTGCCTGGAGTCGTCCTTTGGGTAGAATAGATATTGAGGATGTGGGAGGGCTGGGCTCAACCCCAGCGAACAGAGCCAGAGTTTGAACCTGGAGCCGCCTTCCTCTTGACCGGCCCGATTCGGCTCTGGCAGGGCTCGTCCTGCAAAGTCCCGGCCCAGGGCCGCCTCCACTCCCCACTTCTGTTTCCACCATGGTCTCCAGCACCTGGGCCTCAGCCGCCTTCGGTGCTCCCTCCGCGCCCCCCCGCCTCCGGCCTATCGGCGACCCCCCCCCCTCCCCCACCAAGTCCATTCCAGTCCGCCAGCCCAGCTCAGAGCCTGTTCAGAGAACTTCTCCGTTGGCTCCAGATGGTGGGTCCTCCCACATCAGGCTTGCCCGGCAGCCTGCAGGGCTGCGGCCTTTCAGAACGGCTCCCACTCTGGGCCAGGGACCTTTTGGATCAGCTGTCTGACCCCACGCAGCAGCCGTTCCTGGCCCACAACCTCGCCGGCCGGGCCCCCAGCAGCGGGGAAGCCAGCGGGGACCTTGCTCATTCAGGAGGCCGGACCCAGGGCTGGGGCTGTGCCTGGCAGCAAGAGGACAGTGGGGTGGCCCCGGGCAGGGGTGGAGGGCTGGTGGGGGGGGGGGTAGAGGAAGAAGAAGGAGAGAGAGAGGACACAAGGAGAGCCTGAGGCAGTAAGGGGACCTCGCCTGGCTGGTGTCGGTGTCCCCAGCGCTGAACTGGGTGTCTGGTACAGGCAGGAACACTTGGTTGAACTTGCCTGCAAAGCAGAAGTGAGAGAAAGTGCAGGGTAGGAGGAGGGGAGGGAAGGGGAAAGAGATACAGAAACAGAAAGAACAGAGCCCCGGGCAGGACAGGGAGCGGGGCTCTGGCTCTCCCTGCTCTGTCCCAGCTTTGTCCCTTCCACTGGCAACTGACTAGAAGGAGGAAGTGGACGCCAAGAGGGGCAAAGCATGGGAGCCGCTCGGGCTCATCCCTTTGATGAAAATGCACATTAACAAACATGCTGGGATCTGACAAGTGCCCACAGGCCCGCGGCTGCGGCGTTAAAAAGTGCTACATCTGTCAGGGCTTCAAGTTGTAAGTCAGCACTTTTCCTTCTTCTCACGCTGGGATCCTGCAATTCGGCTTTCCCTGTGCATCTCCCGCAGGCAGGCAGGGGTCTGCACAGAGCCCCAGGAGGGCAGGAAGGGCAGGGCGGGCAGAGCGGGAGGGTCCCTGGGGCCCGGCAGAAGGGAGGCGTGTGGAGGCCCCGCCACAGGTGCCTCTCACAGCGGGAAGGCAGGGGAAGGCAGGGAGGGGTTTCGGCAGCCGCTAGGAGGGCCCGAGCTAATGGGGAGGATGGAATAGGTGCCTCCAAACTCATGTCCGTCCAGAACCTCAGAATGTCACTCTATGGGGAAGGGAGTCTCGGCAGACGTAACTAGTGAACGCTATTGAGATGAAATTATTCTGGATTTAGAGCGGACGCTCAGTCCAGCGACGGGAGTCTGAGAATTAAGGAAGATGTGGAGAAGGAAAGAGGAAGGCCATGTGCCTACAGAGGCAGGAATGGGAGTGACGTAGCGACAAGCCCAGGAACCCCAAGGATGGCCTGGAGCCACCAGAAGCTAAGAGAGAGGCTTTCCGCTAAAGAAGACCGACTTTCCCCTAAAGCCTCAGGAAGGAACCCACCAGGCCAACACCTTGATTTTGGACGTCTGGCCTCCAGAACCAGGAGAAAACAATTTCTATAGTTTTAAACAATCCAGTTGTGGTCATTTGTTATGGAGCCCGCGGAGGCTACTACAATCTCCTGGCCTCCAGACCCGTTCTGCCTGCTCTTGGGTCTATGGGATGAAGGCAGGACGGTTAGAAATAAGAGAGGGCTCCAAGCCCTCCAACCTGGTCCTGTCAGATCTCCAGAGCCGGAGAGCGGCTTGTTCTCTCCACCCTTGGGAGTCCTATTTCTTCTCTTCTCTCTAGAACTCCTCAACCAGGAGGAGGACGGGGCTCTGGGAGGGCTTTCATCTGGCTGTGTGGTCAGGGGCTAACGGGGGGGCAGGGCTTGGGAAAGCGCTTGACCCCACAGAACCAGGCCTGGGCTGCCGGATAAGGGTTGCCTCTGGAGGCTGTGATGTCTGGGGTTCAAATCCTGTGACTCCTTAGGCATGCCTGTGACCCAGGCTTGGGTCAGTGCAGCCTTCCCCTCTGGGCTTTGAGAGCCCCCATCTAGAAAATGAGAAAGAAAATGCCTATCTCGTGGGGCTGTTGGGAGAGTTAAGGAAGAAAACAGGTGAAGAGCTTGGATAAGGCCTTCGTAAATGATGATGATGATTTTCTAAGCCCGTCTCTGTCACGAGCCCTGAATGGTCACGATGAGCCATGAATGGACGACAGTGACTGCCCTCTAGCAGGAAGGCGGGACACACATATGTGAAATTATTAGGAAGCCACAAAATACAGGATAACAGCAAGCGACTGGGGTTAGGGCAGCCTGACCAGGGTCAGGTCTGACAGGCGTCAGGAAGGCAGGAGGTAGGGTAGCGTGACCGACATGTCCTGGTTTGCCCGGGACTTGCCCGGATTAACCACGGGAAGTCCCACATCCTGGGCAAACTGGCATAGCTGGCCCGCCTTCCTGGAGGAGGCAACTCTACCTAGGCCTCGAAGGAATCATTCATTCATCCGTCTGTTCAGGCATGCGTTCATTCATTCCCTGAACATCTACTGAGAGCTCACCACGGGCCAGACCCTTTCAGGCCTTGGTGACACAGGACATGGCCCCTGCCCATAGCACTCCCATGCAGACTTGCACGGCATTCATGCATTCATTCCATAAAGCATTTAATGAGCACCTGCTGTATGCCAGGCCGGCCTAGGTCCAGTGAAGGCAAAGAAAAATGATGTCGCTTCGGATCTCAAGGTGCTCATACCTAGTCGGGGAAAGACAGGGTGGCAGGTAATTCCCTCCAGTGCAGGCAGGGATATTGCAGATGGAGAGGTCTTGGGGAGAGCGAGAGGGACCTCTCACCCCATCCTGGGAAGGTGCATGGGATCTTCTAGAAAGGACGGATGCAGAGCTGACTCTGACGGCAGAGTTGGTAGGAGCCAGTCTGAGAAACGGGGAAGGGCGTCGAGGCCAAAAGATCAGCCTGAACACGGGGAGCTGGGCAAGGTGCCCACGGGAAATGCAGGAAAGGCGCTTGGGTGAGGAGAGGCACAGACCCTCGGCAGGGATGTGGTCCAGATGAGGACGAGAGGACATGGGAGGGGAGGGAGGAAGTCCGGTTTGCAGAGGCTCGGAGGGAGGACCTGGCAGGACTTGGGGAAGGATGGTGGGGTCTTGGCTGAAGGGAGGTGTGCAGACCCTATGCCCACCCCGGCTGGGGGCGGGGCAGGACCAACAGAGCATTGTGGGAAGGTACAGAAGAGGGAGGAGACACATGTGCACATGCTTGACTTCAGAGCCAATCAATCATTACAAGAAACCAGAAGAAGAAAGAAAATCAGGTCCTGCTGTCACTGGACACACTGGACACTACCCTAAGCTCGGGCCCCAGCTTTCGGCACTGAACCTTCATGTCTGGGACAAGCACGCACCTTTGTCCCTCTCGTCCTGTAATTGTGTCTGTCTGATAACAAACACTCATTGAGCATTTTGGAGCCGGGCCTCTTTGCTAAGAAAGCAAAACCAGATGTATGAGGGAGAGAAACCTAGGGGGCTCAAGAGGACATGAGTGGTCAGGGAGGGTCCCCCCCGAGCTGATCCCCAATGATCCAGGAGCACTAGTCTTGGGAAGATTCGGGGACAGGAGGAGTGTTTCAGACAGAGAGAACAGTATGTGCAAATGCCCAGAGGCAGGAACAAGCAGTTCCCATGCAAGGATCAGAAAATCCAGGCAGGTTGGAGCGGCGATTAGGGGACATGGAGGTGATGCAGGCTTAGAGGAAACAAGCTGCCCGCCGTTGTTCAGCCTGTCAGCAGCAGAGCTGGGGTTAGGACCTAGGACCCCAGCTTTCTGATTTCCTCTCGATCTGACCCTCCTTCCCTTTCTGGGGAAGTGAAGACAGCAACGCGGCAGGCGTCAAAGAAGACTTTTCAAGACTCTGCTGCTGCCCCAGAGGCTGGCTCATCTCAGCAGTGGGGCACCGCTCCCAGAGCTGGAGAGCCAGCCTGCACTCTGCTCCGGTCTTTACGTCTGCTCCCTTCATTTCCAGGCCTTCCAATTTCCTGATCTAGGAGAATTTTACAGGCCTGGGGTGCATGGCAGACTGTAACAACCGTCTGCTGAATAAACGACCCCTCTGTCTTGACGTGCAGGTAGTTAAACTTCATGCTGAGAGCAAAGGTGAAACAGGGCCGGGGGGCAGGGTCTGCTTTGCCAAGGACCCGCAGGCTGCCTTCACTCACGGGGGCTTCAATTTGTCATTGGCGGAACATGACTGACAATGTTTACTTAACTCCTTGGGTGTTTGGAACTGCTTAAGCCAAAATGTTTTTGGCGTAAGAAATGCTTCCTGAATTCTATTGTGGGGCTCCCTTGTTTGCACCCCAGTTCTCCAGGAAACCTCTCCCCCCGCATCCCTTGTACAGTCTCTGGGTGATACTAAATGCATCCTTCAGGTCCAGGGGTGCCATGTGACTCTGGACTGGCCAACCAGAACACTGCAATCCTCTGACCACAAGGACTGGATTAGAGGGGGTCATTTAGCCCCATCAGAACCACTGAAAAGCAGTGCTTTTTGGAAATGGCTACTTAATCTTTTCCGATGGATTTAAACCTGGGAAAATGTGACAGGAGCTGCTGGCAGCCATGTAATGGACATTGAGAATGGGAACAATATGGAGCTCCAGGAATATCTGCACGCCTAGATCCAACAGTGCCTAAAGCCCATATATCCTCTAGACTTTTCAGTTGTGTACATCAACAAATTCCTCATTTTGCCTAAACCAGCTTAAGTTGGATTACTGCCTACTTGGAATCTAAACAGTCCTGATATGATCACCATTAGATGAGCAGACCATGACTTGTGGGCTCAATCCAATCCCCATCCCATATTTTTCCCTCTCTTTTAAGAACTTTACTGAAATATGTTACATAAATTTATTCACCCATTTTAGGTTAAAATTTGTGAACCTATATAGTCATATAATTGGCACCAAAACCAGTTGTTAAAACACTTATCCACTCCCAAAATTTCCCTCATGCCTTTTTCTTTAAATCAGTAAAAAAAAAATTTTTAGAAGGCAGGGATGGGCAAAGGGAGAAGGGGAGAGAGAATCCCAAGTAGGCTCCACACCCAGCAGGGCTCAATCTCACAACCCCAAGATCATGACCTGAGCCAAAAATCAAGAGTCGTGCACCTAACCAACCGAGCCACCAAGGTGCCCATCAGTAAACAGATTTTTAAAAAACAGCTTTATCAATATATGATCCACATGCCATGGGACTCATTCATTAAAGTGTACATTTCAGTGGTTTTCAGTATAGTCACAGATGCGCGCAACCATCACCACAGTCTCCTTTAGAATATTTTCATCAGTTCAAAACCCCATACCCTTCAGCTCTCAACACCCCCGTAACTCAGCCCTGGTTCTCCTCATTCCAGCCCTACTTTCTGTCTCTACAGATTTCTCTGGTCTAGACACAGCAAATAAAGGAAATCACACAATCTGTGATCTTCTGTGTCTGGCTTCTTTCACTGTATTCAAGGTCCATCCTCACGGTGGCGTGTGTCAGGGCTGCTATCCTTCCCGTGGCTGAATAATGCTTCGTTGTGTGGGGAAACCACATCTTGTTTATTCGCTTAACAGCTGATGGAAATTTGGGCCATTTCCACTTTTTGACTAGTATGAATAATGCTGCTATGACCATTTGTGTACAAGCTTTTATTTATTTTTTTTTTTAAAGATTTTTGTTTGAGAGAAAAAGCATGAGTGGGGGGTGGGGGCAGAAGGAGATGGAGAGAGACAAGCAGACTTCCTGCTGAGGGAGAAGCTCCATACGGGGCTCCATCCTAGGACCCCAAGATCATGACCTGAGCCAAAGTCAGATGCTTAACCGACTGAGCCACCCAGGCGCCCCTGTGTACAAGTTTTTGCGGGGATGTGTTTTCACTTCTCTTGGGTATATACGTAGGAGTGGGATTGCTGAGTTGCATGGTGACTCTGTTTAATCATTTAAAGAGCTACTAGACTGTTTTCCAAAGTGCTATTTGGAATGGCATTCCTGTTAGCTGTGTGGGAAGATTCTGGTTTCTTCACATCCTCCCCAACACTTGTTATTATATGATTTTTCAATTATAGTCATCCTAGTGCATGTGAAGAGCCACAACCTGTTTTTGTAAATAAAGTTTTACTGGAGCACAGTCATGCTCATTTGTCACTTACATATTTTGTCAATAAAGTTTTATTGGAACGCAGTCACGCTCATTGGTCATTTACATATTGTCTATGCCTGCTTTTATACTACAGTGGGAGAGTTGAACAGTTGCAACAAAGATGATGTGACCCACAAAGCCTAAAATATTTCCTACCTCACCTTTACAGGAAGAGCTTACCAACCCTTGATTAAGATCGATTCTCTTATTTCCAGTAAAAGGAAAATAAAGCCCAGAGACGTTATATCTCTACATAGGGGCACATAGCCAGGACTGGAATCTTTCTGGGTCTTAGTTCCTACATCTACAAAATGGGATACAAAATGGGAGCATTAAAAAAAGCAAGGTCTGGGGGCGCCTGGGTGGCTCAGTGGATTAAGCCGCTGCCTTCGGCTCAGGTCATGATCTCAGGGTCCTGGGATCGAGTCCCACATCGGGCTCTCTGCTCAGCAGGGAGCCTGCTTCCCTCTCTCTCTCTCTCTGGCTGCCTCTCTGTCTACTTGTGATTTCTCTCTGTCAAATAAATAAATTTAAAAAAAAATTATAAAAAAAAAAAAAAGCAAGGTCTGTAAAGTGCTTAGCCCAGGGGCTACACTTCTGTTAAACGCTTCTCTAAAATCCAGGGTGCCTGATGCACAGTCCAACGGTCTACCCCTTCTCCTCTGATGTCCCACACTGATGATCTTCCTGTTAGCAGCTGGACCCAGCTGAGTTAGTAGTGCGTGAACTGAGCCTTGCTTACCCTGCTCTGGAGAAGCCTAAGGTGCATATCCTACATGCAGTCAGGTTCCCACATCCGGCAGCATCGCTCAGCATATAGAGGGTCCTCTCCTCTGGGCCATGTCCTCCCCTCCCTGCTGTCCTGCGGGTCTCTGCTATGCCAGCATTCTTGCTGGCCTGCAAGCTGGCTGTCACAGCTCTGCAGACTTCACACCTTCCTAGCTCTGTGTCCGAGGCTCAGCACCATTTGGGCAGCCATGGTGTCAGCCCTCCCCTGTCCCCGATGCCACATTTCACCCGTCCCCACCCCACCCCCACCGTAGCTGTGCGCCCCACAGGCCAAGCTTCAGTGGTTGAGAACATGGGCTCTGTTTGAAGTCAGGCAGGTCAGGGTAGGGATCTGGCCCGGGGGCCTTGGGCCCGTTACTCCACCTCTCTTGGCCTCAATCTCCTTATCTGCAAAATGGGGACCGCCACAACTACTAGTTAGGGCTTCCCGGGTATGAAATGAGCTAAATGTATGGGAAGTCGGAAGCACAGTGCCTGGACGGGTTTCATAAATGTGTCCTTGGGAAAGCAGGAGTGGAGAAGAGTGACTGTCTTGCAGCTGTGCTCAGGGCTTCTGTGCATTCTGCTCATTTTACACTGGGGCTGGGGGCTCAGAGATGCGAAGTGAGCTCCCCCATATAGCAACTGAGGTGCAGAACTCTGCACCTAACCTCCTGTGTTACCTCTGTGTCTATGTCCCCATCGCTGGGCTGATGATTTGGAGGATCTCATTCTCTTCCAGTTTTTTGTTTTAAGATATTATTTATTTATTTGACAGAGAGAGAGATCAAAAGTAGGCAGAGTGGAAGGCAGAGAGAGTTCAGAAGCAGACTCCCTGCTGAACAGAGAGCCTGATGCGGGGCTCAATCCCAGAACCCTGGGATCATGACCTGAGCCAAAGGCAGAGGCTTTAACCCACTGAGCCACCCAGGCGCCCCCTCATTCTGTTCTATCTCCAAGATCCCAGTTTCTTCAAGGTCCATCTCCTGAGAGGGGCGGGGATGGCTTGCCCGCCTGTCCATCTGGTCTCCTGGCCAGCCGGCAGTGCCCACAGGCTGCCCTCTCTCCCTCTCTCCTCTCCTTTCGGTGGCTTAAGAGCATCACCCTCTCTCCTCTCCTTTCGGTGGCTTAAGAGCATCACCTGCTTCTTGCACAATGACTCAGCCAGGGAGAGCAGGCTGGGGTCCTACAGGTGTTTCTGCTCCTGGCTAATTTGTTTTCACCAAGTTGCCGGGCTGATGTGCAAAGCTCCCTGTAAACTGGAAATGGCTGTTTGCTGGCATTGTGGTGGCAGGATCCAGAGGTCTTACTAACTCGGATTCAGCAAAAATGGCTCCTCTTTACAAGCCCTCCTAATGAAGTTAGAAAAAAGAAAGTCAGAAGTCAGGAAAACAAAAAACAAACAAACAAAAAAAAAAAACCACCATAAAATATGTGGGAAGTGACCCCTGTTGGGAACTGAAAACAGTCACAGCTTGGCATGATCTGTCCTTGCTCAGTTCCTGTCACCTGCTCTCACTCTTCACAGCTGACCCCTTCCTTCTCTTCCTTCAGGTCTTGTCTAAAAACATCACCTCCTCAGGGCAGCCCTCCTAGATTTTTCATCTAAGTCGCTACCCCCCCCCCCCCATTCTTCACATCCTCATTTCCTGCTTGCTTCCTGGAGCACCCTTAATCCAAATTATGATTTTTACACATTCCTTTTGATTTACTGGCGGTTTCTGCCAGAGGCAGGGCCCCCGCCTGTGTGCTTTACCCTTCTATAAACCAGCTCTGTCAGCGCCTAGCACGTAGTAGGCACTCAGGGTATTCTGAGAACCTTTCTTGGAGCAGTGAGGGCCGCGCAGGGAAGCTGCTCTTTGGCAGTGAGAACACGCTGAGCCGGAGGGTCCTCTAGCGGGAAGCTGACTTCATTCCTCTGTCCCCAGCCTAACCTCGTCCAAAGGCTACCCAGAGGGAACCGTGCATACAACTATTTTTGCAGCTTTTCAGACTTCCGAACAAGCTGCCTTCCCAAGAAAACACATGACACAGAGGCTTCTTTCTCCCCCTCCTGCTCAGCCAGCCAGTGTCCCAAGGAACAGCTCTTTGTTTACGATAATAAAGCGGGGGCCATGGCAACGCATTGTGATGTCATGGGAGTGTGAGGTCATAAATCCTTCCAGAGGAAGAATGGACGCTGCGGACACAATGGGCCCCGCGCTTCCCCTGGCCTGGCCAGGGCTGCTGCCAGATAAGTTTTTCTTATACCAGGTGGATCATTTCTTTTTCTTTTTTACTTTCTTCCCCCTCTCCCTCTTAACACATTTGTGTTCGTCCTTGGAGGAAAAAAAAAAAAAAAAAAGGGAAAATTAAAATAAATAAATAAAAAGTTTTAAAAGACTCGGAGTGGAAAGATTTCTCCCAGGAATTTCCTGTTGGCTGATGTCCAGTTCGGGGATGCCAGCAAAAACGCGAACAAGGCTTGCTCGTCCCGGACCTGCAGCGACAGAATCGCCCCAACTTCCCGGTTTCGTGGCTAAAATACGGCAAAGCCTTGGAGAGTTTCTGGGCTCTGGACCATGGGGTTTGGGGGGAAGTAAAGTATTTCTCTTGCTCACTCTCTCCGTCTTGTCTTCTACTCAATCTTTCTTTTGCTCTGTCTTGATCTTTGTTTTTCTTTTTGCTGATATCGATCCATCTGGCTCTCAGCCTCTGGTTTCTCCGTGTTTCTCTGCTACTCTGTCTCCTTCCATCTCGGTCTCAATCTCGTAGTCTCAGCCTCTCTGTGTTGTTCTTTCTCGGCGGTTCTCCTCCTGCTGAGAGTGTCTGTCTCTCCCAGTCTCTGTCTCAGTCAGCTTCACGGTTTTTGACTCACTGCCTCTCTTGCTCACTTTCCTCTCATCCTTCCCCTGGGCTCATGTTACTGAAACGGATCAACATTTCTGACTCAGAAGACTGGGCTTTGTGATCTGCGGGTTGAGTGGCAAGGCACCCGTATCTCCAGGCTGGGGGCTCCCAGGGGCAAGAGGCGCATCGGTATGGGGGGCATCCACTAGAGGGACACGCTGGGTCTATGATTCGGGAGCTGGACATGCAGCTGGAGCAGTCGGCGCCGTGGGCCACCGTCTGCCAGGGCCCGCAGACATTTGGGTGACCTCCGTCCCTCCCCGCCAGCCCCTTCTGTGCCATGGCCCCCCACCACATAGCAGATCAGGAGAGGAGGATGCCTGTTTGGTTGGAGAGTGAAGGGGGGAGGAAGAATGGGGGAGGTCCTTCCAGACTTGGGCCAGCCCAGGCCCCCATCTGATCCACAGCCTCCTCTGGACAACCCGTACTGTGTTCTGCATCAGCCCCCATTTTTAACCTGAAGCCAGATTTTTCTGACTCAGACTTATTGACATGGGGCTGGATATTTCTTTGGGTGGGACCTGTCCTATGCCTTGCAGGGTATTGAACAACCCCTGGCCTCGACCCTCTAGACGCTGCAGGCCCTCTCCCCACAAACTGTGACACCCCAAAATGTCTCCAGACATTGCCCAGTGTCCCCCTGGGGGTTATCACCCCTGACGGACAACCACTGGGCCTCTAAACCACCTTGGCTTTTCTTCCTTTTACCCAAATTCCTCCCTCTTATTTTCTCCCTTGTTGAAATCATCCGTGGTTCCCTATTATCATCTCAGCAGACATCTACACGGGACTTTCTAAGTGCCAGGGACTAACTTGCCAGCATCTGTGTCGCAGGGCTGTGGCGAAGCTGATGGTGACAAAGCAGCACCCCTTGGCCCAGAGCCAGGGAGTTGTGACCACTATTATCACTATTGAAGGTGGGGCTCAGTGTCCCCAAGCTGTGCCCTTCCACGCATCAGGTGTTGCACTGGCCTTTCTCTCTCCCTGCATTGACCTCACCTCCTTTCTCTGCTTGGCACCCTCCCCCTCAGCCCCCACGACCTGATTCAATCTGACTGGTACTCCCTTGGGCTCCCCCAGTGGAGGCTCCTATCTTTTTCAGGGCTACCTGGGGGCTGGGGGCTGGGGGTGGGAGTGGGGCGGAACAGGCCTGTGGTCGACTCATCTGTGTTTCCCAGTGGCAGACGGGGTTGAGACCTGGTGACCGCTGAAGGTTTCGATGGGCACAGGGCAAGTACTGTACGAGGGGATGTCTACCACGGGGCCAGAAAGAGGCACAGGAACCAGTCCTGGCCTGTCCTCCATCCCACCCGACCAGCTCCATCCCATGCGACCAACTCCCGGTCCTGGTGTACTTGGTCCAGACCCCCTCTCTTACTGGCTCAGTGGGGCAGGGGGAGTCAGGGAGGGGGTGGCCATGTGTCCGGGCCTGGCCAATCGGAGGAAGCCACGCCCCAGCCACAGTAATTGGCTTGCGGATGCGCACATGACTTGGATCGGGTCTAACGATAGTTTTTGGAACAAAAGTGAACTCAAAGGTGAACTTGGGGCTCCCCGGGGTCTTCAGGGCACCAGGAGGGGAATCGAAACAGAGACGGCCGGGACTGAGAGGTGCGGCAAGAGAACCAGATGTTACCATCTGAGGCCCTAAGGCAGGTGATGCTTTAAATTTCCACCTTGAACTCCACTTCTGAGGCCAATAATTTGCCTATTTCACTGACGCCGTTTGGAGTGAGCTTTGTGTCCCTTTATGTCACATTCCAGACTCCCAAACCAGCGCCTTCCGTCCCGCAGTGCCTCCTCGCTGCTCCTCCAAGCGGGCCTCGCTAGAGAGCCCTCGGTCCTCCTGATCGCGGACACAAGAGCGCCCGCATTGACGAGCAACGGCTGGAGGTCCCCCGTCGCCCGGCGCGCTGTTTGCCACGCTTGCTCGGCAAACTCAAAGTGGCACTTAGCACGGGAACTGAAAACACATCCATGGGTCCCCAGGGAGGAAGAGGGGGCTGCTGAGTGGCTCTCCCCTTGGGGTCTGTCTGCTCCGTGTCAGATCAAGACACGGAGGCCTCCCACAGAACAACGGAAGGCCCAGCGCGGGGGCACGAGCTCACCAGGCCCACACCTGCACCTCTCCCTGCGAGGAGAGACGCAGGGGCTGGGGGGAAGGGGTTCTGACTCCCTCTACAACCCCCCATTGTCTTTAGGCACGGCCCTGCCCCCCCGCCCTGCCCCTGGAACTCCGTCAAAGGCAACTTGTTAAAAAGGGAGCTGTGGAAGATGGGGTCCCCGGCTCCAAGCTCACTCGTGTGGACGCCACTGCACCTTCTAGAATGAAGTGCAGATGGGCAAGTGTGTGCACGTATATGCGAGCCCTGCGTGTGAACCAACGTGCCCTGCGCGCTGCAGATCGCATTTTCATACGAACAGCGTGGGTTGATGCATCATGCACGTGCACGACCGGTGCGCACGCGCGCGCACGCACACACGCACGCGCACGCGCGCGTACACCCCCCCCCCCCTTGTGTGAAGCACTTTAAGACCGCTCCGTGCAGGATCCTAAATGGGGACAAACGTGGGGCGTGGTGCTGTTAGGCAGTGAGTGTTGATAAAAGCCAATAGACAATTCTTCCCAGTACCCAAAGTATCCTCCACGGTGTCCAAATGCCTCGGTCCCCCCAATTTTGGGGTTGTGGGAAGCACCCCGCAGCCCAGTCACTTCCCTACCATTTCCCACCCTCATGCCCAGATGGTGCCCGCGATCTAATAGCAGTATAACCCCCCTCAAGGCTGCGAGCCATGGAATAAATTTCAAGCCATGCTATAAACTGTGCTTTTGGATGTCATTGAGCGATCCCGTGCCAATGACATCACTGTTTCCATGGCAACTAATGTAATTAACATGAGAGAAAGTGCAAGGAGAAAGAGAAGGGAAAGAGGGAAAACACCGAGTCCAACCCCAAACAGAGCAAATTACACGGTGGGGGAAGAAGGGGGGCAGAGGGGCCTATAAAATGTTTTACTGCCACTTGTTAGAAAGGCCCGACATAACTCTACTCATGGCTGCGGGGGTAATGAGATCATTTGCAAACTGTATCTCTCGCAAAATACAGAAAGGGCTTTGTCGCCTTCACAGTTGATGGAGTTGAAACAGAGGAGCTCGCTCCAGGTGAGGCAGCAACGCCATCCCCTCCCTCGCTGTCCAAGGCTCTTATTAAGCCCGGGTCTTCTCAGCCCAGGACCCAGAGGGGACTTCAACAGACGTGGATTGGGCCCTCTGGGTGTTCGCGTCCCCTAACAGGCTGTGTGGACACACTGAAACATACCCAAGCGTGAAGGTGAAATGGGCAAATCCACGAAGCAAACACATACTTGGTGGCTGTGTGGGGTGAGGACATCTCAGTGTCTAGGTGGGGCCTTCCAGCACCTGGATCCCGTGTCTGGCGTCTCGATTAAGCTGAGTCCTAGGGACCTCGTGTTTCATGCCCATTGAACAGATGAGCCCGTCAAGGCTCAGAAAGGAAAGAGCACTTGCCTGGCTTGGCCTAGCTGAGCCTTGACCTCAGCTCCGTCTGACTGCTGCCACGGTATTCTCTCCACTGTCTCAGGCTGTTCCGAGTAATCCCCAGCTGTTGGTCAACTTTGAGTTGAGCTGAAGGAAACTCCTAGTCCAACCCTGGCTTTCAAGCTGTGTGCAGAGTCTGTTAAGTCCCTCTGCCTCCCTGCGCCTCAGTTTACCCAAGGTTCCCCTGGGGTGATGCCATTGGGGTGCAGTGGTCTACAAAGGCTGTGCCACCTGGGTCCATAGATGGCCTCTGGTCAGAGTCATCTGGGCCTGCCAGGATGCCTGCCCTAGGGTTTTCCCACCCTCCCCCACGGAGATGTGAGCTTCCTCGGAGACACTCGGGGCACAGTGTGGGTGGGGACCCTAGAAGCAGTGAGGGCAGGACTGGCTTTCAAATACGTGGTGCCTGGTACAGAATGAAAACATGGGCCCTTCTTCAAAAGAGAGAAACAGGGCTGTTAGAAGTACTTAAAGGAGGGGGTGGCTCCGTCGCTTAAGTGTCCGGCTCTTGGTTTTGGCTCAGGTCGTAATCTCCGGGTCATGAGATTAAGCCCTGCGTTGGGCTCTGTGCTCAGCATGGAGTCTGCTTGAGATTCTTTCTCTCCCTCTCCCACTGCCCCTCCCCCCACTCACATGTGTGCTCTCTCTAAATAAATCAATAAAATCTTTAAAAAAAAAAAAAAGGTACAAAAATGTAAAAAGCTTTTTCCTTCTGCAGTCTCTCTTCCTGGACCCGTCATAATGTTTTTATTGGCTACTGAGGGTTGTGCTCTCACGGGTGTCAGGATTCTTGGGGGGATATGCAGACCCTCACACGTGCCTAGGGCCCTGCCATCACTGGGCAGGGCCCTAGGCACCTGCATGCATGGCCCACCGGCTGCCAGCCACAGGACCAACATCAGCACTCTGGGGAGGGGCAGGGAAATTGGACCGGTCACCTTCCTCTCTCAGAGGCCCCGATCCCCTGATCTATGGTACACAGGTGACGCCAAGGATACTGCAGCCTCCGTGCTGGAGAGCACTTGGCACCTGGACTAGGAATGAGCAAGAGCCTCCCCCCCATCCGCACAGTTGCCCATTAAAGGCATCATGGCGCTGTCAGTCTAGGATGGTGACGGCCCGCACCAAGTCCCCACCCTGAGATGCTCCACGACGTGCATGCCAACCCTAACTCTCCTTACACCACCTGCAGGCCCCCGCCAGGGACAGAAGGGTGGCAACAGCCACTGGGGGTGGTGGGGGAGCAGGCAGAGAGTCCAACCTGGGGAGAGGGAAGGGTAGCAGGAGCAAGACCCCAAGACTGAGGCTCCAAGCCCCCGTGCATGTTGCATTGTCCTAACAGCCTCCACTTAGGAAACAAATCCAAAGATGAAAGTATGAAGAATTTTAAGAAGCTGGCAGCAGAGCATGAACCCCCAAGTGCAAGCCCTGTATAAGCACATCTGTCCCCTGCCCATGTAGCCGGCCTCGGCTGTGGCTCTCATCGGCTGTGATTCCACGAAGGACTTCCTACGGCTGAAACAAAGATTTCCTAGCTAGAAGGAATATTAATTGTAAGTGATAAAAAGATAACCCTCAGAAAAAAAAATCATCCCTTTACAATGGAAAAACCACGACCTCCGTCAGGCCTTGAAGGTCAATGCCAATGGAGTAGATCAAGTTGCTAGCATACACCCTTGATACGATGCGCTAAGAATGACCTCTATGATCTTCCTCCCCTTACCCATGACCCCAGGCTGAGCATGAGAAACCTATCAGACACATCCCAATAGGAGGGCATTCTACCGGACACATGAAACTGCCAAGGTCATCGAAATCAAGGAAAGTCTGAGGCACTGCCACGGAGCAGAGGCGGCTAAGGAGACATGACGGCAGAACATAATGTGGTGTCCTGGATGGGATCCTGGGACCCAAAAAAGGGCATTAGGGAAAAACTAAGGAAGTCTGAATAATAAAGTATGGGTTTTAGTTACTAATAATGTATTAATATTGGGTCACTCATTGTGACAAATGAACTATAGTCATGTGAGGTGTTCATTAAGGGGGAAACTGGGTGTGGGGCATATGGGAACTTTCTGTATCTTCATAATTCTTCTGCAAATATGAAATGGTTGTAAAAAAAAAAAACAGTCTGTTAAAAAAGAAGACATTCTCTCAAACCCCTCAAAATGCCCCTGACCTAGTCCAAGGTCATCAGGGTGCAGATGAAGGCTGTCCAATGAAGGATCACCATCATGGGCTCTGGAGGCAGGAGATTTGGGTTCCAATCCTGACCCTACCATTCTGCTCTGTCCTGAGGCAACTGACTTCACCTCCCTGGGCCTTAGCCTGGTCACGTGTCAAAAGGCAGGGAGAGTAACAGAGTTGCAGGGTTGTTGTAGGGATCAAAGTGGGAACCTCAAGGAGCCTGGCCAGGCTGGTGATGCTGTACCCAGGGGTGGGGACCCATCTAAGGACACCAATGAGGTGAACCTTTTCCACCTACATTGGGGCCATCCTGGATCAGAAGATGTCTTATGAACAGATCACATACAGACATGGCTTGATTGACATGATAGCCCTGCTGAATAAAGGCAACATTTCATTGGAAATGCCAGAGTTTACACCGAGTCACTGAATTGTGTCACCGGACTTCAAAAGAGATGGTGTATCTGCCACCTCTCTCTGACAAGGTGGCTCCTGCGGAGAAATGTGGGTAAATGCAGTCTGAGTGGGGCAGTATGGAGAGAGATGCTTCCACCAGATTCCTTAAGAGTTTCTCAACAGGCAGAGCTCCTCTCTCCCCTCGGCATCCGTGAACTAGCGGTCATAATGCTGCCCACCTTGTTGGCAGGACACAGTGAGCCAAGTGCGTACAGAATGGGGGCTGCTGGCCGGGCACGAGGCGTGAGCTCTGCATCTACTCTGTGCTCCCACCAGGAGCTATGCCAGGACCTGATGTTTGTTAGATCTCCAGCTGGGTGACTGTTCTCTAAGCCGGACCTTACTACCTCCCTTTCACAGGTGAGGAAACTGAAGGAGGCAGAGCACAGAGCAGGTGTTAAGAGAATGCACACGAGCCCATGTCCTGGGACATGGGATAGCTAAGGTACGATGAGGGGTGGGCGTAGCAAAACAGACCCAGTCCCTGCTCTTGAAGAATGCCCCTTGCCCCAAGGGGAAGTAACTGTTCATATATACCCAAGACCCCTCCCAGGCACCTCAGTCTGGACACCCACCTCTGGGGCTGAAAGCCAAAGCAGAAAGTGGAGACTTTGCCCAAACCCCCAACAACGGAGTATGTGGGTGCTGGCACTCAGACCTCAGAATGTGCCCCGAGCCAGGATGGCCTTTGCGATCCCCCTCGAGCACAGGTCCGGCAGAAAGGTGATCAACTCATCCCCCTTTGCCTGGGACCTTCCCAGTTTTCACACCAAACGTCCTGAGTCCCGGGACATTCCTGTCATGGGTGCCCTGGATTGCTGGCCACCGTACAGGTAGGCAGGATATGAGGATTATAATAACAGAATTATTACTAGCATTGATTAAGTCCTTGCTGTGGGCCTGGCCTATATTGGGTCATTTTATCCCCACAACCAGCCAAAAAGGTGGGTGCTGTTATTATATTGCCATTTCACAGATGGAGAGACTGAGGTTCACAGGGGCATTGTGGAGGCTGGAGCCAGCCTGGTCCTTCCAGAGGACAAGCATCCTTTCCCAGCTCCCACAATGGCATTGTGTGGGCTCATGGCAGCTCTGTGAGGAGAGAGGGGATTCGAACTCAGATTTACGTTTCTCCAGAGACCGAACTCTTAACCACAACCCTGTAAACTAACTGGATTATGCTGCAATTAAGGAGCAACTCTGCCTTCGGCATTTTCTGTATCCTTGGAACAGCAGGTTGAAACATTTACTAAATCATATTCTCAGAGCTGCCCAGGAAGGGGGAGCTATTCAAATCCAAGGCGATAATTTTCCTTTGCATGCACAGTAGGAGGTCTGCCCCTTGGGGCATTTTGTGCAAGGTGTGCAAACACCACCGGCCACAAATGTCATGCTGAGAATCAGAGCAGCTCCCAATACGGGCAAGGCTGGGCTCAGGTTGACCCACAGGTGCCCATCTGAAGGCTGCAAAGGCACCACCTGCCCCCCAGCCGTCCCTCCTGCTGCCCTCCTGCTGGCCTACCTTGGCCTGAACATCCCACTGTTGACCTTGATGGGCTCAAAGGCAGAGTGTGGCTGTCTCCTTCAGGCTGCTGTGAAAATGCATGTTTCCCAGGCAGGACTCCACCAGGCACGGTCCAGGCTGGTGGTTGGGACTGTTTGAAAAAGCAGTCCTGCCCACATTCCAAATTCGGAACTCAGAGGCTGGCAAGCGCCACACTTGGCCAGAACATCGTACTTTCCTTGCCCTCCACCGGAAAGCACTCTGTGCAATTATAGAGCCCCAGAGGGAGACAAGGAATTGTTACTCCATTTCTGCAGGATTTGATCACGTGTCTCAACTTTCCTGCCCCGCGCCCCACACAGTAAGTTTGGGGAGGTTCTTAGTCATAACATCTGCTTCACGAACATTCAGGTCAACCTGGGAGTAGTGGCCATCCATTTCTCTCAGAGCTCTCCTTGTACTCCACATCCCCATGCTTTTTCCCCATCACCCTGGGTCAGACCCCTTGGCCCCTGAGTGACCTGGATGACAAGGTCCGAGTGTGCTTCCCTAGGGCGCACTGGGGATGGGGGCAGGAAAGGATCTTTGCGGGGAGGGGGCAGCAGATGACC
The DNA here is from genome assembly GCF_030435805.1 of Mustela lutreola. Lineage (NCBI taxonomy): Eukaryota > Metazoa > Chordata > Mammalia > Carnivora > Mustelidae > Mustela > Mustela lutreola. The sequence goes on along the minus strand of NC_081300.1, from coordinate 89,805,223 downwards.
TTGCAGGATGGAAGGGAAGTTATAAAGTTGGGGGAAGGAGACATCCCCATTTAATCCTGGCCAGGATGATTTTTCTCAGGGCAGCCTTGATTGACTACCATAGCCTGGCAGGACCTCTACCGGGCTTGGTCGGGTGAGGTACCTTCCTTGGTAAGAGGATTAAATGAGAACACATGGAAAGCTTTAGCATCAGGCCCAATACATAGTAATTTGTTGTTTTGGATAAAAATGTATGCTCTGATTTATGCCAGAATGTGTCCGCTCCTTTCCAGTGCTGACCTACGCCCACAAACACTTACAAGCCCACAGTACCTGTTATGTACCAGCCGCAGTGGGTAACACCCAGCCGTGGAAGGGAAACTTACTGACCACTTACGGATACCAGGCACTTTACCTGCATTGCTTTGCTTACTACCCCAAGAGCCTGAACAAAGAGACAGAATTATCTCTATTTTATAGATTCAGAACTGAGGTGCCCTAAGCGGCAGCGCTATGAGACCAGAGCCCACGGGCTTTCCTCTGTGGCACAAAGTCCCTCGTGAAGAAACAGTCCTGGCCTTCAAGAAGCTATGATCTGCAGTGGAGCAGATAAATGAACACATGGGAAAAAGAACCACGAGTCAGAGTCGGTGGACCCAGAAGAGCACCTGTCTAAGTTCTATGAGCCCAATGCAGGTCGATTTCCCCAAGCACAGGAGGTCCTGTTCCAGGGGGCACTGCTAAGCGGACATGGCAGGGTTTTCATAGAAGCGAGTAGACAGGACACAGAGAAAAAGCTGGGGGAATTCAGGTGCCAGTTAGTCTAGAGGGCAAGAGGCTAGAGAGAGGGGAAATTTTGATGGAGGACTGATTGCAAAGCCCTTACTAATGAACTGAGTAAGCTCAGGCTTTAGTTCGGCAGGTGAGGGGAAATCCTTGTTGGCTTTTAGTGAAGAAAGCGATAAAAAAAAAAAAAAAAAAAAAAAAAAAGGCAGCGTCTTGGGAAAATCCATCCAGTTGTACATCATCATAGTAATTACAAATACTTCTACTACCCTTCGGCATCGCGTTTCTTTCTTTGTCAGCCAGGCACTGTGCTAAGTTTGTTAATGCCTTATTCATTGTCCAAATGACACAGAGTGGGAGGTTTTATAATCATCCCCACTCTCCAGTGTCTGGTCCCCCAGTTCCAGATGTGGAGATGGGTGAATCTATTTTGCACGTAGGATGGATGTGAATGGGGAGGGCAGAGGGCAGAGTGTAGTGGGTTGAATAGTGTCCCCCCTCCCAAAATCACTGTCCACCTGGAAACTCAGAAAGTGACCTTCTTTGGAAATAGTCTCTTTGTAGATGTCATTAGTTAAGGATCTCAAGATGAAATCACCCTGCATTTAGGGTAGGTCCTAAGTTGGATGACTTGTATTCTTATAAGAAGGGGCGCGGACACAAAAACGAAAAGAGAGGAAGGTGAGGTGACCATGGGGGCAGATGGGAGATGTGATTATAAGCCAAGGAACACCAGGGTTAGCTGAGGGTTACCAGAGGATGGGAGAGAGACGGGGAACAGACCCTCCCTCTGAGGCTCCAGAAGGAACTCATCCTATTAATTTTGGATTTCTGTCTTCCAGAACGATGAGCAAATACATTTCTATTGTTTTCAGCTGCCCCATTTGTGGCAATTTGTTATGGTCGCCCTAGGAAAGTAATACATATTTTTCAGTCCCCCAGAGAAGGAGCTGATTTGGTATTCTGACTCCAAAGCCCCGTCTCTCTCTGCTTTGGTCTGACCAAGGGGAGCAGGGATGGAAGACTAGATCCCAATGAGGAAGCCTGCTGTGAGAGCTGAAAACAGGGTGTGATCCATGGGAATGTGGGCTCTGGGCTATACCCCATGCCCAGCACACAGTAGGGGCTCCAGATTTGTCTACAGGAATGGGAACTGTCCGCCCTACTAGGTGCTGATCTATGAACGGGTGTATGAATACACTGGAGGCGGACTGCACGAAAGGGGGTAAGCGAGACTAGGTCAAGAGAGCCCCGTCAAAGTTGGGAGGCCGGAGGAAGAACAGAGACTGCCCCCTCTTCTCTCTCATTTGGCCATCAGATGGAGACTGGCTAATCTGGAGGCTATGATCTCCATCACACATTTCAGGAGAACCTACACTTACCTCTTTCTCTGGTCTGGAGAACCAAGATAATTCTAAGTGCTAGCCTATTAAAATCATACTCCTATACCCTCATCATGTACCAAAAAAAAAAAAAAAAAAAAAAAAGAAGAAGAAGAAGAAGAAATCCACACAACTCTTACAGCAAAAAGTCCCTGTGACTCTGAAGATCCAGAAAGCATATTTCGTCTCCAAACCCCCTCGCCCCATCCAATCTCTCTCAGCCTAGAGAAGAGATAGATATTTTTCAGATAGGCTGTTTTTTTTTAATCAAAAGGAAATTAAAGAACAGGGAATGATGTACATTTCTTATGGGGAGAGCGGGAGTCTTATTCCTTGACTGTCTTAAAATAGCCTGATGGAACGCAATATTTGCATTATGCTCAGGGTCAGCTGCTCTGGGGACTGCAGCGCAGGCCTGCCTGGAGAAGGGAGCGAGGGGCTGGGTTTTGAGATTTACTGCATTAATGCTTCTCCAGTTTCTGTGGAGTAGCCACTGGAGAGAGGCTTGGCTGCCGAGGCAGTGAAAGAAACACATGCAGAAACGCAGTATCAATAACTAAATATAACTCACATCTGAAATGCCTTTCACTGCACCCGGAGTGCTTTCCAAATATATTATCTCATTAAATCCATACAGAAGCAGAGGGAGGTAGGGTCCTCTCTCGCTCCTCTTATGAGGGAGTGGAGATTCAGAGCCCAGGGTTTCTGATGGCATGCGGCGTGTCCTTTCATGTGCATCTGTGGTCCTGCACACCAGCTTCCCAGAGGACGGGTGGGGATGGGTGAAGGCAATGCCAGCTGCTGTAACAAACCGACCCCCAAATATCAACGACTTCACGCCATAGGCATTCGTTCCTCACAATGTGAAATCCCAAAGGGGTGTTGCTGATTGCCTGGCAGCCTTCCACATGATCATCTGGGGGCCCCAGATTCACCTCATAGCCTCAGCATCCTCTACATTTAGCCTACAGAGGGGGCAGGGCTTTTTGAGCCAGGCCTGGAAATGCCCCCTCCTCTATCGCGTCCACCTACATTCACTGGATGGAGCTCAGTCACGTGGCTATAACCCCCCCCCCCCCGCAAAGCAGGCTGGGAAATGTAGTCTAGCTGTACTGTAAGAGGTAGAGGAGGGATGTGGTGCAGAGCCAGCCCTCTATTCTCACTTCCTCCTCCAAGCAAGGCAGCTCCAATTCTATCCGTTTTCTGTATTGCATTCTACATAAGATTGAGTTTAAAGAAAGGACCCCAGGACTCTAAAAAATATGTCGAGGATCCAGATCAATGGTCCTCAGACTCGGCTAGTTGTCTGGACTGCTAGGGTAGGTTGTGAAAAACATAGATTCCTGGGTTGTTCCTTTGGTGATCCTGATTTTGTAAATATGGGGTCTGCTGATTCTGTAAATCTGCTGTAAACAGGGGGTCTGCTGTATATGCTGAACCTCTTCACTTGCTTTTGGAAATCCATGAACAGTTTGGTGAAGAATGGAGATGGCGGATGAATTTCTATTCATGGTGAACAGAAATTAGGGACAAGCAAAAAGTACCCGTGAGGATGCGGAGGGACAAGGGCTCGAGGTTCAACTACTCATCTAGGAACATGAAGACAGACACGATCTATGACCCCGAAAGTCTACTCTAACCTTCGGTTCTAAAGGAACTCTTACCCATGTGCACTCATAAACACATATAATGATGCATCACTGTCATGACGGCCATTTTCTGCAAATAACTCAAATGTTCATCAGCAGGAGAAGGGAGAGACTGCTATATGGTCATATGACGGAATGCAACATAGCCACACACACAAAAAAATGAACTATCGCTATAGACAAGAATACGTTGCATGTAAACAATGAATCTTGGAACACTAAAAAAATAAAATTTTAAAAGTGTACATTGCATCTCCCAAACACTTTGTTGAACACAAAAAGATCAAGGATCAAGAAAATAACCTTGGCATCAGAAAGTCCGTAGTTCAAACCATGCTAGCTGTGTGTGCTTGGACCAATTTCTTAGCCTCTGGGTCTCTTTAGTTTCCTCATCTCTATAGTGAAGACAAAAAGCCTTCCTTATAGAAGAAAATATACAATGTATCTAGTCTCCTAGTTGGAAAAAATATAAAATGTATTTAGCACAGGAACCAACACATAGTAGGTACTCCATACATTGTAGCCCGCCTAGGCAAACAAACTCCTAATAACTGTGTGAGCCAACAGGTGGCTGGATCTGAGACAGCAAATGCTCAGGACACTATGGTCACCATGATTGTACAAGTCTTATCCCTGTATCTGTTTTCCAATTCTGTTTCTGTTTGTCCTGCCTTCCCCCATCCACTTCCTTCCAGTTAATGTCACTTGACTGTATTTTTCAGAGCGCAGTGAGCTGTCTTAGATGATTGTGGAAGGAGGCATAGAAGCCCATAGACACTAAACATCCATGCTGCCGTGTTGCTTTGATGTAGTTGACATTAACTCCTTTCAAGTCAGTAATGCTCTCCCGGCATGATCTCAGGGCACATCTCAGGGGCTCCTCACATTCTAACACCACTCCTCATTCCCCCTGTCTCCACCTTCATTCCCTCCTGAGGACCCTTCTGAGTTCAACCTCACACTGTCTCCAAGGTCACACTCCCACCAACTTCAGCACTAGCCAACAATTCTGCCCCATTTTGAAAATGGTTGGAAAATACTGGCATATTCCAGTGATGAAACTGGTCTGACCCAACATGGGCTGCTAGGGCATCCTTATGGTCTGGAGTCCTTCAGGTTCATTTGTTAAAGAAGGGGAAATATCCCTCAGAAGCTATCTTGCTACCCTGATCACCAAGGCCATTCTCCAGTGATGGTCTCTGCTTCCTTACCCCTGATGAAAGGGCTGTTCTACAAAAGATTTTGGGACAGCAGAGGTCATTTAAATATCTCAAACACAGGATTACCAGAAGGGCAGGCAGGGAATGCTAAGAGCTATTACATAATAGCAGGATTCCATGGTCAAATCAGTTTTGAAAATGTCTGATTAATCACAATTTAAGAAAAGCCTGCAGGACTTGTCAGAACATTTAATATGCTAATGTGCTTAAAATCCAATGAAGGGCTAGAAATAAAGCATTTCCCATATCCTACCACAGAGTTTCTTGGAACATTAGTGTTCTTTAAAACACCACCTTTCCCCTTCTTTTCCCCACTTTCCCCCTTCTTCTTCCTCCCAAGAACCAAAAAACTTTGGGGGAAGTTCTGCTCTAGATGGAATTTCAGGTTGACAGCATAGGAAATAAGGTTCCTGCTTTCAGTGATCTCATTGGGCAAGTCTTCCCGCTGAGGGAAGGTAAGCCAGGCCCCTGGTTTTTCTTTGCCTCTCTCTACCCAGCAGCAAAATGGGTGCAGGGCCATTAACACCGAGCCTGTCAAGAGAGTTGATTACATTTTGTTATTATGTGACCCTGGAGGGAGACATTATTATTATCATCAAGGGTGCATAATAGTGGGCAGCTCCACAGCATCATATAATTTCTGGATGACAAAAAAAGTTTCCCATTAGATCATCTAATTGGTTCCTTTGGTTGGAACAGGAAGATCCCGGCTGATCTAATCACACCCTTGGCTTTGTAGGCACACCTGCCTCCAAGGAGCTCAAAGGGCTTCACTCTTATTAAGAGTCAAGAGCCTTTCTGAAGGTGAGGGAAGAGGGCAAGGGGTGGTTTCCTCAAAGACAGAAAAATCTTCGTGCTTTCAAGTTACAATAGAGGCCTCGTTCCCAGATGTTTAAATGGCAGGCCAGCTGGTAAAACAGCTGACCCAACTCCACAGTGGAAATTACTCCAACAATACTCAGAATCTTGGGTTTGGATGGTACTTTAAGATGTCAAACTGGCTTAGCACTTTGCTTCCCCACCAGGGAAGACTGATGCCTCTACTTTGCTCAGAGCTTAAAATATGCTGACTTCTGCCCCCCTGAAGACATACGGAGCAAGGAGCCCCTTTTTTACTTTTCACCTCTCAATTCGGAATCACAAAGGCAGAAATGTTGATCAATAAACAAGACCTGGGTGCCTGGGTGGCTCAGTGGGTTAAGCCGCTGCCTTCGGCTCAGGTCATGATCTCAGGGTCCTGGGATCGAGTCCCACATCGGGCTCTCTGCTTGGCGGGGAGCCTGCTTCCCTCTCTCTCTCTGCCTGCCTCTCTGTCTACTTGTGATCTCTGTCTGTCAAATAAATAAATAAAATCTTTTAAAAAAATAAATAAACAAGACCTGGGGGCACCTGGGTGGCTCAGTTGTTAAGAGTCTGCCTTCGCCTCAGGTCATGATCCCAGCATCCTGGGATCGACTCCACATCGGGCTCCCCGCTCTGTGGGAAGCCTGCTTCTCCCTCTCCCACCTTCCCTGCTTGTGTTCCCTCTCCCACGGTCTCTCTCTCTCTCTGACAAATAAATAAAATCTTAAAAAAAATAAAATAAAAAATAAACAAGACCTGGTTTCAGACATTCCCTCGAATTGCTGGTGTACGCTTTCTATTGAAAAGCGATAGCACTGAGGGCCAAATGGGTTCTGCCATTCGCTGGCTGCGCGTGACGTGGGGCAAGTTATTGAACGTGTGTGAGCCTCAGTGTCTCCTCTGGGAAATGGAGCGGTAACAGCACCTGCTTCTTGGTGTCAATGTGAAGATGAAGTGAGCTGGCCCGGCACCACAGGAAGGGGTCAAAAATGGCCGTTATCACCAGGGCGTGAGAAAGACTCTGTCCTAGGAAGACCCCTGTGGCCTGGGCAGAGCTATTCAGGAGCTAGGGGTGTTAATTTTTTCTTTTTTTTTAATGTTCAGTTAGCCATTGTGCAGTACATAATCAGTCCTTGATGTAGTGCTCAGAGGTTCATTAGCTAAGTATAACACCAGTGCTCATCACAGCAGGTGCCCTCAATACCCATCACCCTCTTCCCCTCTGAAACCCCCAGACTGTTTCCCCAGGGTCCACAGTCTCTCATGGTTCATCTCCCTCTCTGATTTCTCCCCCTTTGGATTTCCTTCCCTTCTCCTACGGTCCTCTGTGCTATTGCTGTGTTCCGCATATGAAAAAAACCATACGATAATTGTCTTTCTCTGTTTGACTTACTTCCCATCACATAATCCCCTCCAGTTCCACGCATGTCGATGCAAATGTTGGGCATTCATCCTTTCTGACAGCTGAGTAATATTCCATTGTATATATGAACCGCATCTTCTTTATTCATTCCTCTGTTGAAGGGCATCTTGGCTCCTTCCACAGTGGTGTTAAATTTGGAGGGGACAGTGGCGTTAGGTTCTCAAGTAAGCACAGAAGACCAAAAAAAGGGATGGAGTCAAATTATTTCTGCCCATATAGTAGGGCATATACGGTACCGTGTATGGTCCACTCAGGGGTTGAGAACCACTGAGTCAGACCATAGGAGGGAAGAAAAGGAATGTTTGTCTAGAGCTGCCCAAGGATTCAAACCATTCTGTCTCTAAGGAAGTGGGTCCCTCCCCAGGGACATCTGGCAATGTCTGGTTATGGTCACTCTTGTGAACTGCTGGTGGGAATGTAAACTTGCCAGCCAGCTGCTCTGTAGAGCACTCTAGCAATACGCAGCTACAGCCTTAAAATGTGTGTGTCCCTTGACCAGCAATTCATCTCTTAGGAATCCGCTCCAGGGAAATAAGAGAATGGTCAGTGCGTCACTCAGCCCTAATGATACTCACGGCACTTTTTGCTGTGATGCCGAGATGGGGACCTACTTGAATGCCCAACAATGAGGAAATGATGGAAAATATGGTACTGACACATGATCTAGCTATCAAGAATGACGCAGAAGTGTGTGTGTTGACATGGAGAGGGGTCCCTTATGCACCGTGTGAAAAAGAGGCAGATGACAAGGCAGTCCAATACATTTCCAAAGGGTCTATATCTGCATGCGTATAGAAAGAAGGCTGATGGCCAATAAACGTGAAAAGGCGCCCACCTTTGCCATAATCGAGAAATGCAGAACAAGAAGAGGCACCATGTTCGTCCATGAAATTGACAAAAAAACTATTAAGGACGGATTATTTCCAGTGTTGTCGAGGGTGGGGTGGGGAGGGCATCCAATTTCTCCTGCCTGGTAAGAACTTTAATCTGGCACAGACTTTTTGGAGAGGGATTTGACAATGTGAATCAAAATTTACATCAAGTGACTCTATCACTTCGTGTGTGTGAATCTTGCCCACAAACGTTCCTGTGCAAGTGGACAACCCGGCACACTTTGTATTTGTGATCAACGGAAACAACCCAAGTGCCCAGCATTAGAGGGAGTGGGTCTAGAAACTGCAGCGTGTTGATGCAATGGAATGTTATCCAGTTGTCAAAGAGAATAAAAAAGACCTAAATGAACTGGTGCAGAAAGCACTCCAAGACATAGCGGTAGGTAAACAAAAGCAAGTCAAAGAACATACACATTGCATGATCCTGTCTATTTAGAAAATACTACGTATCAATCTGTATAAAAACCGGTGTCTCCACGTACATGAATAGAGGTTGGACAAGTTCCCACTGAATAGTTAACGTCCTCGGTTACCTCTGTGGGGAAGCTTTGGGGCAGAAGCCAAAGGGGCACTTTTTCTTTTATATTCCATCTCTGTTTGAATACTTCGCATGCATTTGAAAAACAAAGAAGAACCAGGGGAAGATGTTAGCCTTAGGTCTTTCTGGGTGGAGGGGTGATGGATGATCTGTTTTGTTTTGTTTCTGTGGCTTGTCAGGATTTTTCTGATTTTTCTACAATGACCATGTGTTATCTGCAACTTTGAAATTTTTTTTTCAGTAACAGGAATAATATTGAAGGAATATCTTACAAAGGCATTGTAATAGAGAAAGCTAACGCAAACTATAGGACCCAGCTTGCCCTCTCAAGGATCGTGTGATCTATGTGGACCCCCCACTCTCTCTCTCTCTCTCTCTCTCTCTCTCACACACACACACACACACACACACACACATGACAAGACAGGGCACAGGCAGTGAGTGCTTCTAGAGGTCAAAGGAGGAGAGAAACATGCAGTGAGGTGGCGGGGAAGGTGTCCTCGGGGCTGTGGTAGTTAAACACTGGCTTGTAGAAACAGGAGGGCTTTAATAGACAAGAAACCCTCTAGTAATTGAAATTCTATTATCTGTGCTGGTGGCATCCTGCTCTGGGGATTAATGACCCTTGTTATCAATTAATTCTTCCTGGATTCCAAGCTAGATATCGGCTACTATGACTTAAGTGGCTTTCTTTTGCTTCCCTCCTTCGTGGACACGGAGACCTTTCTGTACAGCTCAACAAGAAAAATAAGCTGGGTACCCCATCCATCTCCCAGATTAAGACCACAAACAAAGGAGAGGAAACTCTCCCTGATGTGAAGACACAATTCCATCCACCACCAGCAGCCCTGGCCGGTCTTTGATAGTAAAGAAATGAGCTCTCCAGATTCCTTCCCCTGCCTCCCCCAAGGCTGCCGCGCCTGAGGTCCAGCACTGCTCTCGCCACATCACTTCCATCCTCAAAGCAACCCCAGGAGGAAGCGGGTCATTGACGTTATGGAAAAACTGAGACTCGGAGTCAACTGCCAGCCATAGAGATTGAGTTTGAGGCTGGAGAACCGGGCTCTTTATCTGCATCATCACTATTTTGAACTGAGGGCAAGCATTTGGATGATCTCCGAGCTAATGAGCTTCCCACCTTCTGTGTGGTGTCTGCAGCCCCTTGTACCTAACTTGGGCCAGACACATGGGCTTTCAGTCTCTGCAGAAGAGCTCGGACGGGGTCCCAACCGGGCACATACCCTCTCCTGCCTTACCTCCCCAAACAGGGGCCGAGCATGAATGTAGATGACCTCTGCTCCCAACGGTTCACAGGCAGGTGTGGGAGACCTGTCCTGAAACACACGCCTTCAGTACAGCGTGGGAAGTCTGTGGCGGGGGGAAGTGGCCAGGATTTGGGAGAGATCGAGAGAGGAACTGAAGTGTAAGCAGAATCCTGAAGACGAATGCACGTCTGCTGACCGACAAAGAACGAAGAAGGCACAGCCAGGCATATGGAACACCCAGGGCCGCTAACACCAGCCCACACTACGCACTGACCAAGTAGCTGCTTTTCATGGATCAGCTCATTTTACAATCGCCCAATCCTCTAAGACAGAGGCCATTTTATCTTCATTTAAAGGGACTTGCCCAGCACTGTGCAGCTCAGAGGGCGAAGGAGCCCATCCAGGTCTGTCCGGCTTGAGAGCAAGTGGTCTTGACCCTTCCGTCCACTCCCCCAGGGCAGGGGCTCTCAACCTGGGTGACTGGGCCCCTAGAGGACTGTTGGCAATGTCTGGAGACATTTTGGGTTGTCACACCTGGGGGTAGGGGTGCCTCTGGCATTCATGGGTAGAGGCCACTCAGCATCATGCACAGGACAGTCCCCCACCACCGAGAGGTACCCAGCCCCAAATGCCGCTCGTGCCGAGGCTGAGAACAGGCACAGAGTGTGCAGGCTGCCCGCTGTCTGCTGGGTACTTTGTGGGTAGCCGGGAAAGATGAGACCGGAGAAAAAGATGAGGACGCAGGCTGGGGCAAGGTCCAAGTGCGCCTTGGTCTGGGGCTTGGAGTTGGCTTGGGAGCAGGAAGGGCTGAGGGAGGTGCAGAGTTGTGCCTTGGGATGATGGATCTGGCACTGCAGGGAGGCCACCTCCGAGAAGAGAGGGTGAGGGAGAGGGAGAGAGGTGTGGCCGCCTAGGGCCATGGCTCGGGGTCCAGCTGATTGCCAGGAGGAGGCAGAAAAGTAGCTCCTCTGAGCAGCTGATGGGCTGACACTTGTCCCACTATGAAGGATGGTACATTAAACCCTCTAAATGAGAGTAGCGACCTGATTAGAGATGGAGCCTGGGGGCTTCCCCTCGGGATGCGCACAGATTAGCACGGATGTTCAAGCAGCCTCACTGTGAGCGGCTGTGGGAGGCCTGCGCTCGGCTGGGCGTCCACCCCTGCCCTACAGGGACGGATGCACACCTGGCCTGCCTGAGTGTCCCGGCAAGCTCCCAAGGGTCACCCCGACACCCCCCACCCCCGGCCCTCGCCTTGTGGGACCTCATTCATTTGTCCTGCTCTTTTCTCACCCCTTCCACTTGGCCAGTCTCCTCCTGAGCAGGGGCGCTGGAGGTGGAGGCAGGGCACAGACCAGGCCTCCTCCCGGCACGGGCCATTCCTCCCCCCTCTCCCCTCACCCCCTCACCTGGCCCTGTGCCAGGGGGCTCTTGTAGGAGCCAGCTTCTGGAGAGGGGGTGGAATTTGTTTGTGCTGGGGTTCCTGATGGAGTTGTTTGGGCGGAGCTTAATCTTTTTGCCTAATTCTGGAGACAGGTGTCTTGGACAAGGATCCCCCAGGACTCCCCGCCCTGGTTAGGCCCCTGGTTGCTTCCTTCAAAAATGCTTGAATGTTTGAACCCTGGGACTCCCGCGGCTGCTGCTGCTGCATGCGTGTGTGCCTGTGTGTGCGCCTGCGTGTGAGCCTGCGTGTGTGTGCATGTGTGTGTGTGTGTAAGTGGAAAGGCTTCAGGGCATTAGGACACCCTCGTGGCATCTTAAGTCATGAGATCATGTCAGGTCCTTGCTCAAAAGCCTCCGAGAGCTCCCAGAACTCCAAGATGAAAATGTGGCCCCCCAGGCCACCCCCCCACCCTATCCAGCACTCTGACCCTCTTTCTTAGTTACCTCCTTAAATTAACCTGCTGCTCCAACCAGCCAGAAGCATCTCTCCCTCAATCTGCAAACACACCTTGGTGATTCCCAAGCCCTGATCCTTCCTGGGGTGGGTCCTGGGGCTCCGCCCCCTGCCTTTTTCCTCTCTGGTGAAAACGATTTCTTCAATTTCCATCCCTTCTCTAAGACCCTCCTCCATACCGTTCCCCCCCACCTCCTCCCCACCCCCACAGGTTTGGAGATGGGCATTTCTACTCAGCGGTTGTCCCTGGGGGCAAGTGCCTCAGTAGATGGGGGAGCGGTGACAGTCAACGTTTTCTTATTATTTTCTTAATTCTCTCTAACCCTTTCCTCCCTCTGTTCCTAGGCAACCACTAGTCTACTTTCTGTCTCTGTAGGGTTTCCTACTCTGGACTTCTGTGAGTGGTATCATGCAATCCACAATCTTTTGGGACTGACTTCTTTCACACCATAACGTTCTCACAGTGGATCCATGTGGTATCGTGAATCTGTACTGCGTTCCTTTTTATGACCAAATAATATTCTGTTTTGTGGCTACACCACATTTTATTTATCCATTCATCCACTGATGGACAGATGGGGTGTTTCCACCATTTGCCTGTCATGAATAATGCAGGCACGAACATCTATATATGAACTTTTCATATATATATGAACTTTTCATATATATTTTCATATATACATGAACCTTTATATGAGTATATATTTCCATTTCTCTTGGAGTAGTCCCTGTTTTAATAGCTTCCTTTTTTAGTGGCCACGTTTCACTTGTTTTGAGATTTCAAATAACATTAGAACACAAAATAGTTGAGTGCACGCAGAGAAGGTACGGGTTTAACCAAAACTTAAGAAAGACTGCTCTGTGCAATAAAATGTCTTTCCCACTGGAAATGAACTTTCTCGAAGGGCAGTGCTCGTGTCTTAGATTTCTTTGGGGTCCAAGGAATTGCTCAACAAGCTCTTGCTGAAGGTTGTGAATGACTAAATCCTTTCAGATTCTGCAAAGGTTCACCTCATGAAAGTACCTCCACATACGCGGGGTCGTTTATCCTGCCAAGTGGAGGTTACCGCAGAACGCAGATACCCCTGCCCATTTTACAGATGAGGAAACTGAGTAAGGGGGCAATGGCCACAGCCCTGTACCTTGGAGGACGTCTGGAAGAGGTGGAGGTATGGCTGGGCTCCCCTGAGGGTGTGTGAGGCTGCGGCTCTGCTTTAAACGGGAAAATCTGGATTGTCCCAACAGATACATGATCTGGTGTTACTCATTTTACAAAAGGATACCTCGTTGTGCAAAAGACCGGAAGATCCTTTTCCTTGCCAGGTCCCCAGGGGGCCTTGTGTTTTGTGGGCAGCACACTGCGGAGCCCATCATTTCACACACCAGCTGGGTGTCTAGAGGAATTGTAAGTCAAAGCGTTGTAAATTGGATCATATTTTAAAGAATAGATAAAAAGAATAAGACTGTGAGTCCTTGGGTAGACTCTGTGCGTGAGGTGATAATCAGAACCAGATTTATGATTTCTGGAAAGACAAAAATCAGAGATAAATGTCAACAACACCTGGAATCCTGTGAAGATTAATTAAGAGCCTACCGGTGCAACAGGCACCGGTCCTAGCTTTATACATGTTCTCTCATTTAAATCTCACCCAGAAGAAAGAAAGAAATAAAATAAGGAACCAAAAAAGCTGTTGAGATAGGTGTCATTTTTCTCACATTTAGAAGTTGGGGAAACTGAGGCTCAGGGATATTAAGTAACTTGCCCCAAGTCACAGAGCTCAGAGGTAGAGCTGGGATTCCAATCAGGCCCACCCGTTTTTGGAAGTGGCTGTCTGTGGCCTCTGAGGTCAGACTACCCAGCTACAATTCCAGCTGCATCCGTTCCCCACGGAGCATCTGGTTCCCAGCCCATGAAATGGGCTGCAAAATCCTCCCTCACTTGATGGCTGGGATGTTTAAATGAGACAATTTATTCAAAGACGCTGGCACACAGCTGGTGCTCCAGAAACGCTAGCAGCCATCACGCTGAACTGCCCTTGGCATGGGACGGTCCGCACCAACATCAGCCCGCACCAAGCTCCCACAGGAGACAGTGAGGCCCAAAGGCCCCCCCTGGCCCTGCCCCGCATTACATACTAGCCTCAGAGTCGCATGGGCTGTCCTCCACGGCATCCCGCCACTTCCTCACTCACCTCTCTGAGCTTCAGTTTTGACAAAAAGGAGTTACAGAGAGCACCCACCCCAAAGGGTAATCGTGAGGATAACATAAATCACGAAAAGCACCTTAAACTAGGAATCCTCTAATGCGAGCGTTTAGTGTTCCATCCTCGCTTCCAAAAAGCGAGGCACTTTGCACATGCTCCTTCCCATGACCCTTGATCTTAGCACATGTTTTTTATGGGAGAGGAGCTTGGCACCAGAGGGGCTAATAGCTTTCCTGGTCTCCTGGGCCATCCCGGTGGAGCTGGGATTCGCGCACATGGGACATTGTGTGAGTCCTGCGGGTTATCTACCCAATAGAGGGGTAGTCTCCCTGATTTTGTTTGGGTGTGTGGCATTCCACACACATGGAAGGAGGCTCGTGCCCATCCCAGAGGGATATGTGGCAATTTGGGCCCTCTGGGGAGCAGACACTAAGGCAACGTTACACATGCAAGAGATTTACTGGGAAAGATGTCTGTGAAGGGGGAAAGGGAGGGGCAGGAGGAGGCTCTCTTGAAGGACTATCTGAGGGGCACGCCTCCGCGGCCACCAGAGCTGCATGGCATTAGTCCCAATCCCTCAAAGTGATCCCACTCCCCTTGGCAGTCTCTGTTTAGGCAGGAGTATGTGATGTGCCTGGACCAACGAGATACATGGGGAAGCCCAGCGGGGCACCTGTGGGAGCAGTGTCTTGTCCTATTCCACTCAGGGCAGCTCTATGGGGGGATGTGGTGTCATCTGCAGGTCTGACTGGGGCTGGAGCTTTTTTTCTCAAGATGGTCCCTCACATGGCTATTGGCAGGTAACCCCACTTCCTCACCATATGGGCTTCTCCATAGAACGGCGTGAGTGTCCTCACAACATGGCGCCCGGCCTTCCCCAGGATGAGTGATGGGAAGAGAGAGATAGGAAGAAGCCATAGTGCTTTTTATGGCCTAGTCTCTAAAATCACATACTGTTATTTCTGCCTTTTTCTGTTCATTATGGCAAGTTACTCTCAAGGGGAGATAAATTAAGTTCTACATCTTTTTTTAACATTGTATTTACCTAAAGGGGGGTGCCTGAGCGGGGGGTGGGCAGAGAGAGAGGGAGCCCAATGCACGATTCCATCCCAGGACCCTGGGATCATGACCTGAGCCAAAAGCAAACGCTTAACCAACTGAGCCACCCAGGTGCCCCTAAGTTCTACCTCTTAAAGGGAAAAGAATCAAAGAATTTTTCCGACTTAATAGCTACTTGCAGTTGGGTCTTCTTTACATATCAAGCCCACCGCATGGCACTGCCAGCTTGGGCAGTGAGACTTGTATGCTGGGGAGGTGAGGCACACCCAAAACCCTCAGAAGATTATCTAATTCGGAAGCTCTGGTTCCATGAGATTCTCAGGGAGAAAGTCTGCTTAAAGATAGGCGTGCCCCTATAAACATGTTCTACCTATAAATACATTCTGACATAAAAATTTACTGGGAAATATTAAAAATATACAACAAAAGGGGCACTCGGCTGGCTCAGTCGGAAGAACACGCAATTCTTGGTCTCGGGGCTGTGAGTTCAAGCCCCATGTTGGGGCTGGAGATTACTTAAATAAATAAACTTTAAAAATTATGTTAAAAATAAAAATATACTGGAGGCCTTGGGTGGTTCCATCGTTTGAGTGTCCAATTCTTGATCTCAACCCAGGTTTTGATCTCAGGGCTATGAGTTCAAGCCCTGTCATGCTGGATATGGAGCCTACTTAAAATTAATTAATTTGTTAATTAAAATAAAAAACAAAAATATACAGCAAACGACAGAGTAATTCAACAGCTCCTCCGAACCACCATCTAGCTTAAGAAATAAAACCATGCTCATAGGATGGAAGCCCCACGTGCTCATCGATGCTGATAACACTGTTCTCCCCTCCCCCCACCTCATGGGGACCACTACCTGTATTTCAGATACTTTAGCTGCATATACTGCAGACCTACAAAATATATAATATTGCGACCCATGTTTCTGAACTTTGTAGAAATGGGGTCACACTGAATCGATTCTTCTCTAGCTTGCTTTTCCCTTTACATTATGTCTCTAAGATTTAACCATGTGAGGATGTGAAGAAATTAGAACCCTCCTACGTCACCGGTAGGAATGCTGCAGCCACATTGGAAAACAGTCTGGCAGTTTCTCAAAAAGTTAAACACAGGATTGCCACAGGACCCAGCAATTCCACTCCTAGGTATATACTCAAGATTATTAAAAAGCGTATGTTCACACAGAAACTTGCATGCGAACATTCACGGCAGTTTTATTTACAACTGTCAAAAAGTGGAAACATGCCAAATGTCAATCAACAGAACAGATGAACAAAATGTGACAGATCGGCCTGACGGAATAGGATTCAGCCATAAAAAGGACTGAGGCACTGGCACGCGCCACAATGTGGATGAACCTTGAATGGTTCCTTTATACGGAATGTCTAGAATAGGCAAATCCACATGGATAGAAAGCAGATCTGGGGTTGCCCAGGCCTCGGCATGAGGAGGAAGGGGGAGTGCCAGTGAAGGGGCGTGGGGCTTCTTTCGGAGAGATGAAATTACATTGGACACGATGGTGGTGACGCTGTACAGCTTTGCGAAGGTACTAAAACCCACCACACTGTACACTTTAAAGAGTGAATTTTATTAAAAAAATAGAATAATAATAATTATTGGCCAAAACTAAAAAAAAAAGAGTGAATTTTATGATGTGTGGATTATATCTCAATAAAGAAAGATACAACAGTGTTAATATGTGGGCCTGGCCATTCATTTTCGCTACTGTCTAGGAATCCATGAGTATGTGGGTTCTCTATGTCTCCATTCTCCTGCTAGGGGACATTTGTGTGGTTTCTCACTTTGTTGGGATTACGAACAGGGCTGCCACAAGCAGTCTCTGGATATTTCTTTGTTCAAGGGTTTCCTGGAGGTATATACCAAGAAGCATGGTCACTGGCGTGTACGGTAGACACAACTTCAACCGCACACTACCACTCTCCATAACTCCTTTGTGAGACTGGGGAGAGGAGGCAAGAAAACCGGCTCTGCCTCCACCCTTCACCCCTGCAAACCACCTGAGGTCTCAGAAAATAGGGCAATGAAAATGGAAAACAAATAGCACAAATCAAGTGGTGGGCTGCTTCCCCTGCTGCCGTTTGGAGACCCACCGGATGGGCAGCGGGGCCTCCCCCACCAGAAAATATTAACAGCATTTAATGAATATTCACAAGGATTCATTAAACATTTCCCCGTGTGGCTGAACAAAACAGTGTTCAAACCCCCAAGCCATTAACAAAAAAGGAAGAAGAAATATTACAGGGACGATATGCACAAGCTAAAAACGCCACAGGCAAGAAACAGCTGCTTCTTCTTCTTTTTCTTCTTCTTTTTTTTTTTTTTTAAACTCAACTTCATCTCCTTCATCTCACTGGTGTTTAAAATGGGCCCAGTGTCCTAAGTCTCTGTGACATGTTTGAAGAGAACGGTCCTGATTAATATTACAACGATTACATCTTCCTGCTTCGTGTACCCAGAAGGTTGCCTTTGTGGCTGCAATAATATTTGCAAATTGCAAACTGCAAAATTTGAGACGTTTTGGTTGGAAAGGGGCCTTTCTGCGGGCAGACTCGCTGGATCCCTGCAGCCACCCGAAGAGGTGGTCAGGGTACTACTAACACCCATAACTTAACAGTGAAACAGGCCCCCATTCATGAGTGGACTCACCCAGGGCCATTACTATTGTGTAATTTCATAGAGATTATAATTATATTATAATTAAATTAAATATATAAATATAATAATGTTATTAGAATATGTTATAATAATAATATTATATATACAATATTAAATTATATTGTGTAAATTTCATAGAATTTAAATGGGATCAAGTATTTCCAATGAAAGCTTTGTGACCTAATGGAGATGTGCTGTAACAGCATATGACACAATGGGCTGTGAAGACTTGGTATGAGGAAAAAAGAACGTGAACTATCTCAATAACGTCTTTTGTACCGATCTCATGTTGAAATGGTATTTGGTCTCTATCAGGTTAAATAAATAAAATATATTAATAGAACTCCCTTTACCCTTCTTTTTACTTTTGGAATGTGGTTGTTTAGGGATTTTAAATTTCAAGAGACTATTGTGTCCTCCGTGCTTTGACCCGCTTCGGAGGAAAGCCGACCTTGCGACCTCGTGACCTCAGCATCCTGACCACAGCCAGCTGAACCAGGCGTGGGCCTGACCCAAAGACTGAGACTCAGAGCGGGGCCGGGATAGAAGCACGGCCCAAAGGGGCTGCCCTCCACTGTGCAGAGAGGAGCGAGCCAGTTAGACCTCTCTCTCTGGTGGAGTTCTAAGGTCAAGACACAGAACAGGTGGGAGCTTGGGCAGAGGCTGGCAGACCTAAAGCGCCCAGTATGACCCACTTCTGTAAGTCACATGCTGTCACTTAGCCACATTCCATTCCTTAGAAGTGAGTCACCAAGCCTTGCTGGTGGGGGAGGGGAATCAGGCTCCACCTTCTGAAAGCAGAAGTGTCAAAAAGCGTGTGAAAGTTCAGAAACCACCCCGATGCCCAAGTCCTATTACTGGGAAATGGTGAAAGCAGGACTATTCTGCGAATACACATCCATTCATGCGCCAGTCACATCTATGCTGTCCAATATGGTAGCCATTAGCCCCACAGGCTACTGAGCACTGGAAATATGGCTAGTGTGCCTGAAGAATGGTATTTTAAATTTTATTTAACTTTTTTTTTTTTTAAGATTATTTATTTATTTATTTGACAGAGAGAGAGAGAGATCAGAAGTAGGCAGAACAGCAGGCAGAGAGCCAGATACGGGACTCGATCCCAGGACCCTGCAATCGTGATCTGAGCTGAAGGCAGAGGCTTAACCCACTGAGCCACCCACGGGCTCCTTAACTTTATTTAATCTAAATTTTAAAGCTCTTCATTCAACTATTGGAAAACTTTTATATACGTTTGGAACCACTTAGGTAAGTGAATCCACTCTCCCTGCAAATTTTATAGAATTTAAGTGGGATCAAGTATTTCCAATGAAAGCTTTGCGACCGAATGGAGAAGTGCTATAACAGCATATGACACAATGGGCTGCGAAGACTTGGTACGAGAAAAAGAATGTGAACTATCTCATTAACCTCTTTTGTGCTGATCTCGGGTTGAAACGGTATTTGGGCTCTATCAGGTTAAATAAATAAAATATATTAATAGAACCCCCTTTACCTTTCTTTTTACTTTTGGAATGTGGTTGTTTAGGAGATTTTAAATTTCAGAATGGCACACATAATATGTCTAGGGACAGCACTGCAGGACTTCACTAAACTCTGTGGATTTGTAGCTCCTCCCCTCCTGGAGCTTACAGTCAAAAAAGAAAGCTATTAAGTAATTAATCCAGAGAAGAATGAGGGGATAATGAGGGTTGGAAAGCAGAAATCAGGGAGCTATGTGAGTCTCACAGGGGACCTGACCCTGATCCATCCATCTCCAAAGCAAGCCTGGCATCTGAGACGGAATGAGGGGGTGAGCACGCCCAGCACTGGGCGCGCCAGTGGGAGGTAGAGGAAGAGGTCGGTGCTGGGGGCCTGGTGCCAGCCCCTTGAGGTCAGGGCCAGAGGAAGCGGATGTGCCAGGAGCGCTGGCACTCTGGAGTGCAGGTGGAGAGGCGGCAGGGCGGGGCTGGACTGCCATCAGCTGTCAGGCTGGCACTTGCTGGCTCTGCCTACGCAGGAGCCAGGCTCTGGAGCCCTCCAGGCCTCTCTGGGTGTGGCCTCATGCGTCTGTGCTGGAAAGCACCTGGGCTCCTGGGAAAGCCAGAGCATGCAGCAGGGGTGCTGGCACTGACCCTAACCCAGAGTCTACCCAAGCACAGGCCAGAAGGGAACTACTCTGGTCCTGGTTCCTGGCCAAGGTGCTGTTCACGATAGCCTCCGAGGAGCTGAATCCCCTTGTCATATCTTTTGTCCCCTTTGTGTTGTCACCCGAATTCTTACTGTTCCTAAAACATGCCAAGCATGTTGTTGCCCCAGGGCCTTTGCACTTGTGTGTCCTCTTCCTAGAACATCCCTGCCCCCGTCTTGGTATTTACATAGTTGGCTTCTCTCAAAGGTCCCCTTTGTCCCTGACTATCCTTTCTAAAGTCACCTCCACATCCTCCATGCCTCTTTACAGTGGCTCTCTGTCTCATTTCCCTTCGGATTTCTGTTCATACCACACTCCTCACGATCAGAAATTATCTACTTCATTAATTTGTTTGTTTTTCTGTCTCCCCAAGCAGAAAATAAGCTCCACGAGAACAGGGGCCTTGTCCAGTGCCTAGAACAGTCCCTGGCATCTGTTCAAAAATATTTGTTGAATGAATTCATTCATCTTCCTAAAGCTCAGATCTGAAAACAATTATAGGGACCTCAGGAATGTGGACAAATGTTTGTGATGAAATACTGAGTTGAAAAAGGAACAGAAAATGATACTCTCTGATAGTGTACATACAAGATAAGTAAGTGCACGGCCAAAGAAGGAAATGCACAAATGGAAAACAGCTACATGCTGGGGAGTACGGAACACTCTAGCTGATCTCTATTTTTCAAACTTTTTTTTTTTTTTTTAAGATTTATTTATTTGAGAGAGAGCGAGCGTGCAGGGGGCGGGGCAGAGGGAGAAGGAGAGGAAGAGAATCTCAAGCAGACCCCCCACTGAGTGTGGAGCCTGACACATGGCTCCATCCCACGACCTCGAGATCATGACCCAGTGGAAACAAAGACTCAGACACTCAACTGACTGCGCTACCCACCCTCAGACTTCTATTTAATATAGTTATATCGGGGCACCTGGGTGGCTCAGTTGTTAAGCGACTGCCTTCAGCTCAAGTCATGATCCCAGAGTCCTGGGATCGAGTCCCACATCGGGATCCCAGCTCCACGGGGAGTCTGCTTCTCCCTTGACTCCTCCCTGTCATGTTCTTTTTACTCTCTCTCTCTCAAATGAATAAATAAAATCTTAAAAAACAATTTAAAAAATGGTTATATTATGGTTTTTTTTTTTAAAGATTTTATTTATTTATTTGACAGGCAGAGATCACAATTAGGCAGAGAGGCAGGAGGAGAGAGAGGGAAGCAGACTCCTTGCTGAGCAGAGAGCCCGATGCGGGGCTCGATCCCAGGACCCTGGGATCATAACCTGAGCCAGAGACGGAGGCTTTAACCCACTGAGCCACCCAGGCGCCCCTATATTATGTTTAAATAACAGCTTTACCAAGCTAGAACTCATCTACCATTAAGTTCACCCTTTTAGGGCATACGACTGAGTGGTTTTTAGTATATTCTCCAAGTCGTACATAGATCTAAATTTCAAAGCACCTTGTTACCTCCCCCAATACCAGCCATTGTACCCAGTAGCAGCCACTCCCAGTCCCCGTTCCCCCATGCAGCCCTGGGCAGTACGTGATCATCTTTCTCTCTTCGTGGGTTGGCCTGTTCTAGATCCCCTATTCTCATGAGTGCCACGACACAAGACTCGGTTTTGGGTGCCTGGCTTCTCTCCCTCAGCACGGTGCTCAGGGCGCATCGATGTTGCACCCTTCATCAGGACCTCGTTCCTTGTTTATAGCTGAATAATTAGCCAGTGTGGATCTGCCACACTTTATGCCTCATCAACTGGTGGTTTCTGTCGCACTGTTTTTTTAAAAATAATTTTTTGTGTTTTGTTTTTTGGTTTTTTTGAGAGACACAGAGAGTGTGTGTCTGTGAGCTGGGAGAGAGTAGAGAGAGAGGGGGAGAGAGAGAAACTTCAACAGGTTCCGCACACAGCCTGGAGCCCGATGCAGGGCGGCCCCATCTCAAGACCCCGAGAGCACGACCTGAGCTGACATCAAGAATCAGACGTTTAACCCACTGAACCACCCAGGTGCCCCTCAGTCATATTGTTTTTACCACAATCAAAAACCAAACCATGGAGTGGGACCTTCTCCCACTACTGCTACTAGTAATAATAATAGTAATAGTAATACTACTACCACTACTCCTACCATTACCAGTAGTAGTGGTAGTAGTATTACTATTATTGTAGTATTGTAGTAGTATTACTAGTAATGGTAGGAGTAGTGGTAGTAGTATTACTATACGATCTTGCCCTTCCCTGCTCCAAACCTCTGACACCTCCTGGTGCTTGCAAGATGCTGTCCAGCGACTTTTTGCTTACACCGTTGGCCCCTAGCTATCTTTCCAGCATATTCTTAAACTCCCTTCCCTGAGTGCCTCGGCACTCTGCTGGACCTACTGGCCCTGTGCCCTCAGTTACCACGCCTCGGCCAACGCCATCCCCTTTCTACTTCCTGGAAAAAGTCACCAGGCTCTGCAAAATTCAGCTGAGATGTTATTTCCTTTGCAAAGACTCCCCTCCTCGTGGTCGTCTTGTCTACAACTCACTCCACTCCTAAAGGACTCATTGTTTTGTTTAGTCTTCTGCCTGCTTCCCGCCTGGGCCCGTGACAGGAGGGGCTTGGGGATCCCACGCAGCTCTGCCTCCTGGCTGTCTAACACACTCTCCTGCACCCATACGGAACTCACCCAAGTCAAAGGATTACGTATATGAGTTGGGTTGTGATCTCCGGGATGGAATGAATCTGACGGTACCACCCTCTGGCAAAAAAGACCTCAACATGTCCAGATCGAAAGAGTCCGGCCTCGTTCAAACCCTGACTTGGCTACTTCCAGGCAAGTCCCTGGAAGAGAATTCCCATTTTAACTCTCTAAAATGGGGCTATTTCTCCCACCTGATGGAGTTACACAGAGTATGTGCCAGTATACTCAGCATAGAGCACTTGCTCAATATATGTGTTGTGTTAAATTATGGTATAATATAATAACATAAATTGTGTCGTTTTAACTGTTTTTAAGTACATTCATGTTATTATGTCCATAAGTGTTTTTACTACTACTGCTACTAGTAATAATAATAGTAATAGTAATACTACTACCACCACTCCTACCATTACCAGTAGTAGTGGTAGTAGTATTACTATTATTGTAGTATTGTAGTAGTATTACTAGTAATGGTAGGAGTAGTGGTATTATATGTGGGAGCCTTAGTGGTGCAAGTTTTCCTAGAGACAGGACATGCTATTCTGAGCAGTCATGGGCTGGGTTTGAAGTCTCTGCTTTGCCTAAATCACTTCCCCGTCTCAAGAACGCTGGGAGGTTTCATCACCAGCATCTCTACTGGAGGCTCGGGGAGCGTGGGTGATACACTCGGGGGCACTCAGCAAGCAAGTGGCACAGCTGGGACAGCCCCAGATCGGGGTACCTCCCCGCTCCTTGTCCACGGGTGCCTGCGGGTGATGATGAAGCTGTCCCATGCGCCCCCACTCCCCTTGCTTCTCTGGGGTTGGGGGGGGGACCACAGCGGTTGGGGGTATGCCGCTCAGAAGGGAGAGGTGGTGCTCTTCCTGCGAGCTCAGGGCGGGGCGTAAGGGCGGAGCGGGGGCGGGGGGGGGGGTGCGGGGGGAGCTGGAACGACACACCCCGGTGGCAAGCGTCCTCGCAGGGGCCAGGCCCTGTCGAGTGGCTGATGTCTTTATGCAGCGGGGACTGACTGTGCGGTGGCAGGCTCAGCGTGCATCGTCCTGTGACAAATGATAAAGATCTCATTCAGCCTATGAGATCCACTCGAGGAACTGAATGGAGACAATTGAAAAGCCCTGCGCACCAGCCACCGAAGAAAGCCCGCAGATACTGCTGAGTGAAGGTCTTCTGTGGGGATTTGCTGACCCTGGAGAATCTCAGCTATTTGGGCTTTTAAATGGAATCCCTTGGCCTCCTCGCAGGGAACTCGAGTGCTGGGACGCAAGGAAAGGCCCATCTGGCTGAGTCCACCGCCTCAGAAACGGGATGAGCACATCGGGCCCATCAGTTTCATTCTGAAGGCTAATTATGATCACTTTCTAATTCCTCACTACCTCCTGGGGAAACTCTTAAAGGGGCCCCTTTCCCCCTTTCAAACACAGGGACTCTGTTTGCCCTTGGGATCGGAATCCCTCCTACGGCCACCATTGCTGTATTTTAGCAACTCCTGGGAGCCCAACAAATGCTAGTTAACCAGCTAATTGCATCTACAACTGACCCCTTGAGTGCGTGAATGAACAGGACAAGTGGCTGGTGACATGCTCAAGTCACTCATTTGTGTCCCTGAGTTTACCATTAGACTGTGCACTCCTAAGTAAAAAAGTCTCACACCAGGTGATTCCAGTTCATTGTGCCTTTGGAAACAATCACGAAGTTGGCTCAGAGAGTTAATAGTCACAGCATATACAGGGAGAGGATGCCAGATAAAACCCTATAGGGGTCTGACCTACTGCCTTGTACATACTTACGCTCTGGCCACACCAGACCAGTGACATCCCAGTCTCTCTTACAGGAAAGCCTTTCAAAATTAAAGGGACTGGGGGCACCTGGGTGGCTCAGTGGGTTAAAGCCTCTGCCTTGGGCTTGGGTCATGATTTCAGGGTCCTGGGATCGAGCCCCGAATCGGGCTCTCTGCTCGGCAGGGAGCCTGCTTCCCCCCTCCTCTCTCTGCCTGCCTCTCTGCCTTCTTGTGATCTCTGTCTGTCAAATAAACAAATAAAATCTTAAAAAAAAATTAAAGGGACGGAACAAAGAAATCATGGAACATAAACAGAATGGGATGACCTGTGTGCTCTAAAAAGGGAGAGATGCACTACTCGCCTGGCTTCCCAACTGCACACCTTTGCATATGCTGTTCCCACCGC
Organism: Mustela lutreola; assembly: GCF_030435805.1. Lineage (NCBI taxonomy): Eukaryota > Metazoa > Chordata > Mammalia > Carnivora > Mustelidae > Mustela > Mustela lutreola. The sequence continues at coordinate 89,780,354 of NC_081300.1, read as the reverse complement.
CTAAATGTTTTTCCATCTTTCCCAATGCCACAGCACACATGAGTTTGGGATGAGGTAAATGCCCAACGGATTCGCTGGCTCTTGTGGAGATTCACCCGCGAGCCAGTTGTCCTACACCAGTGGGGCGGGACTCTGGGGGCAGCTGGAAGCGGGGCGAAGTTGATCTTTGCTTATTGGAAAGGCCTACAGTGCACAGTTAAATGAAAAAGAAGTAGGTCACAAGCAGTGTGTCTTAATGACCCAATTTTTTTTGTAAAAACAAAATTCCATATTTACATGTTTGCTTATGCACAGAAAAGTCTGCATTAACAACGATTACTTCCAGGGAGTCAGGAGTGGTGGAGTAGAGAATAGAAACGGGAACTTTTTGCTTTTTATTTTCTACTTCCTAATGTGTTCATTTTTTTTTCCAATGGGCATTATATTAATTTTATAATTAAAAATCCAATAAAGATTTTTAAATGTGCTTGGGGAATACAATAGCGATGCTTCCAAAAATATTTGCAGTTGGCCTTTGTCACAGACATAGCAAGCTGTTAGTTATCATGTTGGGGGGACGTATTTTACTCCTTCAACCACACTGTGAGGTCCAAGAAGGTGGGGCTGGATCTAAGCGCAGAACTGATACAGAAATCGCGCCATTAACTCTACATTTGCTGAGGGCCAGAGGAGCTACCTACGTTTTCTAGTTAATTTCATTTACTTGTACATCTTTAGATCTCCTGCAACGCTCTGGGCAGGACTCAATAAATATTTTTGCTTGCAGAGTGTGGTTGGCGATGCTTTGGGGAAACACACAACTGGGGCTCCCTTGTTCAACTGTGAACACTGCTCCACTCAGGGCTTTAAAAATGTCTTTCCTAGCAAACGGAGACAGTAGTAGCAATGCAGAGGATGAGCTCTACCTCCAATCCAGGGCAGAATTCCAAAGGCATGAGTTCCGGAACATACTAGATTGCACTTCCCAGAGTGCGATCTGTGGAGCTCCAGCCCTGCACAGGGCTCTGTGAAAAAGAGCTCTACGATTTGGAAACTGCTACTCACTACCGGCCCTTCTGGAGATTGACATCCCTGTGAGCCCATTAAAGACTCGGAAAAGTCCGGCTGTACAGAAGCATGCTTAACTTTGTTCAACCCCAAATTTCCCCCCAAATCATTTGATCACAGAGTCTGCTGTTTCATGAACAATTCTGGACATGTTTCATGTAATATGCTTTGCAAAGTGCTGCCCTAGAATGTTCTCAATCAGCTGCCACTAAGAAATGTTTGATCCCACTTGGAGGCAGATCAAGGCACCACCCCAGGCTTGAAATGGTCAGTACCAGGTGCTCCAAGTTTCCCCCAAGCTGGTCAGACCCCAAAGACAGCAAAGGCATGGATGGCAGCAAGACATCCTACCTGCCAACTACCAAAAAGGGCACCCCACTGCTAATTCTTGGTGTGTAGCATAGCTGTGTGAAAAGAATGTGAGGTCTGGGTTTGAATACCAGTTCTATCATGGACTGGCTGTGTGGCCTTGGGGGAGTCACTCTACCTCTCTGGGAGTTTCCACATTTACAAATGGGGATAAAAAGCCCTCCCTCAAGGAACTGTTGGAGAAGCGGACATACTATATATGGGAGGCTCTTAGTCACCTCCACCCCTGCTCTGCTCATCCTGGAACTGATCCCTTTTTGCTTCTCTGGGTTTTTCCCCCAAACACAAGGAGTGCTCCTGGCACAGGAGATGCCTAAGACTTCCAAGGACACTCCAGGGAACTAGGGCAGATGCAGGATTCGTGAGATAGAGTGAAAATCCGAACAGGAAAACCTTGGACAGAAATGTCATAACTTTCCACGTTGTTATAATAAAAACCCGGGGGGTCACCACTCTCAAAAGAATCTTGTGTTTTTAAAAATAGAGAAGAAGAAGAAGAAGAGAAAACTTGCACTCTTGTGGCAAGAAACGGAGAGAAGCAGACTGGAGTCACCCAGCCCTGGACTGCCGGAGTGTCAGCTCCACGGTGTCCTCGCCGGGCACCTCTGGGGAAGCGACTAGCCCTCTCTGGGTTCGCGATGCCTCATGTGTAAAATGGAGAGAAAGAAGGCTACCAAACGGACGTAGTCATGTAAATCCGGTCGACGTGCTGGCACAGGACCTGGTCGGCGCCCAAATGTCACTATTAAACGACTACAATTAATTATTACGCACAGGGTGCTCGATTCCTTTGGCTGATAACTCTTCCCTCTCCTGTCCTCCTTCGCCCTTGCCCCCTCCCCTGCACCCTTTTTTTTCTTTCGCATCAAGGCAAAACAAAAAAGCCCCGCCTGCTGCGAGGGTCCCGAGCCAGGAGCCAGGCTCACACAGGGCCGGGGAGCGGCCGGCCGCACGGGTCCCTTCCCGCCGTCCCCGGCCCGGCTCCCCGCCCCGCCCCCACGGGGACAGGGGAGGGGCGCCGCGGGCGGAGGGGTCCCCGCGCGCCCGATGCGCCTCAATCCCCCTGCAAGCCGGACGCGGCGTTCCCGGGGCGGCTGCGCTGTCCGGCCCCGGCGGGCCCGCCTCGCTGCCGCCGCCGCGCTCGCTGCCTCGTGCATGCCAATTAGGCCCTAATTTGATTTCTGTCCTATCTGTGCGAACCCCATTAAAACCCAATTCTGCTGATTACCAACAGCTTTCTTGCCACGCAAGGCCTCTCCCTCCCAGGGGTGCTCGGCGCGGGGAGGAGCGGGGCCCCGCCGCCCGGGATGCGGAGTCCCCGCGCCCCCGCCCCGGATTCCCCAGGCCATACTCCGCGCCAGGGACTCAGCTACCCGGCGGAGTCACGGGGCCGTTTCTTAGGAAACAATGGGATCGTAGAAAGCTGGGATCGGGCGGAGTTGGGCACACGGAGGTCACCAAGTCCCGCCTCCCACGCCCTGCAGGAATTCCCTGGGCCGGCGACTGTCGGCCCCCTGCCAGTTGCCTGGGCTGTTCCCAGCACCGGGAGCTCCCTCCCTCCGTCAGGAAGCTGAGTTGGGTTCAAGTTACCCCTCCGCTCCGCTGTGCGACCTTACACAGAGCTCGTGACCTCTCTGGTCCTCGGTATCCGCCTCAGTAAAGTACGATACCTCCTGGTACTGTTGGGAGCACAAAACCCAGACACAGGCAAAGCTCAGGAAAAGTGCTTGGTACTTAGTGAGTGCTTAATAAAAGGGGGCTCTGAGAGAGGTGAGGCCTGCAGAGCCCCTCCCCCCCGCTCAGGGTGAGGCAAGTGAGGCGTTGCCAATGTATAAAATTTAAGGGGGGAGCCCCAAATCTCAGAAATCAAGATAAGTGGTATTTTAATTCAGTATTTTATACTGAAAAGCCATGCCAAAACAATCAACGATGAACAAATCATGCAAAATTTTAAGACAAAACGGATTAGGGTACAACAAGAGAAGCCCGCAAGTGCAGTTTGGAAGCCTGTCCTATAAATTTTGATATTTTGTTCACCCTGCATTTTGGGGGGGCATTCATTCTGAGTTTGAAAACAATACTGCATTCAACACCATCTTGATCGCTGCGTTTTGGGGTGTCCCTTTTACTTTTGCACCCCTCGTTCCAACCCTGAGTAGCAGCCACAATAAATAACCTGTCAGAGCCTCAGCTTTCTGATCTGAGAGATGGGTCCAAGAATCACTGTTTATAAGAATGTTTTGAGAGGGGTGCTTGGGTGGCTCAGTGGGTTAAAAAGCCTCTGCCTTTGGCTCAGGTCATGGTCCTGGGGTCCTGGGATCGAGCCCCGCATCAGGCTCTCTGCTCAGCGGTGAGCCTGCTTCCCCCACCCCTCACTCTGCCTGCCTCTCTGCCCACTTGTGATCTCTCTCTGTCAAATAAAATCTTAAAAAAAAAAAAAAAATGTTTTGAGAATAAGCGCACAGCGTAATTCAAAGTGTATGCTGTATAATCTGGGCAAAGTCAGACCCTTTCTTTGCCACTTATGAGCTGGTGGGGTGGCAGGTCACAACCTCTCTGTGCCTCTGTGTCCTTACTGGGATGACCAGGTCACTAACTGTGTTAGCCTAGAAAGGCTGCTGGGGGGTTAATCCCACCAATGCATGCAAAGCACCCAGCATGGGCTTGGCATACGCCAAGAGATCAATTCCTGTTGCCGCTACCATTAGTCGAAAGGCTAGGCTTGAACTTGACTTGCCCTGGCCCAGCATAAGCCCCAAACATGTCGGGGTAGTGAGGATTATTTGACACCATTTTTGTAAGGTGCCCAGCACACAGTAGGTGCTCAGTTGACTGAAAGTGCCAGAGGGGCAGAGACCATGTTTGACTCGTTCCCCACCACAGCCCCTAAAGGCTGCACATAGTGGAACCACAAAAATACTTATAGAATGAATCAAAGGTTAAGTGATACAAGACAATCCATCCCATCTCTGGTTTCTGGAACCACTAGGAACTTTTGTCCTTTCATGGACCCAACATCCTTATCCCTGTATAACATCAAGGATGCTACTGACCAGGTGTTCCCTTCTGCATACCCCCCATCCCCCCAAAAGGGACATGTCCCACTTTAATTCTCAAAAACCAAATGCAGTAACTCCTGCTTTCATGTTTGGCCCCCTGGCCTCGTCAAGAAAGCTAAGGAAGGCGGATAGAAACTCACTCCTTCTCCAGCACCTGCAATCAATTTCCTGACGTCGCCGTGGGCCAGAAGCCCTTTCCCCATGAAAATGCCCTTGGTGTGGCAAGAATTATAGAAATGTTTTGGGAAGTGTGTGAAGGCTGTCCTAGTATTAGTGAAGGCTGCTTTGCTCATGAACTGTGCTGCCTGACTCCTGCAGGCATTTGAGCTGGCACCCTTGGGTCCCTATGGAGCCTCCCCTACCCAGAAGCCTGGCCCTGGCCCTGCCTTCTCCCCTGCAGCTCCAGACCCTGAACTTTCAACAGGGCCACATAGGTTTGAAGCCCGACCTTGGCTTTTGACCTTTCTTTGACCTTGACCTTTTACCCCCTTCCAGCGCCCTGAAAGTTAGTGGCAGCTCTGAGACTACTTTCAACACCTGGAAGAGTGGCCCGGCAGACGTGTCCATCCTCATTCATCTCTCTTGCTCCTTGGGTGCAGTTTCTGGTACCTCGCTGAGCTTAAACAGCTGAGATGCACAGGAGCAAAGCCATCCTCTCGCCCTCTCGGCCTTGAGGTCCAATCAGCAGCGATACTCAAAAAAATGTGACACTCAGGACAGAGGCTGGCTGTGGCCCAGAAGCAGGATCCTGGAGGCCCCCTCTGCTGGGACCAGGCACTATTATCCCTTTAGTCACTGCGCCACCGAAAGATCCACGGGTTCTGAGAGATGGGGCGGGGCTGGCCCAGCCAAGGTGGCAGGCGGCACTTAGGAGTTCGGGTCAGCAGATCCAGACAGACGTTTTCTACCATTTTCACGCTGTCAGCGTATCAGTGCCTGTCAGTGCTGCCTGGAAGAACAGGGGCTGATGCTGCCGTCCCACAGAGTTCCCGGCCCCACAAGGAGGGGGCTGTGCTATTCTCCTGTTTGGAGCCTGGCACGGGGCCTCCCCTGCACACACACACAGTCCCTGCTGGTCGAGAAGGGAGGGATGGAGGAGTCGTTTGAACATTAATGAAAACATCGGGGCTGAGGACACCCTTCCCATGACGGTGCCGAGAGCAACCAGACTGCTCTCTCTGTCTGATAACCCTGTGGCTTGTTGGCGGCCTTTTTGTAAATTTTTTGAGCAGCTGGAAGTCTGGGGTTGGGGGATTGCGCTGCCTGTGTTCCTGCATCTTCTACGAAGAACCTGCCTGCGTCGCGCCAGCAGGGCGCCAGAGGGCCTGCCCCGGCGAACTGTAGGAGCGCTACCTGGCCACCTTGCAAACGACACCCTTCTTCATTCTCGACATGCCCCCCTGACATGATGATCCGTTTCCTGGGGCTGCTGGGACACAGCACCACAACTTGTGGCTGAAAACAACAGACACTGATTCCCTCACAGTTCTGGAAGCCAGAAATCCAACATCAACGTGTCGGCAGGGCCGGGCTCCTTCCAAAGACTCCTGGGAGGACCCTTTCTTGCCTCTTCAGCTTTTGATGCTCCCCGTGCTCCTTGGCTTGTGGCCGCATCCCTCCAGACTCTGCCCAATCTTCACGGGGCCATTTCCCAAACCTCTGTCTGCCTTTCTCTCACACGGGCTCTCGTCATTGGATCTAGGGATCCGGGAAGATCTCCTCTTAAGAGCCTTAACTTGATCATATCTGCAAAGACCTTATTTCCAAAAAAAGATCACATTCACTGGTTCTGGGTATTCCGAGCTTCTGTCTCCAGAAAGGTCTGAGCGGTTCAAGACAAACCGTCCCGCCGTATCCCACACGGAATATGCAGCACGCCCCGGCACACCTGCAGCCCGCATGGGTTTTCGTTTCTGGCTCCAGGAAGCGTGCTGTGGAAAAGCAGGGCCTCTATTTTCAATTCGCTGGCCTAAAGCCAGGACACCTGAAGGGACCTTTGTACCTTCAGCCCCTCCTTCTAAAGTCCCCATCCCGATGCAGCCTGGGATAGGAGGAGAAGTCCGAATTCTCTGGTGGGAGGCCCGGATTCAAGTCCCTGGAGTGTCTCTGAGGCACCACGTAGCCTTAGGCAAACCTCAGTTTCTTCATCTGAAAAATGAGGATGACCACAATATCACAACATTAATAATCATTTCACCCGCCCTCTCCGGACCAGGAGGTGTCAATGAGAACTTAAATCTTCAAGAATTCTAAAGTATATCCAAAAATTCTGTATTATGGAAGTTGTAGAGTTAAATAGAGCCTAAGAGTCGGGCTGCCTGAGTTTGAACCTGACGCTGTGTGACCTTGACCCATTTTGCTGATTTTCTCTGCCTCAGTTTCCTCATCTTGTCAACCATTACTCCTAATTACTCATAACACTTTATAATGAAATCATTTTATAGAGTTGCTGCCAAACATTTAGATGAAGTGCTTGTTTTAAAATAAGCATGCGGGGCACCTGGGTGGCTCAGTGGGTTAAAGCCTCTGCCTTCAGCTCAGGTCATGATCCCAGGGTCCTGGGATCGAGCCCCGCATCGGGCTCTCTGCTCAACAAGGAGCCTGCTTCCTCCTCTCTCTCTGCCTGCCTCTCTGCCTACTTGTGATCTCTCTCTGTCAAATAAATAAATAAAATCTTTAAAAAATAAAATAAAATAAGCATGCAATAAATTGTCGTCGCCATGATTACTTTTACTTCCCATCCAACAGAGGGGACACAGCAGCGGTGGTGAAGAACCGTGAATTTGGAAGTATCACAGGGGTGACTGTGCGTGACTGGGTGCTTCTTTCACCTGGCGAAGGGAAACCAGGTGTGTGTAGACCAGCGGGGCCCAGCTGGAGGCAATTCTGCCCTTCCAGAGAATTGTGGGCAATGTCTGGAGACACTTTTGTTTGCCACGCGGAGTGGAAGGTGCTCTTGGCCTACGATGCTGCTGAATGCCAACAATTCATGGGACAGATGCCCAACAAAGAATCGACCAGCTCCAGGTGTCCGCGGTGCCGAAGCTGAGAACCCCAGGGGGTAGACAGACTCCTCATGTTTCTGTGTGTGTCCAGGATGGCACACAGCAGGCAGTGTTGGCAGAGAAGCCAACACTGACCCGTGTTCCCATCAGCAGAAGGAGGCCCCTAGTGCGGTCCTGATTATGTGAGGTATCCGCACTCAGCTCAGACTATTAGAAGGTAAGACTGACGCCTTCCCAAAGACTGCTGTGCTCCCCGATCGCGCTGGGTTCAAGTATAGCTGCTCCTCCTGTCCCTCCTCCGTATGCAACTCTGGGAACTGGGACCAGAAGATGCCAGAACGTCAGCAGGTCATTCTCTCATCGGCGACTGGCTCGCTGGGGGACCAGAAGTCAGGATGTGCTCATTTCTGACAGTTCTGTGAAAATCAACTCTGGATCAGAAATGAGTCTTTGGAGTTCCTGGAACATGAGATTATTCTTATGGACCCTTTGGATTTGACTCGTTAGTGGTGACGGCCTTCCTTGCTAGGCTCCAGGTGGGAACTGAACCAAACCACTGTCCCAGGACACACTGAGGACAAGTGGCTTGCCCCATGGGCACCTGCGCTGCACTGGGAGACCCGCTCGTGGCCCAGAGGAAGCAGTCCTGCATCTCTAGGCAACTCCTCTGTAGCTAAGACCTAGGCCTCTTTAGGTAGAGGACACTGCTAGGCGGCCGGCTGGGTCTCTGGGACGGGTTATGAGTTCTAGCATCGGGGTTCCGCAGTGGCCCCCCTCCTCCCCTCCTTCCGGGCCACCAGAAGGGACCACTTTCAATGGCTGCCATCGTCCCCGTCCCTGAGCTTCGGGAATGGCTCTCTGGGTAGCATAGGGCTCCCCTTCCTCACCTCTGGGAGAGACGAGGCGGGATGTGACACGCTACACGCTGGACGCAGAGCCAGGATGCCTGCTCTACCATCCATATGTGCTGGGAGTTCGTGCACCTCCTGTATTAGCTTCCGGGGGTGGTTGTAACACGTTTCCACCAGCTTGAGGGGCGTAAGACAACAAAATGATTTAAGGAGCCCAGACGTCCAAAATCAAGGCATTCGCAGGGCGGTGCTCCCGCTGAAGGTTCCAGGGCAGGGGTGGGGGGTATCTGCCTTGACCCTTCCAGCTTCTGGTGGCTGCAGCCATCCGCGGTCTGCCTCTGGTGACACGGCTTGTCTTCTGAGTGTGTCTGTTCCCTGGGTGATCCAGGATGACCGCCTCATCTCAAGATCCTTAACTTCCTCACCTTGGCAAAGACCCCCTTCCCAAATACGACAACATTCACAGGCTCACGGAGTTATCCTGGGGGGCGGGGCAGGGAGGCATTTTTTAGCCAATCGCAGTCACCCATTTCCTCTGTCCTCTTCTGGAAAATGACAGGCCAATGGGGCTTGAGTGACCCTCTGGCTCGGAAATTCTACCTGTGAGCCTGAGAGAGGGGTCGGCTCCGCTCCAGAGTCCCAGATGGATGGATGCTTTTCAAAGCACCTTCACACCTGTTATTTCGCTTCGTGCCTCAGACCTCCTAATGAGGCCCCTAGAGGGGCTAATGTGAAACCCATCTAATTGACAAAGCAGCCGAGGCCTGGAAACTCCCGACTCACGCTCTCCTTGGGTTATTCAGCAAATGAGAGCCAGGAGCAAAGCTCTTGGTTCCCCCCAGGGCCATCCTCCTTCTACGGTGGAGACTCTCACCACCGTGGTGCGCTTTGTTCTGGAAGCCAAGGAAGGCATGAGTCAAAGCCTGCAGTACAGATGCAAACCCGCCCAGAATCCTTAACTCACAAGCATTTAAGGTGGGGTGTTAGAGGGGCTACATTTGAATTCACTGTGGCCCGGGGCGGCAGCAAGTTCCCAGGGTCTGGCTGCGCAGGGACCGGGTCAGAGACCTCTTCTTCCCTGTGGGAATCTTCCTAACAAGCGGATTTCCCCCAGACCCAGGAACTGAGAGGCCATTAGGGACGTTGGCATAATTAGAAAGACCTGCTTTGCCTCCAGATGAGAAAGACTTCAAGAGTCTTAGGACTGATCAAATTCAGGGATGGGCAAGGGGTTGGGGGTGGGGTCCTTTTGCCGGGGTGGGGGGAATAGGGGGGGTAGGGGTAGAACACCCACCGCTGCCTTTTTAATCTAACTCAGAAATGAGGATGAGGGGATAATTACAGCCAAGTAATTTTGGAGACCTTGAGAAGGAACAGGCAACCTCAACGCAAGGTATCATTACGTTCCTGACTCGTCAGGAAGAGGTGGGGGAACCAGTTAGGAATGGGCTAGGTGAGAAGCGAGAGTACCGCCTAAAGATCCCGGGAGGGCGTGGTGGGTGTGGGCTGGAGAGGACCATTATTTATTTATTGCTTTTGTTAGGTGACTGGGTGCTATAGGGGATGTGTGTGTCACACAGGCGGAGATAAACCACCCAAGGGTCAACCCTCAGTAGGTGGGTGGAAGTTTAAAATTCTCCCCTCCTCTTCCTGCCACCTTCCTCACAGGCCTAATATGGTGCCAGAAATCCCCACCATTAGCGACTGCACCCTGCGGGGCGGGGGACGGGGGACTGCAGAAGCCCTGCGTCTAGGAGAAGGCATCTGGTGACCCGGGAGGAGGAAAGCAATTGCTGGTTCTACGATAGTATACCCTGATTTAGCTCCTTTCACCCAGTCCTGGCCACTGGAGCAGCAGAGACCTGGGGGCCTCCTGGTGTGCTCGGTGGGGAAGAGCTTGACCCCAGGCTGCTGGATCTCTGCTGGGTGCATCTGTGGGAAGCCGGGGGTGGGGGTGGGTGGAGGTTAGGGGGGGTGGGGGGGAGGTCAGCAAGATTGGAAGGTGGGGAGGGAAGGGTCCGTGCACACAGACTCCAGCCACCAAATGGTTTACAGATTCCGGGGAGGAGATAAGACACCACCACCAAGCAGGTGTTTAACCAGCTCTCAGAGCAAGGGAGCAACTTCAAGGGCCAACACCAGTCCCAGCCACCAAGCGGGGGGGTGGGGGGTACTCTTAACCGTTGGCGGTTCACGGGTCTCTGAGAAACCGAGGAGAGAATTTCGGAACCCCTCCTTTGAACGACGCACTCCCCTGTGTACACCAGGCATGCACACACAATACTTTGCATGTGTTTCCGGGGGCCGCTGGTCCCTGCAGCCCACGCCAGGACCTCCCGGTCGGAGACACTTCTTTACACCTTCAAAGACCTTGCTTTCACTTCCTCAGTTTGAAAGTTCTCAGCAACCCTGGGAGGTCAGTGCAGCATTGCCCACTTCCTCAGATCACAAAACAGAGACCCAGACAGACCAGCTGCAGGTCTTAAAAGCAGCTTGTGAGTGTCAGAGCTGGGGCCAGGACCCCTCCCTGCACAACTCGAGGGGACCCCACCTCATCCGACTCTGTGTTGTGCTCCAAGAAATGTCCTTTACAGAGAACACGAGGAGAGTGGTTTCCCTCTGGAGCCGGGCGATGCGGCTGCCTGGGCCAGCCCAAGCCCGGGTCTTCTGAAACCATTTCTGTAGAGCTTGTTTATAAGCAAATATGCAAAAGGGCCAACTGAGTGATAGAGTTAATGAGTCCTGGGGGGATTGAGACGGGGATGTAATTGCTGAAGTTTTGATGGCTAAGCTTCCAAATGGGAAACTATTTCTAAATCCCCTATTCATCTAACAAATCTGTATGTGGAGCACCTCCCAGGTAAATTACAGCTCCCTCACTTGCCCCGTTGAGTAAAACCCAAACACTCTGCAATGGTCTCCATGCTCCAGCAGGGCCTCTGTCTTGCCTTCTTCCTCTCCTCACCTCTTGCCACTCGCTTCCTGATGCGTTACACTCACCGACCGTGATCTTCTGTCAGTTCCTAGCTCTTGCCAAGCTTTTTCCACCCCAGGGCCTTTGCACTTGCTGTTCCTCCTGCCTTGGAATCTTTTTGCCCTGGCTCTTCCCATGGCTGGCTCAGTCTCATCCTTTAGGTCTTAGCTTGAAGAATGTCACTTTCCCAGAGAGCTCTTCTTTGACTTTATCTAAGAATATCCCTTCATGATTCTCCAGCCATCTGTTTCTTTCTTCTTAGCGCTTATAACAATCTGTAGCTGTTTCATGTCTTTATTTGCTTATGTACTTATTATCTGCAGCTCCTCTGACCATCTACAGTTCTATGAAGGTGGCAATCTTGTTGTCTTTATATTCTCAGCCCCCCGCACATAATAAGGGCTTAATTACTGAAGAATGAATGAAAAGTATGTTCAGAAGCAGGATTATTCCTTAGCCACCACTTACCCGTACTTAGTGCAGTAATACAACCACCATTTGGCTCCAGAGTGGAGGGTGACCCTGCCCTCATCTTGAGCTGGTGGGATCATGTCTTGCCAAATGGTGGGGCCACCCGAGAAACCAAGATAAAGGTCCTATCACGGCAGTTTTGGGAAGCAAGAAGAAATGCAATGTCAGGGGGAGGTCATGATGCTCCTAGCTTAAGACAGTGATGCTAGCTTTAAAAAAAAAAAAAAAGGTCTTATCAATCAGATCCGTCATCTAAGGAAATTGCCCTATGGACAGTTTGGTGACAAAGCCTGAAGAATGCGCAGTGGGCAACACAAGGGTGGCAGGGGACTTTTGGAAATTGTATTGCTTTCTCAGGAAAATGCTGCTGGCTTCTGGAATTGCAGTTTAATTAAATTCAGTTGGCTGGATACCTTCAAAGGCTGTTCCAGGTTCTTACCAGCCCTCACAGACACAGGCATCTTCCAAGCAAATGTGGGAGCGGGAGAGGGGTGAAGCAATCCCTGGCAAGATAAGGCAGGCACCCTCCAATCACGGATCATACCCCCCAGGCGTGCGGCGGGGGCGGTGGGGGGGGAGCAGCCGAGGGACCTGAGCGCCCCATCCTTCCTCCACCCACCTTATTCTGCCACCCAGGGACCATGAAGGGTGAGGCAGTGCTCTCTGCACAGAGGTAATGTGGGGCATCGGGGCTCTCAGAGAAATGCCGAAAGGGGCAGACAGACCCACGTCCCCTGATTTCTCAGACCCTCTTCTGATTTCTTCAGATGTGGACTCTCCCAGGGTGACTCACCTCTTACCCACGGGGTGGAGCCTACAGGGTAGGTTTCTCAGGGTTGATCTTTCTAGAAGAGAGGTTTGGGCTGCTGCCAGACTGAGCTGACCTTTGCCACGCAAGTAGCCCAGGACTACACGAGGTGCACACACGCCTTCTGTCTCATTTGATTTTTGTCAACAGTGTCTGGGGAAAGGTCTTGTTCAACCCATTTTCCAGATGAGGAAATCGAGGCACAGAAAGGCAATCGTCACTTACCCAAGATCACTCAGCTTCTACCCCCAGCGGTGTAGGTGGGGATGGTTGAGCTCATGCATTCGGCACTATGTCTTGATCACCTATCACTATAGATTATCAGGCACTATTTTGGGCTCCATGATAGGATTTTTTTAAAAATGCAGGCCTTGACCTCAAAGAGTTTACTTTTTCATTTACAGTACAGATTGCATCTGACATATCCATGTGTGTATTTGTCTCTTTCCCTGTTAGGCTACACACTTTTTAAGAGAGGGAGCCTCACTTCAGCTTCCCAGAACCCCTTGGGCTGTTTGGTGAAGCCTATGATCCCTTTTCAAAACCCTGCTTTTCAGTGCATAAAATAAAGCATACAGGATTGCAAAGGAAACCAATTATTCCATAACACAGATATCAAAACCTGAAAAGCCAACTGTGTGAAGAAGTAATATATGAGCTTCTTTATTATGTCCGGAGTAATAAGACCTCATCACTAGTCTATCTGTGCGGTTTCTAACTTTTCAGAAGCACAAATGATATTTTGCAACAACTGTTAGTGATAGGGAAGGCTCTGAGTGTGTGAGGGCTGAAGTCATACTACCATGGTTTGTTACCTGCGTTCCCAAGAGAAGAAAATACTGCCTTTCTAGGAGAGGTTACTGGAAGTAAAAATGGTATTTTTCTTCCCAGCTCTATGCATGAACCCCTGAATTCTAGCTATGCACCTACAAAGAGTTGTCCACGCCAGACTGATGACCCTTGTGAGCCAGGGGCATTTCCCCAGCACTGTGAGGGCCACAGTAACTCAGCCGGGAACGACACCTCCCATGGTCGCTGTCCTAGCTCCTTCTGATTGAGGGCAGGACTGTCTGGGTTTTCCAAGTTATCGGGGACTGTTCGGTGGTGACTTGCGGAGATCAAGCCAGAAATAAAGGCGGGAGGGCACCATGGTCCAGCGGATGGGCCCTGGGGGCACTAGAGACCAGATTCACATGCAGATGCCCGGGCTCACTCTTAAGGGTCAGGGCTCAGAGCTCTCCGCTGCACAATGGGGCTGACGATTGTGCCCTGGCGGGGTTGCTGGGAGGACCCAGGAGATCAGAGATGGGAAGCAAGGGTACAGCGCCTGTGCGTGGAAAGCACTCAATAAAGGAGCCGTCTGAGCGCCCCTCTGCACCTTCACTGCTTCTCTCTCGTGCCCGTGGAGTGCAGCAGACGGTGTCTGGACCCGACCTCTCCAGACTGCTGCTTCCGCATCCCTCTTGGGATCCCACTCCAGGACGTGCCTGCGTACAGCTGGGAGCACCTCCCTGTGGGAGCCACAGAAAAGTTTCTCTCTTCCTCCCCACCGCCCAGCCCAGCCCAGGCTGATGAAGTTAGCAGTGCACACGTAACCACTGGCTCGATGGCTTTTCTTTTCTTTCCCTTTTGTTTTGTTTTTGTTTTTTTTTTTTTTTAAATTGTCCACCAAAGCCGAGTTGCTGAGTGAATCGTTAAGGGAGCGAATTCCAAGAGCGTGAGCTTCTCTTGTTTCCCAGGACAGGTTTGGGCCAAGACAAACCCCGTGATGCCAACAGCAGTCGCTAGAACAGTGCAGCTTAAAGCTGACTTCTCGGCAAGGCTTTCGGGGCTCTGCTGGAACTTTCTCCTCCCTCTCCTTCCACTCCGTGATTAAAGGAACCACATATAACTTTCTCCTTATGTCTCATTCCTCTTCCTCCCCCCTGTGCCCCTCTGGAAAGGCTCTGCAGAGTCCCTCCGAGTTTCTCAAAGAGCCCCGGAGCTGTGGCCTCTTGATTTATGTTCGCTTGGCAACGTGAGGTTGAAATAGCCCCACAAGCCTGAATAACTGGAAACTGGCAGTGGAGGAGGACCGGGCGGGTAGGAGGGTCTGGTAGTGGCTTGTGCTTTGCTCTCCCCCCATCAGACCAGAGCTGTGGACCCCAGAAACTGCGTGCCAAAGGAACATCAAATCAAGAGACTGGAGTTTGAAAAAGAGGTCAAGGTTGTCCAAAGAAACTCAAACTATCAATCCTTTCTGGGTGCTGGGCGACTCCTTGGGTTTTCTCCTTCCACAGATCCCTCCTCCTGTTCCCTGTTCATTTTCCCGGAGGGGAACTCACAGAAATTTTAATCTCGCGATCTGGCTCATTGCAGACACGCTCTCTAAATTTCAGCTGAATTAAATATTTGTATAAAAGAAGTTGGGAGTCCACTCTTTTGAATTTAGTTCTGTGACACATTTTGCCTGAGCATGCGACTATGTCTTTCACACTCCCTACGAGGTTGTGTCTGTTTCCTGAATTCGATCTTGAGTGATCTGAGGGTAGTAACTATTCTTCCCTCCTTCTCCCCTTCCACAAATATTTATTGAGCACCTACTAGATGCCATCATCCTCTCCTCTCGCCTCCCCCCCCCCCACACACACACACACTAGCACTGGGCTTGTCTGTGTTCTGCTAGCTGCTGGAAGGACAGACGAATGAAAAGACAAGAGTTTTAAGTGGGATTCCAAAAAGTAAGCCAAGATCTTCAGTTTTCCTGGAAGGCTGTGCATGCAGTTAACATCTCAGAAATGGGAGCCCAGGCAAGCATGAAATGGGCTGTGACTGGCTATGAATAACAATCCCTGGTTGTCGGTCCCAGCTCAGCCACCATTTTTCTGCAGGGGTCTGGCAATAATTTATCTAACGTTTTGGGCTATCGTGGTCCTGTCTGTAAAATGAAGGCAAGCTCAAGATTTCTTTCATATCTAGAGTTCTGTGTTCTCTAAAACCCTTACCCCCAGATCCAGTGATATGAGACCCTTCCACAACCGAATTAGGAGACCACCAGACTGGCTTCCAGCATATTCACTTCTCGGACCATCTCTTCTTGGTCTGATTGGAACTTCTAGTGTCTTTTCTTGTTCAAGACTCTAGAGTGCCTCTCAGCTGTCTGTCATATGCAGTGTACTTTCCTCTCCTTGGCTTTCAAAAGATAAACAGTCTGTTCACAATCCACAAATCCGCCGTATTTCTCAGCACTCAAAACTTGGAATCCCTGGCCCAGGCAGGCTGCTTTTCTCCTTGACCCTGATCTGCCTCCAGGCCTTTACTTATGTGCCCGTCCTGTTCTGTTTCTGATTTTAAATCATAGTGATTTTGTACCATCTCTATTAGAGTCAACAAACTTAAAATTGATTCTGAATAGATCATCCCAAAATAAGAACTTATTACACAAAAGAAAAAAATTAGCCAAGTTCCACATGCAAAGACAAAGAGATGCAAACACCTTGGCTTACTTCTTTTTGGTTTTTTGTTTGTTTGTTTGTTTCCTTTTTAAATCTGTGGAGGAACCACAGACCTTACTTATTGATTGTCTCTGGCTGATTGACTATAGGAGCTGCCTCTGATCGCTCACCATCCTCTGCCTGTGGTGGGGGCCATCCTGTCACCGAGCCATTTTACACGCCTTTAATTACTTCCTTGGGCTAAATTCTTAACAGTAGAATCACTGGAATTAAAGGTCTTTTGATGATGGGGGGTGGGGTGGCAGAAGAGGAACCACGTCGAGATCCAAATCCTTCGGTGGGTCCAAGGACCACGCTGAGTGAGAAAGTGACAATCCCCATCTTCTTTGGAAATGGGACAGTATAACAGGTTCCCAGGCACCCTTGCTGTCCTGCCTACTAACATTCCGACCCAACACCAAGCTTCTGAGACCTCGAGACCTGGATCTCTAAAGGTAATATACTAAAGGGGGAAAAAAAAAAAGAAAAAAAACCCACCAACCTGCAGGATATCTTTAGCCAGGACTGAAGACTCCAGAGCTAAGCCTCTCCTGAGTCTCCTCCAACCCACTGCCCCCCCCCCCCCGCCCCTCTCCTCGGGTGATGGAACTATGCACTTGGGCATATGTGATTGACTGTGGTATTAAGAAAATATGTATGACACAATGTTTTTTAGCTTTTTCCAGAGATATTTATATCACACAAATGGCATGTTGGGCTCCCCCCTCAACCACTAAGAATGAATAAATCAATTGTCCTAATCAAGCTAATGGAGAGGATGTGGACTAGAAAAATGGGAGTGAGGGGGCTCTCTGCCTGAGCCTGCCGCCTCCTGATCAGAGGGGCCCTCGCAAAGCTTCTTCAGGTCTCTGGGCCTCTGTTTCCCTGTCTCCAAGATGGGCATGGTGTTATCCGACCACTAATGACTTCACAGGAGAAAGAGCTCCCGAAGCATTTGGAGTTTCTTGGAAAGAAAGTAGCAGCATGAATTTTTTATCCTCAATTTTTAGTTCCTTGGAGCTTTGCAGAGGAGGGGAGCTGTAAACCCAGAGAACTCACCACTACATTCTGGTTTATTAGGTTTTTCTGTCTCGCACGATCCCACAGATCTGACCTTAAGAACAACTCAGAATATGGTGGTGGGGGAGGGGAATGCAGTTTGTTGTGGTCGTTGTCATTACATAAAAATTAATGTCTTGGCAAAGGCAGGGATCACCCTGTCGTGCTGAGGTCATGTTTACACCAAACAAATATATTTCAAGTTCCTAAACCTTCGGCAGCACTACAGGGCTGGACCAACATTGTTCCCAAGCAAGACTCAGAATCCCCTGCCAGAATCACGATGGCTCTGAAGGGAAATGTTAGTTGAGTACTATTTTTGCAGCCAGAACCCCATCAGTGTCCAGATGCCTTATGGACAAAGCAGGTTTTCCAGTTCCTGACTTACTGAGGCCTGTTAACTCCACTGGACTGTGAAAAAAAAGAAAAGAGAAATTCACAAGGACATAGGACCCAAACTTGGATCTCATTCCTTGTTCATCCTTCCATTCACCAAATATTTATTGAGCAACCTAGGATCTCCCGGGGACGGTGCTAAGTGCTGGGGTTGCAATGGATGGCAAAAGCACAGCTGTCCCTGCCTGGGAGGCGGGGAAGCTGTGGTCAAGTTGAGAAGATGGACATTAATTGGTACACATAGAAGGAAATGTAAAATTACCAATACCAAATAGGGGACAATGAGCAAAGCTAAGGGAGTGAGACGCATCCCAGGCGGTGCGGGGGGGGCCAGGGGGGGAGTCTGTTCTAGCCTTGGAGAGGAGGAAAGGGGGAAGTCACCGCAGATACCAAGGTCCCTCTTAAGTGCAAGAGAACAGCACTTCTGAGGATATGACAGGCAAAAGGATAACAGTAAGGGGGAAAGACCTGAAAGATGGAGCTAGGCACACCCACTGGGATGGCCAGAAAGGGGGTGGGGGGGACCCAACAGGAAAATAGCAAGTGTTGGCAAGGAATGGGAAAACCTGGAACGCTTGCACTCTGCTCGTGGGCATGTAAGACGGCGCAGTTACGCGGAAAGTGGAAAACAGTCTGGCACTGATGCAACAGGTTAAATACAGAATAACCACAGGCCCCAGCAATTCCGTTCCTGAATATATACCCCCTGAAACTGAAAGCAGATGTTCAAAGGAAAACTCGTACACAAGTTTCAGAGAGGCAGTATTCATAACAGCCCAAAGCTGGAAACCAGCCTAATGTTCATCAATGGATACACGAAGGGTGATATATCCATACACCATGGAAGATTATTTGACCACAAAAAAGAAGTAAGTTCTGCCACTGGCTACCGCATGAAGGAACACTGAGAACATGATGCTAAGGGAAGGACAAAGTCATAAAAGACTATACATTGTCGGGTCCTATTTACATGAGATGTTCAGAATAAGTAAATCCATAGAGACAGAAAGCAGACTGGGGTGGCTGCTTGGGGTGGGGAGGAGGTGTGGGGTAGGAGTTGTCGGAAGGGGATGTGAGCCCTAACGAGTAAGGGGTTTCAACTCGGGCAATGGTGGAAAAGTTCAGGAACAGATCGTTGTGAGGGTTGTACAACAGCATGAATCTAATGTCACTGAGTCACACACTTCAAAATGGTTAAAAGGTAAATTTTTCATTACATGTATTTAATAATAATAATAATGACAGTAATAATAATAATGTGGAGCTAGGGAGGGGGGCCAGCCCGCTGGTGAAGTGGCTGGATAATGTTTTCACACTGACCACAACCCACAGACCAGCCTGGCTGCGGCTGGGGAACGGACGGGCATGGGCAACAGTGTGAGAAAGGAGGCCAGTGAGGTCCTCGGGGCAGTGGTCCAGGAGAGAGATGGCTCGGACAAAGGAGCACAATGCTGGTGGAGAAAAGTGGGCAGATCTGAGGGATATATAGCAAATAAAGAAGCAAGAGGGTTGGTGAGGGCTTGGACACACACTCATTCCAAACAGACTGAACTCTGCCCGCTCACATACATTTGTGCACTTATTTATGGGGCTTGGAAGAAGAAAATATGCATCCTCATAGGAACGCTGGAAAGCATGCTGGAAGAGGGTCCTTGGATTCGGTTTTTCATTCAGATTTTTGCTGCTGGACCTGGAGTACGTAACTTCATTTCTTTGTGCCTCTGTCTTTTTCCTTGTAAATTCAGGACCCCAAGACCCTACCTACTTTAGAGGTTGCTAACCGGAGATGGAAAGGGATAAGCATATTGGGACAACAGCACCTGCCTTAGTTATCTCCTGGAATTCTTGAGAGACCCAAATGGGCTGCTACATCTTTCAAAGAACACCAGTCACTGAAGGAAGCAGCCCATTGCTGGGGCTGAGGTCAGTTTTTGGAGGCAGGTCCCTTGAAGAGATTCTCCAAAAGCGATGATTTTATAATAATCTTAAAAGTAATATTTTACAAGTTATTAAGGCTATGATAAAAAGCCAGAGGGCTCTAGGAAGCAAAGTCCCCCAAAACGTCAGTCCTTCTTCTGCGCTTGCCCCGCCCCCTTCAGAGCGGCCCCGCCCCCGGCTCAGCTCCACCCGGACCCCGCCCCCCGATGTTAGCGCGGGCCACGCCCCCTCAACTCCCAGCTACCAGGGGTTGAGGCTCCCACCTGCGGGGAGGGTTTTGGTACCCCGGTGGAAGTGACAGGGCATTTGATGGGCGGAGATGGGAAGGCTGGAGATTGGCAGGATGAGAACTGGGGAGACCAACCTGCCCCCCAACACCCCGTCGCCGCTCTTCACTAAACCCCTAGTTGAGGGCCTGGGCCTTTCCAATAATGTTAAGTACTTATTTAATGCACGCCCGGCCCCAGAGTTCTTCATTTGTCTTTCTGTCCTTCATATGCCAATGTGCTTCCGCCTCGTGTCTGTCTACGTTGACGTGCCTGGAGAGGAGGTTGCTTCCCAGCGGCTCCTGTTCGACCCCCAACCCAGGGCCAAGGGCACAGAGAGAGCTGAGGCGGAGCACGAGGGGGAGGAGAGAGAGCACCATATGACAGGCTTCTGGAAACAGATCCCATGCCAACTTGGATTCTGTCCTTCTCTAATAAAAGGAACTTTTTGCTTGTGCGTGTGTGCGTGTGTGTTTTTCAAACACCCTTTAAAATTTTTTTATTTAAGGAGGCTGGTTCCTAGCCCTCTGATTGTAGGCATCACAGTGCAGCAGCGAAGCGGAGTCCGGAACACGCGCGCGCGCAAGCTCGTGTGCGCGCGCGCGCACACACACACACATACACACTCTCTCTCTCTCTCTCTCTCTCTCTCTCACACACACACACACACACACACACACACACACACACACACCCTCCTCCCGAGGTTTTCCCGAATGTATCTACTCCGGTTACAACTAGACCGCGGCCCCTCCCCCACTTCTCCTTCCCCCTTCCTCCCCTCAATCTTGGGAGGAGCATTCTCTGTGTCTTCCCGAGTCCCCAAGGGGGACCTCCTATGTTGGAGTGGGGTGGGGGGAGGGTCCTACAACGAAGACCAGAAAGAACAAATTAGATAATCAAAAGAATTATAGTAATTGCTTTCACTTTCCCCGAGCCCGCTCTGCGGATGCTCTCCCCCGCCCCTTCCCTGGCTTTCAGTCTGTCGGGAACGCTCGGTCTTTCCGACCCCCACCCCTCCCCCAGACTCCTCCTCTCCTCTCCCCTCGCTCGCGCGTTCCCTCTCTTCCTCCGTTCGCTGGTGTGCTGGAACGTTCAGCGGAATATGATGAATGATCACCTGTCACGGCTTGTTTATTATAATGCAGGCAATCAATTACACATCCCCAACGCTGGCCGGCCCGCAGGAAATTTATATGCTCAGCACAAACCAATGTGAAAATGGAATCTCATTTGCCAAATGTCTTTCTCCCCGTACAGCGCGATGATTACAGTCTGTGTTTGTTTCAACAGTCGCGTACAACTGACAGTGCCATCATTTACTGCCTGGCTCAGGTCACGTTACTCTAAGGCTTTATTTATTGTGTTAGGATGGCCAGCACAGGAAAAGGACAAGGGTGTCTGTCAGGGATGCCACCATGTTAAAAAGTGGGCGGGCTGGGACGTACTGCCCCGTGACTCTGCAGCCTCAGCCACTGCCCTCGGCCCCTGCTTCTCCAGGCCAGCTGCACCAGCATCCTGCTGCAGGGGCTCCTAGGCCCCCTGGAGGAGGGAGCTCTGGGTATCAGAGGCTCCACAGGTTCTGGGGCTCAGCTCACATGGACCAGAGTTGTAATTCTGCTTCTGCTACTGCTGCTTGAGTGTGGTCTGGGATTCAACCTCCTCATCTGGAAAAGGGGAGCCTTAATACCCAACGCTGTATTACTTAATACTGTGGTGTCTGAGATATCACAGTGTGGGTAAATGTTAGTCCTGGTGACTTCAGATCACCCTCTAGCCACCTTAAGACCTGCTCCCTGGGATGCAGGGAGGACAGGTCCCATTAGAAGAGACACCTTGGAACTCGTGTCCTGTGTTAAAATCTCCCAATCTCTCCTTTCTGAGACTTGGCTATCTCAAGATCTTAAGTTTCCCTTCCAGGTGGAATTTTGCACTTTTGTTTCCTCTGCAAGGAAACAAAATAAAACGGGGAAAATGAAGTGGCCATTTCACTCTATGTCTATTGCCATCATTGTGAAAGTAGGCACAGCAATCCCGATCTATCGGCTGTGTGACCTCCCTTCACATCCCCGAGCCTTGCACTCCTGCCATGCAAAGTGAAGAGAGTAGCCCCTAAACTGCCTGCCCCCGTCTTGCTGGCAGGATCCCGAGTGTCCATGGGTGTCGACGGTGCCATGCAAGCGAGAGCATACCACTGTCACCTCTTTCTGTCGGGCGGTCTGGGTGGCCTTCTGGGTTTTGCTACACAAGGTATTGGCCCACATTTGTAGCTCATGCAACACTTGGCATAAAGTAAGAGATCAGTAATGGGGGACAGGCAGATTCTCACAGGTGTATTCGATGGTTCCTGCATCATATGTTTCTTTATTATTTTATGTATTCACTTAATGGCTATCCTCAGCCTCGTCCGTATTTGGCACATTCTGAAGAAATCCATTCATATCTGTGGCTTTAACAGATGAATGAAAGAATGAATGAATGAATGAATGAATGAACGAACAAATGGCTACTTAAATTAATTCATCAAGGGGGCAACCTCTGTTGTGAAGGGGGCGGGCCCTGGTGAAGGGTTGTTTACAGGTATCCTCACCATTCCTGATCTCACGGAATCAGGCTGTTCCACACATGCCCAGCCTTGTCTGGGTGCCCAGGGTGATGCCTACTGTATTCAGACAGTGCCAACTGGTGACAGAGCACGTGCGTATCCTTCTGGCTGCTCTCATTCACCCCCAGACCAACATCCTCTGAACAAACTCCCCATCGTCCTCCATCCCATGTTGCCTTGAAATCTCCACGCCTCCCTCAGCGATCTCCACGCCTCCCTCACCGGCAGGCGGCTATACCTCATTCATATTCGAGTCCCCAGAATGCCTAGCAAGGTGCCCGCCTAAAACAGACGCTTTGTAGTCAATCAATAAAGATGAGCTTTTCTTCGCATTGATGTATGGGATACAACTCAGAATTCCATTACAGCACGCTGAGTCAGGGGGGAAATGTTTTGGGCTCATATTTAAAAAGCGAAAAAAATTAACATCTGGGTCATATATTTTGGTCAAGTCCTTTGGATTTGTGGAAGGGATTTTTTTCCTATAAGTGTGATTATTAGTCGCCCTGATTGTGACAAATACCAGAGGGATGGCCCAGAGCTCTGCCTCCCCAGCAGGGTGGGTTGTAGAGAGCCGGTATTCCCTCCGCTGACTTGCTTCACTAGTTGACTAACAGACCTTATTCCCTGGCCGAGCCGATAATCTCCGACCAATGCCAGCTTCCCAGCATGGAGAGGAAGCAAGAGCAAAGCACTGTGGGATCCTGGGGGAAAAGCAGCCCGTGTCTGCTGCTGCTTTGACAGCTGAGGCTCCAAGAGGGGCTGGCAAACAATGGGAAATGAAACATTTGAGTGGTTGCAAAAAATTCCGTGGGAAATCCCCCCACTGGTGGTATTTATATGCCACGGCTGTGACAAGGCGAGCTCGGGGCTTTCGATTTCAAGGGTTCTTGAGCAGACCACAAGGGTGTTCTGAGGCGGCATTCCCCAGGAACAGCTCTCCTGAGCCACAAAGGGCCAGTCTGTCTGTCCAGGGGATATCTGGCCACGTGCACGAAGTTGGCCGTGAACTGCGATAGACTGACAGGAGCTCACCCCCCGCTGCGGAGCTCAGTCCTCTGAACCTTCTGCTCGAAGACAAATGCTTTGCAGCAGTTCCCCTAGATTTTTCCCTGGCCTTAAAAGCCTGGGGGGTTATACGACTGGGGGTTTCCCTCAGGCTCAGCCCTCCTTCCCGAACTGCGGGAACCTTAGCCCACTGCTGACCTCTCCTTTCTCACTGAAAAATCCAAAATCAGGGCCTCATGCACTCCCCCCACGGCGTTTTCTGGTTAATATGTGGCCTTCCCCTGCTTTCTCCATTCCTGTTTGTAATGGCCTTTTGCCTGTCACTCCCTCCAGCCCCACACTCACTGAGAGAAGAAAATGGACTTGCTTTGGTTCGCTTGGAACTAAGACATATTCAAGACCGCCCACCATTGCTCATGTCCTGCTGCTGTGATGCATGTGTTTATAGACCCACTTAAGGTGAGGTTTAGAGCTTTTTAGAGACACTTAGTAGATGAGAAAACTGAAACTTACAGGGATAAATAACTGTATTGGTCAGGAGGTTTCAGCTGCAAAGTGACAAGCTCCTATCTTAAATGAACTCAAGCCAGATCAAAAACGTAGTGGAGGGGCACCTGGGTGGCTCAGTGGGTTAAGCCTCTGCCTTCGGCTCAGGCCATGATCCCAGGGTCCTGTGATCGAGCCCCACATCGGGCTCTCTGCTCTGCAGGGAGCCTGCTTCCTCCTCTCTCTCTGCCTGCCTCTCTGCCTACTTGTGATCTCTGTCAGATAAATAAATAAATAAATAAATAAATAAATAAATAAATGACGTAATGGATTATATAACTGAGAGGCAAGAGTGGTGTTGACTTCAGGCATGGCTGGATCTAGGCCCTCAATTTAGGCTTCAGGGATTTGCCTCTCTTCGTCTCTTGATTCTGTTTTTCCCTGTGTTGGTTTCATTTTTAGATTGGTTCTCTCCACCTGTTTTACGTTTTCCTGAAGTCAAATCCAAGCTTTCTCCTGGTTGCCTCTGTAAAAGTCCCAGGGTTAGCTCTGGTGGGGGCTGACAAGTTCAGCTGCGGCTGCTAAACCAATGACTATGGCTAAACCAATGACAGAATAATCTGATCGCCCAGACCCCAGCCATGTGCTCACTACTGAAGCATAGCAAAACCAGGCACATGGATTAAAAGGGAGTGAGTCCCCAAAGAATACCAGGGTGCTCTTACCAGAAGGAGGAAAGAATGCCAGGTGGGCAGAAAAGACCTGATGTCCTCTGCTCCCATGTCATACCGCCACTAAGGGACAGGCACACCTGCATGCAGATCTGCCCTTTATCTTCTCTTTGCTTCTGGAGACCACCTCGGGGACCCCCTAATGCTCTAGCCCAATCTGCCACATGAATTCCTTGTAGTCGCCAGGTTTCAGAATGTGCACCTTGGGAGCTGGGGGAGGGAGGAAGACAGTGGAGGGGAATGAAGAGGATGGGTGATAGAACTCAGAGGGGGTACCTAGAGGACCCCTCCTCTGGCCTTTTGTCTGTCGGTACATTCAGTTCCCTTGAATGCTTTCATTTAAAGATATAGCTCCTCGTATTTTTAATGCTTAAAATCAGTACTTTTTCTGCAACCCTTGCCCTCTCATTCATTCATAAATGAGGAATAATAGCTCAGAAAGAGGCAGGAACTTGACCAAGACCACGCAGCAGTGTAGTGCATGGTGAATCTGAGAAATCACTCCTCTGGGGCGCCTGGGTGGCTCAGTCGGTTAAAGCCTCTGCCTTCGGCTCAGGTCATGATCTCAGGGTCCTGGGATTGAGCCCCGCATTGGGCTCTCTGCTCAGCGGGGAGCCTGCTTCCCCAGCCCCCCCCCCCCACCCCTGCCTGCCTCTCTACCTGCTTGTGATCTCCGTCTGTCAAATAAATAAATAAAATCTACAAAAAAAAAATAAAAGAAAGAAAGAAAGAAATCACACCTCTGTCTGACCACCTCCTGCCCTTTCCACCTGCATCTCTGCAGGTGGGTTAGAGATCAGGGGATGGAGAGGGCCACATGCACCCCTGCCCTACAGGACTGATTTATTAGTCAGGGATGCAGATCTTAACACTAAGGGAGCACTTTTCCAGAGCGCAGCAGAAATAGGGAAGCTATTTGCAGCTTTTTTCCTAGTCTCTGCGTGCAGGCAGGCGCTGGGGACTCACTTTGTAGGTAGGTTCCTGCCAGAAGGGAGAACAGCCAGATTCCTGCAACTCCCTCCTCATTCTGGGAGGTTACACCACTGTTCCAGAAGAACCCACGTGAGCAAGCCATGTGCCCCTGGTTAGGGTGTTTACAAACAACTAACTGTTGTGCTCCGTGTTCTTGGGTCTGCAGAGCTGGCCTCCATGCACCGGCCCGGCTGCGTTTTTCAAACACACTTTTGGGCAGCGCTGACCACAGCGATCAACACAGCTAACCTTTCGCAGCGCGGATGTTGTTCCCGGAACAGTGCGCTAAGGGCTTGTCAGGTGTCGTTTCATGACATCCTCCCGTAACACTGCAACAGCAGGTGCTATGATCACCCTCATTTCACAGGTGAGGAGACAGAGCTGCAGAGAGATGAATTAATTTCTTCGAGATCCTCAGCTGGCTTCAAACTCAGGCAATCAGAGTCAAGGGCAAGAGCTCTTAGTTAGATGGCTACACTGGACGCGTAATGAGGGCTTCGGACAAGGAAGATGTGCATTGTCGCCGCACCCAAACACAGACAGACAGACAGACAGACAGAAAGTTCTCTGCCTCCTTCCGCCCAGCCCTTCCTTCCAGCACCCAGGCGCTACCAGCCAAGTCTGAGGAGCACTGTGTGTTTACACTGCTCCCGCACTCTCTGCAGGCGTCCTGAGCAAAACACGCACCCGGGATTCCAGGGAGAGAACTAGCCTATCACAGGGTGGGCACGGCTCATCAGGTGCCGGCGGAACACGGGTAAGTCAGGTACGGAAAGGCACGCGGTCTCATTACTTAGCCTACCTTGCAGCAGCTTATTGAATTAGTGTGATTCGTAACATCTTCAGCTT
Organism: Mustela lutreola; assembly: GCF_030435805.1. Taxonomy (NCBI): domain Eukaryota; kingdom Metazoa; phylum Chordata; class Mammalia; order Carnivora; family Mustelidae; genus Mustela; species Mustela lutreola. Next base: position 89,753,987 of record NC_081300.1, on the reverse strand, counting down.
GGATCTCCTCCAGGCCAGCCAGCTGGTGCATTCAGCACTACTCAGCTCGCCTTAACTCAATTAACTAAGCCGGGCTGAGCCGGGCTGAGCTGAACTCAACAAGTATTTCTTAAGCACTGAGCTGGCTGCAGGGGAAAAAAAAACAACAACAACAACAAAGGAGGGCAAGATGCAGACTCTGCCAGACTTGGCCCTTGAGGAGGTGCCTTGCGCTGCTCATGGCATAATACAGCGCCATCATTTCCAAGGACCGCCTGCACGATTTTCCCCACATCTGCACGCCCCCTGTGCTATGAGGTACTTCACAGTCTTCTGTAAGTAAATTAATTTTTTCTTCAAGTAAACGAATTTCCTTCCCTGAACTTAATTTTGTAATTACTCATGGAGAGAGGACACAACATAAAAGCAACCATTTCGAGGTGAACAATTCGGGGTCATTTAGTACCTTCGCAGTGCTGTAAAAGCCACCACCCCTGCCTGGTCCCCAAACACTTCCATTCCCCCCACCCCACCTCTGCAAAAATAAAACCCAATTTCCTCGAAGCAGGTGGTCCCCATTCCCACCTCCCCCAGCCCCTGTCAACCACTAATCTGCTCTCTGTCTCTACGGGTCTGCCTCTTCCGGATGTTTCCTGTAAGTGGAATCATACAGTGTGTAGCCTTTGGTGACTGTCTCCTTGGCCGTGATCATATAGTGGTTAGTACTCTGCGTTGTGGTGACTGTGGTGACTGTCTCCTTTCACTCAGCATGCTGTTATCCAGGTCCGTCCGGGATGGATCACGTATCAGTACTTCCTTGCTTTTTGTGGACGAGCAGTCGTCTAGGGTACAGGTAGACCATATTCTGTTCCTCCATTCATCCGTTCTACAGGCATTTGAGCGGCTCCTGCGTTTTGGCTGTTGTGAGTAGTGCCGAAAAATAAGTGTTTATTTACTTATTTATTCTACAGAGAGTGACCTAACAGGTGAAAATCTGGAAGGCTTCACCAGTCTGGGTGTTAGCCTTGCGCAGGGGCCATGCTCATCTCTGTCGCGTTCTGATTTTCATGTATGTCCACCAAAGTGAGGACTCGGCAAGTTTATTTTATAAGGAAATGACTGTAAGTAGGAAAGCTCTATTTCTCTAACCGAGAGTCAAGCAGATACGCAAGTGTTAGGAGTACAAATCTCACCTTTTGGAGCGCACCGACTATCAGCCCCGGCACTGTCAGGTACAACCAAGACAAGTCTGAGCGGGTGCTGGATGCGGTCGGGGCCTTGAGCTTGCAACCTGGCTTTGCCATCTGAGCGACTCAAGGCAAATGTTCGTGTCCTCCCCCGGCCTCAGCTTCCTCCTCAGTAAACTGTTCATACTGATGAGCACTTTCTTCTACGGTTGTCCCGAGAATGAAAATCGCGGCTATAGGGCTCAGCACCGCCAGGCACACAATAAGTGCTCAGTCTACACAAGCTGGAGGGAGGAACACAGTCCTAGACACGGCGGCAGTAACTGTACTGGGAGCTAACAGAGCGCGTGTTTGCCACGTACCAGGAGCCGGGCCTGCAGTACGTCGGGTAGCGCCTATGACATTCTAAGAGCCAAATATTATTAACCCCTCACTGTCCTCTTGTAGGTCAGAAAATAGACAGAGAGGGGGGCAGGTAGCTGAAGGTCACACAGCTAAAGCCTTTCTGGGAAAGTTAAAGGACAACATGAGAAGTGACCAGGAGCCCACTGGAATGTCAGGGCTGTCCCTGGGCAGCGGAGATTCCCTGTAACCTCAGCGGCTGGGCCCTCGAGGTCCTGACCTAGCAAGTGGCAGCGAACGTGGCCTGGGGACCCCCTCCCCGCTGGGTTCCTCCTCGCTACATAGAGCAGCTCCTTCTCAGGTCGACCAAGACAAGGCCCCCTGACTTCACATCTTGTCTAGGTGACTCACCTCCCTCGCTTAAGGGCTTTCCTGACCTCCCTGTACCCCATCATCCCCCAGGGTCCCCACCAAACCGCCCCTTGGCTCTGCAATCTCTCTCCCTTTCCACGCTGAGCTCTCGACACTGGCACGCTGCCTCCTACTACTTACCCATCGCTGGTGTAAGAATTAGCGTTTTGTAAGCTCACTTGCACCCTCTATACCTTCAGCGCCAGGGATATGCATGATTTACAGTTTCGGTCCGCGTGGGGAATCCTATCCCATGTGATGGTGATACTAGCATCAGGGTCATCTTGGTTTTCTGGGGCTGCCGTGACATACCGACCCATATTCATGTCCTCCCACAGATCAGGAACAGTAGCAGTACGAGGAGGAACCCAGCGGGGAGGGAGTCCCCAGGCCGCATTTGCCCGGAAGCCTGAAAGGAAGGTGTCCGCAGAGCCTCTTTCCCTCCCTCTAGGGGAGGTCCTTTCCTCGCCTCTTCTAGCTCAGGAGAACCCAAGTGTTCCTTGGCTTGTGGCTACTTTGCGCCAGTCTCTGCCTGTGCTCATGTGGCCTCACCCTGTGTGTCCCTGTGTGTCCTTTTCATCTAAGTAGACATGGATTTGGGAGAAACTCTATCCGGCCCACTACAGAGACCTGGAAATAGAAGATGTGCCTGAGATTCTTTGTGACAGGTTTAATGGGACCAGTGGGTCCACACATGAAAGGGTCTCATTTTCCTCCAAAGACATTAACCAGCCGCATTTTTACAAATCTTCCTTTCCCAGCCCTTCGTGGCATCATGGCAGAGCCTACAGCTTTCTGGCATGCTTACAGGACTCATCAAGCTAGTCCAGGTCAGACCAGTTTGAAACATTCCACAACCCTCCAGCTCAGCTTTGCCCCCCAGACTTGAGAAGCCTGGTGTGGATACAGCTTCACCCCGGCTCCTTCCTAAGGCTTCCTTGTGCTTCTGGTTCCCAAAGTGCACCAAAAAAGACAATTCCCTGGACAACGAAATTTGGCCAGTGCGCATTAAACCAAGTTACCCAGATGTGTTCACTTTCGACTCAGTGGATGTGTGACTGCACATCAAGAGGTGGTCGTCTCCAAATCCTGTTCAGTCCAGGAAATGACTTTTCCATAGAACATCCTTCTACTCTGGTGTTCCCCAGAGCACATTCTGGGAAATACTAGACTACATGAAACACTGTAAGATACAAAATCTATCCACAACTGTTATGCACGCATAGCAAGGGAAGATGAGTTTTGAGTAAATACACCAACTCAGGAACAATTTTGTGATTTATTCAGAAAACTGGCTTCCAGATCACTGTGGACAAGACCCAACTTGGTCAGAAGATGCGATCCCTCGGCAGAGCCACGAGGACAGCTCAGCTGGCCAAATGTTATTCTCAGAAAGGATCAGAGACGAAAATGCTCTGATTTCCCTAAAGCCCTGTTTCAGCAGCCAGGAGGGTGTAACCCTCACACTGAAAAGCAAATTTCAGACAAAATTCAAGACAAATCTCCATTAGAGTATAGTCCTACAATGTACGCAATTATGTTATGAAAATTCAACTATAGGCAGTCGGCAGAATAGTAAAAATAACAATAATAACATAATAATGAGAGAAAAGACAAGAAAAATGAATTTAAGTGCCAAGCACCTGCTGTTTTTTTCCCCAGCTTGGAACTGGGGCCTGTTCGATAAGCCTCCGCTCCTGAGTGCCTCTCTGCCCCAGCATGAGTCCAGTACTTATATATCTACTGTTTTCATGTAATATGGCCTCTAAAAGCTGACCAACATCTTCATCTGATGCTTAACTGAACAACTGACAACCTTCCCCAACACGGTCCACATCCTGGCTGTGCCGGAGAAAACATGGCAGCCTCCAATTTAATGTCTCTCCCTCACAGGTCATTTCTGACCACAGGAATTGGTGTTCCTCCCAAGAGTTGCACGGATTATAAGCTGCCTTACGACATCCGAGATGACTCCCCCAGAGTCTCAGAACTGAACAGAATCTGGGTTTGCCCATAGTGTCAAGGCAAACATTCTCTGAAAGCCAGGACGAACCCTAACACTGGGTTCACGAGGGGCCACCATGAAGTTGAGCAACCACGCTCCACCCCACTTTCCATTGCCTTGACACCCATTCCCCTTGGGGGAAAAAAAAGCCCTAAAGAAAACATTCTTTTTAAAAGATTTTATTTATTTATTTAATAGAGAGGGAGAGGGAGAAAGCTCAGTGGGCATGGGGGGTGCAGAGGCAGAGGCAGAAGCAGGCTCCCCCTGAGCAAGGGGCTGGACATGGACTTCCATCTCAAGGACCTGGGATCATGACCTGAGCTGAAGGCAGATGCTTAACTGACTGAGCCACCCAGGTGCCCCAGAAAACTTTTTTTTTTTTTTTTAAAGAAAATATTTTTAATCTGATTGAGCTGTCTAAATGAGGTAACTCTTTGATCCTCAGTGGATAGAAAGGATCAGTTTATCCCCCTTAGCCAGCAGCCCGCTGAAGTTTGAGGCTGGGGGTTCCCCAGGCTGCTGGGGAACACAGAACCAGTTCTCGCTCTCTCCCACCCTTGTCCCCCTGCCCACAGAATGGTGTCCAAACTAAAGGACCTTCGTCTGCTGGACAAGGACAAGTGGAGCCGCCCAGGGTAGGGTCTGGTGCTCACTCATCTGTGGGTCTGCCCAGCACTGAGCACAGATAGTGGCACAGAAGCCAAATGGAGCTCAATAAATGCACAGCAACTGGGTGAAAATGTAGCCTGTATAAAATGCAGGTACCACAGGCGCAAGTCTCAGCACAGTCTCGCGTCAAAATTAGAAAAAAGAATTTTTTTTTTTAACTGGAAAACAATGTAATTCTTTGTCATATTTATCAAGGAACACACACACACACACACACACAAGTTCTGTTCATAATGCAAAACAAAACTTATGACCTTATATCTCATCTTTTATGGCAGCTGGCTCCCAAATCTCTCTCAAATTCCCCCAAATTTTCCTAACCTTCCCGTGTCCCTCTCCAAATATAGCTTCCACTCTTTCCTAGAAGGACAAGGCAGCTGGTTAAAAGCACCATCTCTCGGGCTCATCTTGCTGGGGTCAAATTTCTGTTACCTTCTAACTGGAGCAGGTATGTGGCAGGTGGTAAGTACTCGAAAAAGGCAACTTCCTATTTAAATCCTATTGGTTTCTCCAATATATTTTTTAAATTGGTCCCCCTTTCCCATTCATGCAAGAAGAAATGCCTACTAGTTTTCCAGGGCCTCCCAAACAAACGGCCAGAAACTGGTAACTTAAAACAAGATGGATTTCTTCTCTCACATCTCTGAAGGCCAGAAGTCCAAAGTCAAGGTGTTGGCAGGCCTGTGCTCCCCCCAGAGCTCTAGAGGAGACTTGGTCCTTTGCCTCTTCCAGCTCCTGGCGGCAGTTAATATCCCTGGATCTGCGGGTGCCTCCTTCCAACAACTGTCTCTGTCTTCCCATGTCCTTCCCCTGTGTCTGTCTCCTCTGTGTGTCTCATGGGAGCTTTTGTCATTGGATTTAGGGCCCACCCAGATTATCCAAGATGATCTCATTTCAAGATGCTGAACTTAATTCTATCTGCAAAGACACTTCTTCCAAATAGCGTCATATTCACAGGTTCCAAGGGATCGGGATGTGAACATATCTTTTTTGGGTAGCCACCATTCAATCCACTGTGAAATGACACCGGGTCCTTCCTCTTGTGGGTGGCGGGCAGGGAGAGGGTTAGATGCTCCTGTAATTTAATTTTTTTCTTTTATCCTTGTCATGATGAATAAATCAAGTCGACAGCCAGCAGCGAGTACTTGGGAACTAGGAAGGAAAGAGAAGCAGGTGGCAGAAAGTCACTGCCGACTTCTCTTTTTCACTGATGCTCACCAACTCTTTCAATGATGCAAGTTTGCAGCCATAGGATACCTGACTGCAAGAGCTCCTGAGTCCTGGGGGTAGGAGGAATGGGATGCACCAAGCAGTGAGTTTCAGCTACAGGCTGGGACCCTCAGGCAGATGCGTCTTAGGACAAAGCACCTTGACCTTTCCATAGAGGGTGGTCAGCTGCATGCCTTCCTGGCTGGGTAAATTAGTTAGTTAGTTATTGATACCCTGTGTTAAGATTCGGGTTAGTTAGTTATTGATACCCTGTGTTAAGATTCCAGCTTTGGCTGCACTGAAGGGATCCAGGAGGCAGTGACTTCACTCGACTCAAACTGCAATCAGCCAGCCTCTTGGCTCATGTGTTTATCTACCCAGAACTATTTTTGGTGTGTGTTCATAGACAGCACACACCAAAGTATTTGGTATTTGAGATGCAAGCGTGAAGGATGATTAAAGTTAGCTGCTAATGAGCGTGCCTAGAATAGATGTACTGTGTGTATGTGTGTGCGCGTGTGCTTGTGCACTCCATGTGTGTGCTCTGTTGAGTGTCTGCAAAGCAGATGTCTACAGATCTGCCCTCAGGTGACCTTGCTAATGTCCTAGATCAGCTAAGATGTCAGCGGATGGCAAACAGAAATGGATAAACACGGCCCTGTCTCAAAATACTGCCTTATGAAACATCCCAACTCCCCTCCCTAGGTTCTACTTATCATCATCCAATGCCTAGCTCATCCCACCTTATCAAGAGCCTTGCTTGACCCTCCTCTGAACTCCTAGAGCAGAGGCAGCAAACGGGCTGCATCTCCAGGACCCACTTGAGTCAAAGTGGCAGGTTACCTGGAGCACCATGGTGAGGAGGATACTGAGAATTGATCTGAGCCAGGACACGTGATGCTGTGATGGTTTCCTGGGGCCGCTGTAGCAAAGTCCCACCATCCGGGTGGCTTGAAACAACAGAAATTTATCCTCTCATGGAGCTAGATGCCTGAAGTTAAGTTGTAGGCAGGACCATGCTCCCCCCAAAAGCCTCTAGGAGAGGACCCTCCTAGCCTCTTCCAGCTTCTGGTAGCCCCAGCATCCCCTGGCTTGTGGCTGCTCACTCCAGTTTCTGCATCTGTCTCCAGGTGGCTCTCTTCCCTCTGTGTCTCTGCATATCATTCTCCTCTGGGTGTGTATGTGTGCATATGTGTGTCTGAGTCCAAATGTCCCTCTTCTTACAAGGACACCAGTCGCGGGATTAGGGCCTGCTGTAATAATCTCATCTGAACTTGATTACATCAGCAAAGACAACTTTCATGGTGCCTGGGGTTAGGACTTCAACATATTTTGGGGGGAGGGATATGATCCAATCCAAAATGGACACCATGAGCAATTAGGAGTGTTTGTCATGAGTGAGGGAAGGGAAAGGGCCACCAATTTCCCAAATGTGCCCTAGAGCACTTACTGCTGGTATCATTTAGTTGAGAAGGCCACTATGACTACTGTTAACTAACTATGCATCCATCTATCCAACCATCCATCCATCCACCCACCCACCCATCCATCCAACCACCCACCCACCCACCCATCCATCCACCCACCCATCCATCCATCCACCCACCCACCCACCCATCTATACATCCATCCACCCACCCATCCATCCAACCATCCACCCATCCATCCATCCACCCACCCACCCATCCATCCATCCACCCACCCACCCACCCATCTATCCATCCATCCACCCACCCACCCATCCATCCACCCATCCGTCTAATCTTTCTACCTATCCTTCATCATCTATCTATCCGTGATCTATCATCTATACCTACCTATTTGCCTTCTTAAGTAGATCAGCTTCTCTGGGAGCACAGATTACAGCTGTCTTAGACCATTCAGGCTGTTATAACAAAACGTCACAGACTGGGTAGCTTCAAAACAACAGAAATTTGTTTGCTCACAGTCCTGGTGGAAAGAAGTTCAAGATTAAGATGTGGGCATGGTTGGGTGAGGGTCCTCTCCTGGTTCACACATGGCACCTTCTTGCTGTGCCCTTATGTGGTAGAAGGGACAAGGGGACTCTCTAGGGCTTCTTTTATAAGAGGACTAATCCCACTTATGGGGGCTCCACCTTAGTGAACTAACCACCTCCCCAAGGCTCCACTTCCTAAAACCATCACCTTGGGCATCAGGATTTCAACATATGAATTCTGGGGGTAGGGTGGAGGATGTGGGGTGGAGGGGAAGACATAAACATTCAGACCAGGCCACTAGCTTAAAGCCTTTATATTTTCTCACTGTCTAACCCACGATCTACTTGGAGGAGGTACTTAATAAATGCTTGTTCAGTAATTAACCTTCATTGTTAAGACTCTGAAATTAGGTTGGAAGAAAGGTCTCTCTGAAATGCAATCCACTAAGGGCTACAGAGGGTAGAGCTGAATGCCCACTGAATGCCGAGCTGAATGCCCTGGGCGTGCTGGTCTACCCTCCGTCTTCCCAGCCCCTCCCCACGTCCCGGACATCTCATCTACCAAATCCTACATGTGTAGCAGGGTGTCCCCCTCTAATAGGACAGCCCTGTAATTGTTCAGTGAGATGATAGCGCCAGGCTCATCCATCAAACCCTCCTCTAATAGTTTGGTTTTCCTAATGGAATGCCGTGTCCTAAAGAAGAAGAGAAGCATCATAATGTGAGGTTTTATGTGGGCTGGCTTCTAGCTGTGAGCTATGGAGCTGAAATGATAGTTAAATCGATGGAGAGGCACTAAGCTATCGCCTCTGAATCTGGGCATCCGTAAAACCCGATTATTGACAGCCCTGAGTGGATGTGTTGCAGGCCGGCTCTTCTAGCCATGATTGGGGCTCCCTCTCTTTTTCTGTGGACGGGAGCAGCCCGAGAGAAATGGAAATATAATGGCCAGCTGATTGTTTTCACAGTCTGCACGACAGACCGCCCCCCTAACAAGACTCTAGGTCAAGTGCTCTTCTCCACTCTGTGGATCTAGTGGGGAGAAATTAGCTCTCAGTGGTATTCCCAATTACGGAGAAAAGCCCTGGTCTGGCTGTAATGTGTCTGGCAGTGGACCAAGAGGCAAGAAGCCTGTCTTCTCCCCCAGCCTCGCTGCACGACCTTGGGAGGTGACTTCGCCTCTCAGCGTCTCTGCCGCCTCATCTGTAACGATTCACCTTTTATTACTTCGTAGTTATGCTCTGGGATAAATGAGACAAGGCTCTACATCTCTTGGTCCCCCAGAAAGTCTGCAGTGAGGTAAAGACAAAGGGAGAGCCGTGCGTTACTAACTTGCGGGATTTTTTTCTTAATAACAGCAAAAATGGATGGCTTTATACAACTGTTTTGTTTTGTTTTGTTTTCCTGAGGAGCCTTGAGGCACTTTGGGGCTCTTGTATTATTGCCCCATCCTTTTACGGAGTGTGCCCATTTCTTAGCAAACTGAGCGAAGGCTTGAAGCGAGCCCCATTGATGGGCTGGAACTAATTCCTCCTCCTAATCTACTGTGGTGTCTTACCGCCCCTGCAAAGGTCCCCGGGGGACACTCAGGAGATACTGACTCTGACATGATGATTAAGCCCCATCTCTGTGTTCTCCGCCCTCCCTCCAAGCCAGCTCTGCTGATTTTCTTTTACATCTTTACAAGCACCAAGTGCTTTCCAATCCCAGACTAGGCACACCTGTTCTCCCCTGTGGGGGAGGTTCTTCCCACACCTTTCTTCTGGTCTTTCCTTACCCATCCCTCAGCCTCCGGCTGTAATGTCACCTTGGCAGTGAAGTCGTCCAAGGCCCCCAGGCTTTGTCAAGTACCCCCATCCTATGTTCTCACAGGCACCGTGTTTTTCCTTTACAGAGCAGAGCACCCATGTAACTAAATGTTAGTTTAGGACCGTGAACTTGATGACAAGTTCCATGAGGACAAGTACCCATTCGTCTTGTTCATTACTCTGACTCCAGCACCACGAAGGTACCCAGCGAAAATCTGTAGAATGAGTGGATGGTTGAACGATGGATCATGATGGGACAAAGAGACAGAGAGATGGACAGATGGATAGAGGGGAAAACGGATGCTGGGTGTGTGGATGTAAGGTAATGGATGGATGGACACATGGACGGATGAATGATGGACAGTTGGACAGACAGAAGGATGAATGGATAGATAACGGATATAGTATGTATGTGTATGAGAGTGATGTAAATTATCAGTATTCATCACCAAGAGAAAGTTCTCAGTTTCAAATGTTCAGAGAAGTTCATGGATTCAGACTTAGCATACATGTCAGTGGGTCCATGTCTCTCTGAGACTCTGGGTAGACCCTTCTTTGCCTCGTCCTAGCCTGACGGTGGCTGTCACCCTTGGTTTCCTTGGCCCGTAGCTGCACTGCACCAGTCCCCGCCTCCACGGCCCCACGGTGTTCTCCCTCTGTGTCTGTCTTCACACCACGTTCCCTCTTGTTCAAAAGACACTAGTTCCATCAGATTAAGGGTCCACCTACTCCAGGATGACCTCGTCTTACCAAATCATACCTGCAACACTCTTGTTTCCGAACAAGGTCACAGTTTGAAGTTCTGTGGGTTGGGACTTGAACATATCTTTGGGGGGAGGATTTAACTCAACCTGTAACGATCCATTAAACGGCCACCCCTCACCCAGATGCGTATCCTAGAGACACTCCCGCATGGGATAATAAGGAGACCATGTGCGAGTACGGCGGTGGCCACGAGGTTTCTCACAGCAAGGACCAGAGGCGACCTGCCTGTCCGTGACTGGGGAAATGGACAGACCAAACGGGACACGTGCAGAGGATGGACAAATACGCAGCAGGCAGAAACCATACCCTGGATTTGCATATATCACCATGGATAGATCTTAAAAACAGTGTGTGAGATGAGAAAAAGTAGAAACTAGACTAAGATTTATACCACAATACCACTGACATAAATCTGAAATATTTACCCAAAGAACAACATTATGTATGTTTCATAAGCATTGGAAAGTGGGTTGGAAGGATTTATTTTGAAGACACTGGAGTTGCTGCCTGTGGGAGGCAGTGAGAAGTGGTAACAGTAGAGGGAGGCAACAACGAATACGGGAAGGCACGGGAGGTGGGGGGGGCCTGCACAGGAGCTGAACGTGCGGCACAAACCAGCAGTACGATCCCCCACGTGTGTGCATGGGGTCCACCTTCTCCAAAGAGGGGAGAAACCCGGGAAAGGATTTGTGAGTGACGATTGTGCCGAAGGCTCTGAGGGGTTCAGGGTCCAGCAAGCAGGCACAGCCGGGACACTCAGTCTGCTCCGGAACATCAGCAAAAACTTGGCAGAGATAACGGCACTCCCAGGGAGTCTCGAACAGGATCTGGAGTTGTGCGGCGCAGCAGTGGGGCAGAAAGGTCCAGAAAGAAGAACCACGTATGTACGAGTCCCAGGGAAAGCCCCGCCAGCCCGGACGTGTCAGCCTGGGGCCAGAAGCACAGTCCCCAAGCCGACACTCTACCCTCCCTGTCACCCCTAAGGAAGGAGAGGTGATCGTGCTGGCCCCATTTGTGTGTGTGTGTGTGTGTGTGTGTGTGTGTGTCCCCCTCAGGCACCTGTTGGGACCAGGTGGCAGAGAGGAGTAAATGACCCAGGCATATAACACATCAGACACTTCCACAAAGAATTATGGTTTTTCTTATATTTCAAAAACCCAGGACTTTGCAAGTCTCTCTCTTTTCCTCACTTCTGATGCAGTCAGGGCACAGTCTCTTCTTTAAGAAAAACAGCACTGAGGCCAATGAGAAGTGGCAGCTGACTCCAGGCTGGGGAACAGACGGAGGCATGGGGCCTGGGGAGGACCCCGAAGGGGTGGCCCAGCCACACGGGCAGCTGCCGCTTAGTTTTAGACAACACCTGCTCCCGCCTGATTGCGGTCCCAGTCCTGACAGATTTTCCCTTTCTCAAGAGAAGCCATTAATCTGAAACCTTTTCGTTTTACCTGTTATGATCTAATTTAACTAGAAGGAGGGACCAAGTCACACCCACCAGGATGGCTATGGTAAAATGCATGAAACAGAAAGTAACCCATGCTGGCTAGGCTGTGCAAGAACAGGAAACACTGTGCAATGCTGGTGGGAATGTACAATGGCTCAGCGACTGTTGGGAAAGTCAGAAGGTTCCTCGAAAAGTTAAACGTGGGATCACCATATGACTCACCAATTCCTCCCCTAGGTCTGTGACCCCAAGAGCTGAGAACAGGTGCTCAAAAGAGCACGGCCGCACGTACGTTTGAGGCAGCACTCTTCATAAATGGTCCCAAGGTGGAAACAAATGTCCATCAACCGATGAATGAACAAGGGAGTGTGATTCGGCCATAGCAAGGAATGATGTACTGACACCTGCCGCAACACGGATGAACCCCGAAACACTGTGCTAAGGGGAAGAAACCAAACACAAACTGGGTCACATGCTGTAACGTCGTTTATAAGACATGTCCCCAGTAGGCAGATCTAGAGACAGAAAGCAGATTATTGGTTACCAGAGGTTCGGGGGACAGCGGTGGGGGGGATGGGCAGGCTAGGGAACAGGGATGAGTGAATAACGGGTACAGGGCTTCCTTTTGGGGTGATGAGAATGTTCTGGAACTAGATAGAGGTGGCAGTTGCACAAGATTGGGCATGTATTAAATACCACTGAACTGTCCACTTTAAAATGGTTAAGTTTAGGGGCGCCTGGGTGGCTCAGCAGGTTGGGCCTCTGCCTTCGGCTCGGGTCATGATCTCGGGGTCCTGGGATTGAGCCCCACATCAGGCTCTCTGCTCAGCGGGGAGCCTGCTTCCTCCTCTCTCTGCCTGCCTCTCTGCCTACTTGTGATCTCTGCTTGTCAAATAAATAAATAAAATCTTTAAAAAAATGGTTAAGTTTATATTATGTGACTTATACTTCAGTTAAAAAAAAAAAAAACTGAACTGGGAAAATTAACTCAGATATTCAAGGGGAAAAAAAAGTGGCCAAATGAAACAAGCCCGTAGGCTGACTCTGAGGCCCGGGGTGCCTGTGTCTAAGTCCAGGCTGGGTCATACGGTCAGCATGAGCCCCCATGGACAATCTCACACAGAGGTGCGGGTTAGGATCCCCGTTCTACTGGAAGGACACGGAGTCTCCAAGGGCTAAAATGACTGGATCAGGGTTGCATGCAGGAGCTGAGGCTGGCAGCCAGTGTGGTGTCCAGGCAACTGATTCCGTGCTCCATGTGGTTGGAGCCAAGAGCCTGGAGAAGCAAAGAGGGGAGACAGCTAGGAAGCAGGTGGTGGTGGGAGGTCTCGCCTGAGCTAGAAGGTCAGACAAGATCCGTGCATCAAGATTCCTTGGGACCTGTCACCTCCTCCCTCGCGGGGCCCCGAGTCCTCCCTGTGAATTTAAGATGATTGAGCAAAGCCATGTTGAGCACTTACTGTGCACAAGACTTGTGCTATGTGTGGAAATAATAAAGACGACAAGCGAAGCCTGTTCCATCTGGGACATTCTCTGGTGCTCACAGTGACTCCGTGAGCGGAGGCAGAGCTAGCATGTCCTGCGTGCACTTCACTTACACAAACTCAACAACAAGCAGCTGGCCAGAAAGGAAGGGAAGAAATGCATTCACTGAAAGCCTGTGGACAGTGCCACCTGTCACATCCCTAGGGGACTTGCCACACAGGAAGCACAGAAATGGGGCATAGGGAACTGTGTCCTGGCCCTCTCCAAGCTGGGGAGCCTCTCCTAGAATGAGTAGCTCTCTCTGCACCACGCCGGACTCCAGAGCGGGTTTCTCAGCCTCGGTACTGTGGACAGTCTGGGCTGGATTGTCACTCATCATGGGGGGCTGCCCTGTGTAAGGAAGGATGTCAGAGGCCTTTAGAGGGTTGAGAACCATTGCTCTAGGTTTAACATGCATATTTTTCATATAACAGGATTCCAAGACCCAAGAGCCTTGCTTCGTGTTCAACCTCGGGAGTGAGATTAGTGCAGCGAGGGGAAGAAGCTTCTAGGTCATCACAACTTCCGGAGGCTGATGGTGATGCTGTTCCTTTGGGAGATGGAAGTAGAAGGGATTTTCATGCATCGTTTTGCCTGGACTTACCCAGGCGTACCCAAAAGCGCTGGAACTCTAAGGCGGTTATTATGCCATTGCCTGGTGGGGAAACAGGATCGCAGAGAATCCGTCACTTGCTCAAGGCCTCAGAGCTGAGCAGGGATAGAGATTTGAGTCCAATCTGTTTTACTTTAAACCTCTCCCCCCCTTTTTTTTTTCCATCTCCCTATTTTGCTTCCAGTTCTGCAAAAGGGGCCTGAAGGCAGTCAGTGTGCCAGAATATGGGCTCTTCACACATTCTCTCTACTGGAGGTGGTGCTGAGCAGTCCTCTGCCCGCCTCCTGGTTCTGGATAGGCCACAGGTAAATGCAGATTCAAAAAGATACTCATTGACCTGCCAATGACTTGGGACTTGTCTGGTTACAAGAGACAGAAACCTAACTCAGACAAGCTTAAACCAAAAAGGCAAAGTATTGGCTCATAGAACTGGAAAGTTCAAAGGGTGACAGCTTCAGGCATGGCTGGATCAAAGGGCTCAAATGGTCAGGACTGTCACTCCATATTTGTTCTCCTCTCTGCTGGCTTCATTCTCACCCAAATTCTTCCCTCCTGTATACTAAGAGAGCCATTGGCAACGCCATGTCTAAAACTCGACCACTTAGAAACCCTGCAGAAAATTTTTCTCCATTCCAGTAGTTTCATCAACATCCCTGAACTTGACTCGGGCTGTTCCAGCATTGTTGGGTCCCTTGCCCATGCAGGAACGAGTCACTGTGGCCAGAGACCTGTGGAACTCTCTGTGATGGCTACCTGTGCATCTGAAAAATTTGAGGGTAAGACAATTCCCAAATCTTCCTGAAGAAGATCAGGTGAGAGGGATGGAAACAGGCCTGCCGGGTGAAACAGAGTCGTTCTTCGCCCTCGTGACATGTTCAGTACACGACGTCCTTTATCCTCATGACCAGAATAATTGCCGAGGCTCAAAAAGATTCAGAGAGTCTCCGTGTCATGGCCAGCTCCTCACTTCCAGATACAGAAACAGTCCTCTGTGCGGGGAGGCACCCTGCCTTTGGGAGATGGAGCTAGGACTTGAACCCAGGCCTGGGTGACCCGAAGTCCCCCACTGACCCGCGCCTCCCCCAGAAACCCCTGTCCCCTGGTGAGCTGCAGGAACCCTCCTCAGCTCTTTGTTCAAGTCTCTTAATTCACAGAGCCAGTCAGCGAGTTCTTTATTCCCACAAACGATGCTATTAAACAAATAGCGCTGGGAACTAGAGGCTGGCCTGGGAGCAGCCGCAGGTCCCCCAGGCCTGCCGCAGGCTCTGGCTCCCAAGGCACACGGCAGAGGCTCCAGGAGCCAAGGCCGCCGTGGAAGCGTGTCCGGGGCCGTTTTGAGCCAAGATGGCAGAAGAGCAGCTCAGGCCTGGCGCTCGAGCTCCTTGGGCCCCGTGCCTTCCTGCGCGCTCCAGGGACCTCCTGGAAAAGTCCCCTGCCCAGGCCGAGGTGGCAGACCTCCCCAGGCCAAAAAGCTGAGAAGCCGGGGTTGACACAGAGGCCTCTTTCTGTTGGGTCAGTAAGCAGCTGCGGAGGATGCGTAGGACGGAGCTAAATTTACTTGTTCCCTTCTTTCCCGGAACAGCGGCAGCGACGCTCGGGGTGCAGCTGTCTCGCTCTCCCGTGAGCCTTCTGCAGGCACCGGCTTGCACAGAGCCGGGCTCTCGGGGCCGCGGATTCCCTGCCGGCTCCTGCCCTCCCCGCGTGCGGCGGGCAGGACGGGCAGCGTGGGGTTGGCCTCGGGTGTCCGCGCGTAGGAAAGTCTGGAGCTGCCTCCCAGACCCCCCCCCCCCGCCCCGGGGGTGAGATCATCCCCTTGGAGAAACCGACTGAGCAGCAGATCACAGAGCCCCGGGCCTGGGGGAGGCCACTCGCAGCCACACCCGCCCGCCCGCCTCCGCTTTCGCTGCTGAGCCTAGTGGGAAAGTTGGAAGGCCCCAGCCCGAGTGGGGAGCAGGGGAGCGGCGGGGGCCACCGGGGCGGGGCGTCCCAGACACAAAGCCGGGCTGCTTTGGCCCCATGCTTTCCATGATGTCTCCGTTTTCCGATCTGAGGGCCACCTTCGGCCAGGCCTTCGCCTGCTGCTCCAAAGGGTTTCTGACAAGCGCTTTGTGAGACTCTCAGAAGGTGCCCACGGGTGGGGAAGTGAAAGGAGTAGGGACGGGGAAGAAACTGCTGCTTTATTTCGAGCCTCGCTTGAACGGCTTCTTGGCGGTTACTGCTCCCGTTTTGCTGAGTCAGAAGCATCCCCCAGCTGCTCACCGGAAACACAGCTGTTAGGCGAAAATAACCACAGAGCCGAGCATCGTGCACCTTCCAGAAAAGAGGGCAGAAAACCTCAAAACAAAAGAGAAAAATACGAAACAATGAAAGAGGCACCGTCGAGAACTCGCTGCAGCTCGCCCCCTCACGCAGCCTGGCAGCTCCGAGACCCAGTCGGGCTGCTTTTCCACTTGGTTGGGTGGGGGGGGGGGGGGGGGGTGGATCAGTGCGCCCTCCCAAAAGAGAGGTGGCCAGGTCCTAAGCCCTGGAAACTGTGAATGTGACACACCTGGAAAAGGGGTCTTTCTAGATGTAGTTAACTGAATGATCTCAAGAGGAGATCATCCTGGATTACCTGGGTGGGCCCCGAATCCAATGACAGGTGTCCTTGTGAGGGCGAGGCAGGGGGACAGCAGACAGAGAACACACGGAGTCATACAGAGGGCAAGGCGGGTGAAGGTGGAGGCAGAGATGGGTATTATATGCGGCTCCAGGTGGGAGGAACATTGAGGATTTGTAACGGCAGCCGCAGGAAATTAACAGAGCACCCCCAGGTTCCATTTGCTGGGTCCTGTTCCCAGCCACTCCTCTTCCCTCGTCTGGACGGAAAACGTTCACAGCATCTCACTCAAGAGGTGTCTTACACAGACACTGAGCTTCCCTTTCCTCCGGGCTTCGTGATTATCAGGAAGGACTTGAGGACTCCAGGGACTAGGCAGGAGAGCTGGGATGCCGGGTCTGGATAAGACTCCGTGGCAGGCCAGGCGTGGGACCTCGGCCACCAGCCATCATTCACACTGCTCCTTAGAAAACAGGCTCTGGGGGTTGAACCCCAGTTTTGCCACTTAACTAGCTGTGTGGTGTGGATTGAGGTTTTCAACCTCTCTGGGCCTCAGTTTCTCCTCTGTACAATGGGGAGATGCTCTGAAAACCAGCCTGCTGTGAAACAGAGATGTTGAAAAGAATAAGTATTGGGTGCCTGGGCTCAGTGAGCTGAGTGCCTGACTCTTGATTCGGGCTCAGGTCATGATCTCAAGGTGGTGAGATCGAGCCCCACATCAGGCTCCAAGCTCGGCAAGGAGTCCACTTGGGATTTCACTCTCTCTCCCTCCCTCTCCTCATGCTCTCTCTCTCTAAAGTAAATAAATCCGTCTTTTTTTTTTTTTTTTTTTTTTTTAAGAATAATTGTTGTTAGTGCATAACAGAGACTTTAGGGAAATTGGGGGACAATTGGCAGAGGCCAAAATCAAATAAGGAGAGAAAGCCCAGAACTGACAGTATGGTGCCAGATCTCCAGGAGGAGCTTGGGGACAGGAGACCCCATCTGGGTCATGCAAGGCTAGGGGCCAGGACTGGGAAACTGGGTCCTCCATGAGGTTGGGGCTTATAGGAGCCTTCCCCCGCAATGGCTGTAAGGTTTGAGGTAGTACATGCAAAGCCATACTTGGGTAAGGCTGTACCTGATAGCTCTTACAGTCCAGGGCTTTACAGAAGTGTCATAAATGTCTGTTGGTTTGGGCAGCTCAGCATCTGCAACACCAACTTTTGATGACAACATCCCAGTTTACCTTTAGGAAACGACCCCTATTCCATGGCTTTATTCCAGAGGAGGATATACAACCCAGAACCAACCAATTAGAGTCACAGATTAGGTCACAGGTAGGCATGGGAGTGAACAGTTGCTAAGACTCCTGGGAAAGAAAACTCTGCTTTCCCTTGGCTCTGCTATGTAAGTGGGATATGAGCCTGAACTACTGGAGGTTATCAGTGCTACCACCTTGAGAGATGGTGTACCTGAGGATGACTTGAGAACCAAGAAAAGCTGAGATGAGAGACAGATTCCTGATGACATTGAGAACCTGGATCCAGCAGTACCTGAAACCATCAAAACTTCCCAGTTCCATGAGACAATAAATATTCTCCATGTGTAATTTGAGTTGGCTTCTTACGAACAAAGGCATCCTGACTCCCACAGTATCATACGTGATAATCTCAGCAACACAAGGAGGAAGGCATTTTATTATGTCCATCTTATGAGAAGAAACTGAGGGTTGGAGACATTTACCCCCTTGTTCAAATCCCACTGCTAGTAAGTGGCAGGGCTGTGATGTGGTCCCGTTAGTCATGGGAAGGCAAAAGATGTTGTAGTTGGTACACTGAGGCTTTTGTGTCACACCGTGAGAAAGTCACAAAAAATCTCAAGGCCCTCCTTGTGTGGCTCATCTACAAAATAGATGAGTTGGCATATTTTTAATGTTTTCAATAGACATCTATATATTTAACTAAATATATAAATAAATATTAAATATATATTTATATACATAAAGATTACTATGATAATTAACCACATGTTTTTTGTCCATAACTAACAGATGTTAGTGTTTTGCATACTTGCTACAGAGGCAAGATAATTTCTGGAAATCCACGCAAATCGTTAGATATTGATTCTAGATTCTGAAAGGCAGACTGAGTTTAGGCAACTTAAAATAAAAAACAAAATTACAAATTCTCTTATCTTTGCTCACATATTTAAAATTTCCAGTATTCATCATTCCTTGTGTAGATCTGAGTTTCCACCTGGAATCATTTTTCTTTAGCCTGACAAAGGACTTGTAATATTTCTTATGGTGCAAGTCTGCTGGTGACAAATTCTACCACCTTTCATTTGTCGGAAAAAAAGCACTTTTATTTCACCTTCATTTATTTCTAAGGATAATTTTCACTGAATATAGACTCTTCGTTGACAGATTTTTGTTTGTTTTTTGTTATTGTTGCTTAATTCAACATATTAAGGATATCATTCCATTGTCTTTATCACTTGCATTGTTTTTAAGAGGGGAATCAGTGATATCCCTTATCTTTGTTTATTGAATGTAGGATTTCTTTTCATCTTGGCTGTTTTCAAGATTTTTCTTTCCATTGCTAATTTGAAGTAATGTGATTATGATCGCTTTGATGTTCTTTTCTTTGTGTTTACTCTGCCTACGATTTGTTGAGCTTCTTGGATCGATAGCTTTATAATTTTTATCAGTTTTTGGAACATCTTCAGCCATTATCATTTAAAGTATTTTGTTCTACCTTCCTTTCCTACTGAGGCTCTGACTACATGTAGGGTTGACCATCTAATATTGTCGCAGAGGTCCCTGATGCTGTCGTCCTTCCCCCCCACCCCCCAGTCTTTTTTCTCCTTGTGCTGCATAAGCTTGTGTTACTATGTCATCATACCCATTATTTTGTTTTCTTCTGTAATCTTCAATATGTTAATAAACCTATCCAGTGAAGTTTTCGTTTTAGAGATTGTGTTTTTCCTCCCCAAAAGTTGCATTTAGTTCTTTAAAAAAAAAAACTTCCACTTCTCCTTATGTTCATGCTTTCCTTTAAATCTTTGATCATATTCGTAATAGCTATTTCAAAGTCCGTGTCTGTTAATTACATCATCTTTGTCATTCTGGGTCAGTTTACACTGACTAGTAGTTCTCCTGGTAATGGGTCACATCTTCTTGCTTCTTTAGGTGTCTAGTAATTTTATGTTGGATGCTAGACATTATTAATGTTATCTGGTTGAATCTAGATTTTTCTCATTTTCCTTTGGAATTCATTTGGCAAAATGTAAGTTACTTACTATAAGTTTTACTTTTTTTGAGGTTTCTTAAAAAGCT
This sequence comes from Mustela lutreola, assembly GCF_030435805.1. Classification (NCBI taxonomy): domain Eukaryota; kingdom Metazoa; phylum Chordata; class Mammalia; order Carnivora; family Mustelidae; genus Mustela; species Mustela lutreola. The sequence continues at coordinate 89,734,159 of NC_081300.1, read as the reverse complement.
TTGCTGAAGAGGACCTAGTGGAGCCTTTCTTCTTTCTCTCTCTCTCTCTTTTTAAGATTTATTTGTTTTATTTTAGGGTGGGGGGCAGAAGCAGAGAGAGAGAGAGAATCCCAAGCAGACTCCCTGCTGACCGCAGAGCCCAATGCAGCATTTAATCTCAGGACCCTTAGATCATGACTTGAGCCAAAATCAAAAGTCAGACACTCAACCTACTGAGCCACCCAGGCATCCCATGGAGCCTTTCTTCTAAGGCAAATTTAACCCTACTACTATGGTGCAACCACACTACTGTTTCTAAAGAATACCTTGGATGTTCAACAACTTACTCCCATTCTGGTTTGCTAAAACTTGATTGTCCGCCAGTCCTAAGAGAGCTCTGGGAATTATTCTGTTTATTCCTCCAGTAGTTGTTCTTTGTCATTCCTATAGCATTCCACTCAATGCCTGGGCAACGACATATCCAACCAATCACCCAAGAGCCTCCCAATACAGATTTCTGGTGCTGTTAATCTGTGCAGCACCTTCTTCTCTAGGACTTGGCCTCACAAAGTTTAGCCTCTTCAGTCTCCACACATGATAATCTATATGTCCTCAATTCAGAGAAACGTCCATGCTCTGCTTGGAATTCCCCTCCCTGTGCTGCAGTCTAAAACATACTTCTAGGCAGAAAGCCAAGGTGATCATAGGGCTCACTTCATTGTCTTGCTTTTTTCAGAGCTCACAGTTCTGCACTGCCTGTTGCTCAATGTCTGAAAACTGTTGTTTCATATATTTTTTTCAGCTTTCTAGTTGGGTACAGATGGAAAACAAGTCTGGTACTAGTTATTTCATTATGGCTGGGAGCAGGAATCGACTCTAACTAACTTAAGCAAAAAGGGGGTGGGGAGGAAGGGAGTGGTGGGGGGGAGGATGGAAGGAAGGGAGGGTGTGTTTCAGAAGGGCTTGGGGGATTCACAGAGTAGAAGTAATAGCCAAATAGTTCTCAGAAAGGACAGAGCCCAGAGAAGTTCTGGAGACCCATGGGAACTAAGAAACAGTCTCCTTAGGGCACAGACACCTGCATGAATGAGCTCCAACCCTGTGGAGATTTTCAAGATTCAAATTTCTGGGAGAATATATTTGGCATAGCCATGATCACGAGCTTACCTCTTGGCCAGAGGAGGGCAAAACACTCTGTTTAAGGATACTACCAAGATGATATCCAATGAGGGAGCATAGATCACCCAAACAAAACTGCGTTGTTCTTTCCAGAAGTAAGGAGAATGGCCGCTAGGCAGGCAAAAACAACAGGCACATTACACAACATTCAGTAAAGAACAAAATCTTTTAAGTAGGATTGGCTTTTAAGTTCAGAGCCTTGCGGGGTTTTTTTTTTTTTTTTCTTTTTTGCTATTTAACCACTAAACTGCAGAGCTGTCCTCCTTCCCCTGACATCTTTGCCTTTCCCTACAACACAGAAACACTTTCCGCATGCCAATTCCACTTTATGGACAACATGTAGACAATACGAATTTTGCATGAGGCCAGGAACTGGTTTAGGGATCCCTGGGAAGAGATTCTTCTCTGAGCCTGCCAGTGTTCAAGGAAGACTTCCAGTGAATAAACTCACTTGCGGGTGAAAGGCAAGCATCAACCTGTGTCCTGGGAATAGAGCAAGAAAGGAAACATGTCTATTCGGCTTCCCGTACTTATAACCACCCGGAGGTGGCAGCTCCTTGCCTGCAAGAAAATGTTTGGAGTTTCAAGAGTGAGTACAGGGTGGCTGCAGGCTAGTTCATCAACAGCTTCATCCAACTGAACACAGAGACAAATGTATCAACAGGTAAGGGAACCAGATGTTCTCTGCTTAGATTGTTCTGAGGAAATTCTGCCATCCCCACTCTGCCTGGAGGCTAATCAGATACCGTGTGTGTGTGCGTGCACGTGCACACGCAACTTCTACAAAACTCACCACCTGAGGTCCTTCAAGTTTCATTACTTTCCTGTATAACCATACCCATTTCAGAGATGGGAAGCCTGAGGGACAGTACGTGGAACTGTGAGTCAGTGATAAAGCCAAGAATCATGTTGGTGGCTACACGGTAAAGCCCTCCTGGTTGCTGTGAGTGGGGGAGAGAAGACCGCGGGGGAGGGGAGAAAGAGAAGGAGGAAAACAAGTCTTCAAAGACACCTGGGTTTTTGGAGACTCGGGTGCTGGGAGGTGCCATTTGTACACAATCAAGACAAACTGAAACCACAGGGAAGTGAATTACCCTCCCATCACACGGCGAGGCTCTTTCTCCAGCTTTGTGTTTTAGCCATGGCCCTTTTATCATTCAACTTAGAAAGAAGTCTTTTCATTCCTTATGGGGCTTTTTTGTTCTCAAGAAAGAAATCATGGGGGCCACTTGGGTGGCTCAGTTGGTTAAGCATCTGCCTTTGGCTCTGGTCATGATCCCAGGGTCCTGGGATTGAGTCCTGCATCGGGCTCCTTGCTCAGCCCACCACTCCCTCTGCTTGTGCTCTCTCTCCCCCTGTCTCTCTGACAAATAATTTTTAAAAATCTTATAAAAATCAATCAGTCAGTCAATCAATCAATCATGGTACTTCCATCCTGATTGAGAAGGCTGAGACAAGGTAGTAAAACTATTTCCTGGAGGGGTCTTGGGGACTTGTGTCTTATTGATAGCTCCTACTATAAGGGCTGTAGGAGGAGAAGAAGATAAAACTCAAAATGTTTGGAGGAAGAAGGGTAGACTTTGGGGCCCGTCTTCCAGGCCAATGGGAGAGATATAGGGATGAGGACAATCTTCTGCAGAAGTGCCTAGAGCCTGTGAGGTCTGTAAAGGGACAGATGATCGTGTTCATAATGCCTGAGCCATACTGGGTGTTCATGAAATTATCTGCTGAAGGAAAGAATGATGAAGTGAGTGGATGTGAATCCCCAGTCACTTCTACCCTACACACTCTAGGGCCTCCATGCCCCTGAGCATTTTTCCACCCTTGGCTGTCCTGGCATCACTCTACTCTACAAGGCGGTGGATCTTAAGATTTTGCAGGCCATGAGCTCTTCCGAGAATCTGATGAGAGCAACCAACACTCTTCTTAGAAAAGGCACAGATAGACTCCTACGCACAGCCGTGTACATCTCTTCAAATGGAGAGCAAATGCCTGGGTCCTCACCCATAGCTTCAGCCTGATGATCCCTTTCTTGCTCTTCTCTCTTCCTCTTCCCAAAGAGGTCATTGGCTCTACTGGGTTCCCACAGCACTTTTTAATTTTAGTTCAAAACTACCATAGTTAGTTTGGTCACACATCTGTCATTTGGGCAGGGCTTGGGGCAGTCTGCTCTGCTCTACTCAGAGTTCCTGGGAATCATCAGAAAACTCGCTCGCTCACCTGGCTGGAGGTGGATTCTGGAAAGACCTGGGCAGTTGGGAGCTGATCCCCAAAGCTGGGGAGTCCTTGGGAAGTTCTGCCTGTCTAAACTGATCTATCAGTCTCCCTGGCACACATTTTGAACATAGTCCATTATTACTTAACACACAACACTGTGGTGCTTATGTGTGCCCATGGAGTGTGGTAATTACATCTGTTTTAGAGCAACACTAATCCTTTAGGGACAAGGACCACAGCTTGATTCATGTCTATTTCCCCATGGGCCTAGCAGGACCTTGCACATAGAAGGTGTTTAACATATGCAAGTTGGAATCAAACTCAACACCCTCAAAAACAAATAATCCAATTAAAAATGGGTAGAAGACATGAACAGACATCTCTCCAAAGAAGTCACCCAGATGGCCAACAGACACATGAAAAGATGCTCAACATCATTCATCATCAGGGAAATGCAAATCAGAGCTACAATGAGATACCACCTCATACCTCTCAGAATGGCTAAAATCAACACTAGAAACAACAGGTGTTGGCAAGGATGTGGAAGAAGGGGAACCCTGGCGCAGTACTGGGGGGAATGCAAACTGGTGCAGCCACTCTGGACAACAGCATGGAGGTTCCTCAAAAAGTTAAAAATAGAGCTACTCTATGACCCAGCAATTACACTACTTGGTGTTTACCGAAAGAATACAAAAATACTAATTCAAAGGGATACATGCATCCCTATGTTTATCTACAATAACCAAGCAAATGGAAGGAGCCCAAGTGTCCACCAACTGATGAATGGATAAAGATGTAGTACATACCCACAATGGGATATTGCTCAGCTATATTAAAAAAAAAAAAAAAAGTGAAATCTTGTCATTTGCACTGATGCAGGTGATCTGGAGAGTATAATGCTAAGCAAAATTAGTAGAGAAAGACAAATACCATGATTTCACTCATATGTGGAATTTAAGAAATGCAACAAACCAGCAAAGAGTTAAAAAAGAGAGGGAAATGACAGATGCTGGCGAGGATGTGGAGAAAGGGGAACCCTCTTACACTGCTAGTGGGAATGCAAGCTGGTGCAACCACTCTGGAAAACAGCATGGCGGTTTCTCAAAAAGTCTGAAATAGAGCTACTTTACGACCCAGCACTACTAGGTATTTACCCTAAAGATACAAACATAGTTATCCAAAGGGGCACGTGCACCCAAATGTTTATAGCAGCAATGTCCACAGTAGCCAAACTATGGAAAGAACCTAGATGACCATCAACAGATGAATGGATAAAGAAGATGTGGTATATATATACATGGAATACTATGCAGCCATCAAAAGAAATGAAATCTTGCCATTTGTGACAATGTGGATGGAACTAGAGGGTATTATGCTTAGCGAAATAAGTCAATCAGAAAAAGACAACTATCATATAATCTCCCTGATATGAGGAAGTGGAGATGCAACGTGAGGGGTTTGGTGGGTAGGAAAAGAATAAATGAAACAAGATGGGATTGGGAGGGAGACAAACCATTAGAGACTCTTAATCTCACAAAACAAACTGAGGGTTGCTGCGGGGAGGTGGGTAGGGAGAGGAGGGTGAGGTTACGGACATTGGGGAGGGTATGTGCTGTGGTGAGTGCTGTGAAGTGTGTAAACCTGGCGATTCACAGACCTCTACCCCTGGGGCTAATAATACATCATATGTTTATTTTTAAAAACAATTTTTTTAAAGAGAGAGAGAGAGAAACAAGAAACAAACTCTGAACTATAGAGAACATCTTCCCAGAGGGGAGGTGAGTGCAAGGATGGGTTAAATGGGCGATGGGATTAGGGAGGGCGCTTGCTGGTTGAGCCCCAGGTGATTAAAATAAAAACTTAAGGCACGCCTGGGTGGCTCAGTGGGGTAAGCCTCTGCCTTTAGCTCAGGTCATGATCCCAGGGTCCTGGGATCAAGCCCCGCATCTGGCTCTCTGCTCAGCGGGGAGCCTGCTTCCCCATCTCTCTCTCTGCCTGCCTCTCTGCCTACTTGTGATCTCTCTCTCTCTGTCAAATAAATAAATAAAATATTTTTTAAAAAATAAAATAGAAACTTAAAAATATATATTTATAGGCTAGTTAGAATACATATGTCGGTGTGTACTTTTTTAGTATTACACCCCACTACATTTCAAAAACAGGATTAAATTTAGCTTATTTGCATATGTCAATATAACAAAATAAAAATTTCAGAACAAGGAAATGGGGGCTAATTCAAAATAAAAGGTAGAAAGATACGTCTTGAGCATCCTGGTGGTAAGAAGAAAGAACAAACTATAAACAGTTACTCAATTCATGTGTTAGATATAAACACAAGGATTGCTCAGGAGTTGTTCAGCTTCTTCTAGAATAGGCTACATAAAATTACAGCCTCCTTGCAGTAAAAATTAGAGCAAGTTTATGCAACAAATTCCATATAATGTCCCTCAATGCAGGTAAAGGGAAGTTCAACACAAGCAAATCTGCAAGTGGCCAAAGACAAGGGTGTGGTTCCCTGAGAGTTCTTCCTAAGCCAAAATATAAGACTGTCTGGTCCAGGCTTTTTCTAGAGGGTGGACAACGGAATACCATTCCTGGAGCCTTTCTACCCACAAGGGGTTCTGTGGTCAAGAAAAGGTAGGAAAATCACCCATGTCTTCCTCTTGGAACTTCACAATGAACACAGGCTTTTTAAAGGTTCTGAGAAGTCCCGCAGTAAAGAAACCCAGCATTTCCCAAGCTTCTTCCATCACTGTCGTGCAAGACCCTAGGCACAGTCTTCTACTTAGGGACCTAGGTTCACTGCTCCTGCTATGTAGTGTTTCTTTCTCTTAAGAGCATATGGGACTATCAGATTGCTCTTCTTAAACAAGCTATGCCAACATTCTTTCCCTTTGTCTTTTCTTGAAAGGATCCAGGAAGGAAAAAAGGTAGTATCTGCAACTTTTCTGCTTAAAGTACCTTCATTTAAAGTCCTTTTGACTTGTTCTTTGTTATAGATATGACTCAAAAAAAAAAAAGTAGATTAGGGAGAAATTTGTCCTTCCAAATTTCAAATAAAGCAGAAGACAGGTGTGGCTAACTGTCACCCAGAGTCCACGACTTCTACCCCTGGAATAATAAAAAGGGGTCAGCACCCACCTGTCCCTTGCTGGTCCCTTTGGTTCTCCATAACCCTGCTGGCTAAGTGAGCAGTCCTCACTCAGACCAGTCAGAAACCAGAGTTGCACCTTCAGCAGATGGCCGGGAGCAGCGAGGGCAATAACTGTCTATTTGTTTTGGCGTTGCGTATGAAGAGAAATAAAGGGTGTGTGTCACCCTTTGTCCAGTTCCTGTCTCTTGGTACGCTAGCATTTCCATCTCAAAAGAATCAAAGTGCGATCTAGTTCAGAAAGGGAAAGCGCGCCTCATTTTGGCAGGCCGTAGAACAATCCCAGAGTCTTTTCTTCACAAAGCACTTGTTAATATCCTACTTAATATTCCATGGAACACACTGTACAGAATTGATTAAATAGATGGAGGGGTTGCAGAGACTTCAGATCAATGATTCTCAAACTAGATTCCAGGGAGCACTAGTGGTTCTCACAGTGTCGCAGGGGCGGCGAGAGAGAGAGAGAGAGAGAGAGAGAGAGAGACAGGACAGGCCCTCTGCATGCTGACTGCTGAGCCCCCAAACCTAAGTTCATCATGGCAGTTTCTCTTTTCTCTCTCTAATCATGTGTTTGGCAGGGGAAAAGGCTGGAGGTTGTGGGGGAGAGAGTGACTGTTACTTAAAATTAGAAAATGTTTGAGAAGCACTGCTTTAAACAAAGCACCACATATATTACTTCTCACAACTGAGATTCTGATAAGAATTAAAAATCAAACAGTTTTAGTTATATTCTTAGCAAGAACCTTTTGATTTTTTTTAATCAAAAGCAGTGCCGTGGAAAAACATACAATAAACAAAGAAAATCTTTGCAGCCCTATAATTAACAAAGAGTTAATATTCTTAATTTATAAAATGACCCTACAAATTAATAAGAAAAAGACCAATCACCCAAGAGAAGCATGGGCCAAGGCTTCAGAATTCACAGTAGCAGAAATGCAAATGGCCAATAAACATATGAAAAGATGCTCAGGCTCACTTGTCAGGGAAATGCAAATGAGAACAATGAGATACTATTTTTTACCCATCAGATTGGCAAAAATGGAAAATATGTGTAGCATCCAGAGCTGGCAAGGGTGTGAGGAATCTAGTTCTCTCGAACACCATCGGGGGGAGAGGCTGTAAATTATTATAGCATCGTGGAAAATCAACTGTTGGTATTTTTTAAAATTTAAACTGTGGCCCAGCACTCTCACTTCTGGGAATATATCCACCAGAAATGAAAATGTCAGTACATAAAGACATAAATATATGAAGAAGTTTATTGCAGCATCGTTTGTAATAGTTAAAAAAAAAAACCTGGAAACAAGCTGAATGCACATTAATAGAACAAAGGTTGAGGAAATCAGGATCTATTTACATTAAGGAATGCAGTGTAGCTATTAAAAATTATAAAAGAAAATTATATAAATTGACAGAGATATGCCGGCAATACTTTGCTAGATAGAATAAAAAGCAAGTGTGATCTTATTTTTATTAAAAAAAAAAAAGACCCAAAAAAAAGTCACAGCCTCTCAGTAGGTTTTTCTATGTTTTTATAAATAACGGAAACAGTGGGGAAACATTTATACCAAATTGTTAACAGCAGTGGCATCAAGGGAGCTGGATTGGAGAGGGGCAGGGAGACTGTTAATTTTATTTTAGACGCTTCTCTGTTGTTTGAATGGTTATAAAAGATATATATTACTTTCATAATTCAAATGATTGGAATTTTAAAAAGCAGAATTAGGAAAGAAAATTCAAAGCAAATCAAATTACTTTGAGAATCACTGGAAGAAAGGGTGGGGCTGGCCTCTGGTGTGGATGGAATCTTAAAGCACTAGACCCAAAGGGGGTGTCTGGCTACGATAAGGCACCCCAACTATACATGAGGGTGGGCTGAAGGCGAGCCTTTTAGTAGGGCCAACATCTTTCTTGAAAAACAGTCCTGACTCTTCTCTAATAAACACGGAAGGATTAAACGAGGTCCCAACTATGTTAGAGAACAGGGGTCAGCAATTTTTTTCTGTAAAAGAAAAATAGTGCCTATGTTAGGGTTTGTGGGCCATCCTCTCTCTGTCATGCGACTCAGCCCTGTCGTTGTAGCATATCAGTAATCATAGACAATATGTGTATGAATGTATGTGAATGTGGCAGTGTCCCAATAAAACTTTATTTATAAAACAGGTGGTGCCTGGATTCAACCTAGGGGCTATAGTTTGCTGACCTCTGCTATAGAGTATGGGCATGATTATATTTTAAAAGGAAACTTGGGGTGCCTGGGTGGCTCAGACGGCTAAGCGTCTGCCTTCAGCTCAGGTCACGATCCCAGGGTCCTGGGATGGAGCCCCACATTGGGCTCCCCGCTCAGTGGGAAGCCTGCTTCTCCTTCCTCTGTTGCACTCTCTCTCAAATAAAATAGATAAAATCCTTAAAAATAAATAAATAAATAAAAGGAAACGTTTTCATGGAAGTATGAATATGTGTATTATAAAAGTATACAAGTCCAGTGAATTTTTACAGAGCGAACACAAGTTCATAATGACCACCCTGGTGAAGATGTGGAAATTTACCAATTCCACAAGAGTGTTCCTCGTGCCCCTCCCTGTTATCCCCATCCCCCATCACCAAAGATAGCCACTGATTTTGCTTTCATCCTCACAATTTGTTTTGTTTGGCTGTAAATTTAATGTAAATGGAATCCATGTAGCTCTATCTTTCATTCAAAGACATATGAGTGAGATTCCCCCCCAACACACGATTGCGTGGGTTTGTCCAAAGTCATATCCCATATATAGTGTTGCAATTACGCACCATAAGAATATGCCACACCGGGCGCCTGGGTGGCTCAGTGGATTAAGCCGCTGCCTTCAGCTCAGGTCATGATCTCAGGGTCCTGGGATCGAGTCCCGCATCAGGCTCTCTGCTCAGCAGGGAGCCTGCTTCCTCCTCTCTCTCTCTGCCTGCCTCTCTGCCTACTTGTAATCTCTCTCTGTCAAATAAATAAATAAATAAATCTTTAAAAAAAAAAAAAAAAAAAAGAATATGCCACACTTTCTGTATCTGTTCTACTATTGGTAATATTGGGGCTGTTTCCAGTGTGGGGCCTGCTATAGACTGAAGGTTTGTGTCCCTCTGAAACTCATGTTTAAACAAACCTAATCAGTGTGATGGTATTAGGAGGTGGTGTCCTTGGGAGGTGATGAGGTCATGAGGGTGGAGTCCTTAGGAATGGGATTAGTGCCCTTATAAATAATCCCTAGAGAGATCCCTGTCCCTTCCACCGGGGAGAACACAGCAAGAAGATGGTCATCTATGAACCAGGAAGCGGGTCCTCACCAGACACCAAATCTAACAGCATCCTGATCTTGGACTTCCCAGCCTCTGGAACCAGAAGAAATAAATTCCTTTTTTTGTTTTTTGTTTTTTTTTTTTTAAGATTTTATTTATTTATTTGACACAGAGAGAGAGATCACAAGGAGGCAGAAAGGCAGGCAGAGAGAGAGGGGGGAAGCAGGCTCCCCACTGAGCAGAGAGCCCGATGCGGGGCTCGACCCCAGGATCCTGAGATCATGACCTGAGCCGAAGGCAGAGGTTTTAACCCACTGAGCCACCCAGGTTTTTATCAGCCAAATTCCTGTTTTTATCAGCCAATCAGTCTGTGGTCTTCTGCTATCACAAATAATACTGCTACGAACATTCTCGGCCGTGTCCGTGGTGCACACATTTACACACTGCTAACGAGCATATTCGTAGAGCATACATCCTATATTCAGCTTTAGCAAATACTGCTAAGTAATTTTCCAAAGTGTCTGTAGTCATGGACACTCCTATCTTCAGGATATGAGCGTTCCAGCTGCTCTAAGCATTGCCGACACCTTGGTTTCCACAGGTTTCTTTTTTTGTAACTTTATTTTTTTTTTAAGATTTTATTTATTTACTTGACAGACAGAGATCACAAGTAGGCAGAGAGGCAGGCAGAGAGAGAGGAGGAAGCAGGCTCCCCGCTGAGCAGAGAGCCGGATGCGGGGCTCGATCCCAGGATCCTGAGATCATGACCTGAGCCTAAAGCAGAGGCTTTAAACCACTGAGCCACCCAGGCGCCTGCTTTTTGTAACTTTAGCCATTGTTGTATGTGTCTGTGTATAACTCATATACAGTAAATTCAAAAATCGTAGGTGTCCACCCAAAAGTTTTTACATGTGTAAAAATTCCCATTGTGGTTCGTACTGCATTCCCTTAATCACTAATGTTGCTGATGCTCTTTTGGCCACTTGGATTTCTCTTTTGTGAAAAGCTTATTCACGCGTTTTGCCCATTAATAAAAAATTGGGGTTGTTTGTCTTTTCCTTATTGATTTACTGGAGTTCTTTCAATATTCTGAATACGTGAGTCGTCTGTTGGCATCTTTACTCCAACTATCTTCTCCCACTCTGTGGTTTGCATTTTCATTGTCTTAGTAGAATCTTTCGATGAACAGAAGAAGTTCCAGTGACGTCTAATTGGTCAATTACTTCCTTTATGGTGTGTGTGTGTGTGTGTGTGTGTCCTGTTACAGAAATATTTGCTAAAGAAAATCTTTCTCTACCTACAACACTTCTGACATCAATTGTGTGGGGTTTTTCCCCGCATTCCAATCAATTCTCCAACTTTTGGGACACGAACTGGGTGTCCTAGAACTCATTTCTGACACTAACGACACACAGTTAGCCTCAGATCTGAGTTAAGGGCTCCGTCCCACAAGACAGTATCCCCTTGGATGCTTGTCACAGTAATGGGTGCCTAGGGTACACTCTCTGCTGTCTGACGTGGCTACAAAATCTGGAGTTACCACAAGAACACCACCTCCCCAACCTCTGGTTTGATCATTTGCTAGAACAGCTGAAAAAATTCAGGGAAATAATGATTTATCATTACTTCGTATAAAAAATATAGATGAACGGGGTGCCTGGGTGGCTCAGTGGGTTAAAGCCTCTGCTTTCAGCTCAGGTCATGATCTCAGGGTCTTGGGATCCAGCCCCGCATTGGGCTCTCTGCTCAGCGGGGAGCCTGCTTCCCTTTCTCTCTCTCTGCCTGCCTCTCTGCCTACTTGTGATCTCTCTCTCTGTGTCAAATAAATAAATAAAAATCTTAAAAAAAAAAAAAGTATATAGATGAACAATCAGATGAGGACGTACACCGGATAAGATCTGGAAAAGTCTCAAGCACAGGAGATCCGGTCCCCATGGAGCCACTCTCCAGAACAATGACTTGTTCACCACCCAAGAAGTTCTCCAAGCCCACAGTCTGGGGATGTTTATGAAGGCTTTATCAAATAGGCATGATTGACTTTTAAATCAATTGCTAGCCTCACTCTTCTCCCCAGAGGGTAGGCGGTTGGGGCTGAAAGTTCTAAACCTCTAATCCTGGCTTAATCTTTCTGGTGATCACCCCCCCAACCTGAAACTACTTGGGGACCCACCAAGAGTTGGCCTCCTTAGAACAAAAGATGCTTCTATCACCCAGGAAATTCCAAGGGATTTAAGAGCTCTGTGTAAGATGAACCTATCACACCCATCTCTCAGGAAATCATAAGGGATTTAAGAGTTTCTGTCAGGAACCAGAGGCAGAGATGAATATATCTTATCATGTCACAGTCGCCTGTCCTAAAGTCATGAAGATATTCTATGCTATCTTCCAGAAGCTTTATTGCTTTCCTTCATACGTTTAGTGTCTGTAACCACTGTAATAACCTCAACCAGGAATGTTAAGAAGTAGGCATCACCCAGTGCAATGTTTTCAGTTGCTCATGGTCTTCTAGAACCTTGCCGTTGGCCATCAAGACATGGAGTCTACTTCCCCTTCCTTTCAACTTGGGCTGGACCCCATGACTGCTCTAAGCAACAGAATGTGATAGAAGTGACAGCATGACCCCCAGGGACAGGTCATGGAAAGGGATGTGGCCTCCATCTGGCTTGCTCTCTGTCTCAGGACACTTACTCTGGTGCCTTGACCACCGTGTAAGAAGTCCCACTGCGCCAAAGCCACCCTGTTGGAGAGACTTTGTGCAGAGACCATGCTGAGATAGAATGTGCACCCAAGAAGACCAGCTGCTCCAGCCCTCAGCTGTCCGTGGCTTCCCAATCCCGATGAACATAAGTAGCCTTCCAGATAGATGACCTCCGCCAGAGCCACAGGAGACACCTGAACGAGAACGGCTCAGCCAAGCTGCTTCCGAATCCCTGGCTTATAGAAGCCATGAAGGAGAATTAGCACCTGTTGCTTTAAGCCACCATGGTTAGGGCTCACTTGCTGTTCAGTGGGTAATCGAACAGCAGGAAAGAAGAAAGCCGCCCGTCTTTCCAAGCTCTCATTCAGCACTAGTCTCACCGGAAGGACGATAACCTACGGACTGGGGTAGTTTTCTTTCCAACCCCACGCTTCTTTTTAGGTGTGCGTCTTCAACCCTCGAAGGCTTTGGCCTTCTATTTTCGAGGCTTATTTTAATCTACTCAGTGTCTGTATAAATGGAAGAGCACATTCCTAAAAAAGGGAAGGCTCTTGGAGATTAAACAGATGGGAACAGTAGAAGAACAAGTCCCCCTTGGCAACTCGTGAGAAGTGGTGAAGTCTTGGTGTTCATCCAGGGATCAACTGGGGGATTACTTCTCGAGCCTTGGTTAGAAAGAAAAGACACAGAGTGGGCCTGGGGGAACACTCAGCCCATCCACAGGAGAAAATGAGGCTGATTCCACAAAGAGATCTCGCTCTGCCGTCGCTGTCACTCAGCTGCTGGCTCTGGCTGTCTAGCAGCTCAAGTCAGAGAAAAGCCTCCTTAACTGGGCCCCAGGTCTAAGCAGCCTCTCTGATCCAGCCCGAGGACTCACTCTGCTTTCTAGAAGCTTCAGCAACAAAGCAGGCAAATTACAGTGGCTGGTTCACTAACAGGACTGCCCTTTCCTTGTTAAACACTCGCTTAATAGGCTAATAATGGCAGTAACACCTACCTACCTCTATCCACATGTTATTTACCTGTCTACCTGTTTATTCCGCACCCCTGCTCCCCTGACAAGCTACAGGCAATTGCAGACCTGGGTCATCTGGTTCCTGGCATCTCCCCTTCACCTAGCTCAGGGGTTGGTACAGAGCGGGGCTCTGAATTACGTCCTCAATGAATGGATGAACGGAGGGAGTTAGTGAATCGTGGCCAAAGCGATCTTGATGAATATCCACTGAGCGTGGGCGCTATCCATTGTTTCAGGTGCCTCTTCAGCCCCTGCCAAGAGAGGAGCGGTTCTCTAGGTCTTACAGAGGTAGGGAAATTTGCTCACAGATCTCAGGGTCACTGAGGGGCAGAATCCCATTTCAAACCCAGCCCATCTGATCCACACACCTATGCTTTTTGACCCGAAGCATGTTCTTTCCACCAAGAGGCCTGCGGGGGGGACCGCCCACCCTTTTTCCTCTGGAGATAAGAGCGTTTTCACAAGGACAGTGGACCAGGCCTCACAGCCCCGCACAGAGTCTCTGGCTTGGGTTAGGGGGTTCTGTCCCACATCTGTGGCCTGGGAACTCAGGGAAAGGACAATTAAATTAAAGAGGTCACAGAAAAAAGAGGAGGGTGGGACACTGGTGGCCGAATCCAGAAAGGGCAGATTTCAATTTGCATAATAATTTTGTTAGCAACAATGGGCATCCAGGACATCTATTTAAAGGCTGTAATGTTAATTTAATGGGAAAAAAGCTAATACAATTCCCCCAGAATTTTTCAATTAAATTAATGTGATGGGCTTTAATGGATAACTTAAGTAGAGAGCGCGAATAAGAAAAATATTGCATAAATTATACATACATTTATATACATGCTGCCTGTATATATAATCTCGCTGCTCTGGAGGTTTTGACCTTATGCTTAAATCTGGTAACCAGTTATAAATCTGGCAACCAGTTATAACTCTATTTCAATTAAAGTGACCCTTTTATCATCCAACGAAGGGGAGGGCTCCTCCCTGTTCAGTTTCTGCACACCTCCTCCCTCGACAACATACCAGATGATTCGGGTCTTAAAGTAACAGAGGACTTACTGAACAGTAAGCCAAAATGACACACACGCGCACAAAAAGTCAATGATAGGAGAAGTCTAGCGATGCAAAATCTCATTCCTTGATCCCTGCCCCCTACAGACATCTAACAGAGCAGTAAGTAACATGGACTGAGTTTCAAACATCACTTTTTTTTTTTTTTTCTGAAGCAAGTATCTATCCATTCGCTTATCTCATTCAGCAAGCGTTTCCTGAACACCCACTAAATGCTGGCACTGTCTCAGGTGCTTCCAGGAACACTGTAGCGAACAATCAGACACGATCCCTGGCTTGTGAAAAATCCAGGCATACATTCAGGTGAGTTCTTCATGCTTCCGTTTTATCACTTGTAAAATAAAGATAATGATCATGGTCATCCCAAGTCTGTGTCCGAGATGGCCTCTGAGAGTCTCACCATCTGGCGTTCACACCTTTGTGGAGGACTCTCTCTCACAGAAAGGTGCCCTGGAGAATGCTGCAGAAATGGAGAAGTATGACCTGCGAGGTCAAGGTCATAAAAGATATCGCAGCCCCTCTGTGCACGCTCGCTCCCTCTCTGGGTTCATTAGCTCTAAGGAGAGTCAGCCACTGTGTTGTGAGGATCCTCGAGCAGCCCTGTGGGGAGGTCCATGTGGTGACAGACAGATGCCTCCCGCCAGTGGCCAACATCATCTTGCCAATAGCCATGTGAGCGAGTCACCTCGGAGCCGATCTTCCAGCCCCGGCCAAGCCTTCAGATAAGACTGCAGCCCAGCCAACATCTCAATTGCACCCTCCTGAGAGATCGGTCAGAACCATCTAGTTCTGCCATGCTCAGATTCCTGACCCACAGGAACTGTGTGAGGGAATAAATGCTTATGGTCACATTACATTTCTAAGTGTCAGAGTAATTTACAATGCACCAATAAATAGCAGACCCGATTTTCTCCCTTTCCAGCTGGCCTTGGGTGGAATTGTGATGGAGGCCAAGTGGGCCCAGACATGCTTCCTGGCCAACTTTGTGCAGCACATGCCCCTTTCCTCAGTCCTCACTCTCTACTCCTTTGCTTAAGCTTTTAGCTGATGCACAGGCTCCAAGATTATTATGGCCACTCTCAGAGGTATTGTCATTTTAATTAAAGTCTTCCGAAAATCAAAAAGGATTTCAGACCCAAAGAAATGAAAGTCTCCAGGTGAAATCTTGGGAAACAGAGTAGCTGTTAGGTGATGGGAACATGCAGGGATCCTTAAATCATGTCTCCTGGGGTCCTGTGCTTTTTACTCAATTCCAGCAGCCAAAACAGAAAGGGCACACGAGTGCTAACACTGACTCATTTCCAGTTTTTAGCATCAATCTTTGTTTCCATAGGCTATTTTTCCTCCCTCATAGGCTATTACAGTTCACGAATTGCTGATAGAGAAAATAAAACGCTAAGTGAGGTCTTCCATTGATTAAACTCCAAAATGGATCAGCAGCGAACAGCAGTGAAGTCCTGGCCACGCCAGTGCACGGAGGCAGCTGTGAATTTGCAGGGAGCCCCAGGTTTGAATCTTGGCCCAGCCACACACCGGCTGCATGAGCATGAGTGAGTCCACCGACCTCACCATCTGAGCCATCTGAGTGAAGTGGGGATATTAATAGCTGTCTCAAAAGAGTAGGAGGGAGCCTGGCGTGTAGCGGGAGCTGAATGCACGCTCGTGGCTGTTAGTGTACGGCACCCCACGGAGAGCGTGGCAGAGGCAGTGGGAATGAGCCTTTCTGCCCGGCATCCACCCAACTATTTAAGTGAACCTCGTAAGAGCTGAAGCCTAAGGGAGATGATGAGTCTGTAAGGCATGGCATGAGCATTCTGTCCAGCACGCTGGACTCCCAGAGGGCCCCCCAGCTATCAGTAAGCTCTGCCAGCCCAGGAGGGCCCTCGGGACTATTTCCCAGGAGCTGATTCCCTCTGACACTGACTGCTGAGTTGGCCCCTTTCCCAGGAGGCATGGGGACACAACAGCAAAGGGAATAAGGAAGCCAGAGCTCCTTAGGGGTGGAACGCAATGCTCTCCCTGGTGGGACCAACTCCCATCTGAATTGGAGGCAAGCTAAGAGCTTGAGTCTTCAAGAGCAGCCCATTTAGGAAAGTCATTACATGGCTGCCTCCAGAGCATCGTCTCCAGGTCTCTTGGGTTCTACTGACTTGTGAAAGTCAGGGTCAGAGAGCCGCCTCTATCCACAGAGCCGGAAGGATGTGACTTGAGGGTTACCCCAGCCGTCTTCACCATCATGTGGATAGAGTCTGTCTGCAGGAAGAGAGAGAGGGGCACACAACTGCTGTTCGTAACCGTTTCCTTCTCTTTCTGAACAGACACCTGCCCCCTTATCCTCCGAAGCATGGTCTGTCACTGTCTCCAATGACAAACAGTAGAATCAGAATGGAAGGCACCAGGCAAGTGAGCATTAACTCCTCTGTATTGCAAAAGCAAGCGAGTAGGCCGTGTGACAGAAATCAGATAGCCAGACAATGAAAGAATCAGTGAGCTACGTTTGCCCTTGATAGAAATGGTTCTTTGCATAGGAGACCGGGACTGAGCGGGGATCAGGACAGCATCTGTCAACTCACCCCGCCACCCGTGCCTCCATCCATCAATTCATCCACCCATCCATCCATCCACCCATGCGTCCACCCATCCATCAACTCATCAATCTACCGTTCCATCTGCTCCTCTACCCGCCCATTCACGCACCTACCCACCCACCTTCCCACGCATCTATCCATCCATTCATCTACACGTACAAAACGCATGTGCGCGAGCGTGCGTGCACCCATTCATCCAATGACTCACTCGTCCACTCAGCAAAGTTTTACGGAGCACCCCCCCACATCCTTGACCTTAGGAGAGATTCCCAATTCAACAGACATTTACTAAGAGCCTCCTCTTTGCCTGCTGGGCTAGATGCCGGCTTGCAAAGGCGAATAAGCCGGGGTCCCAGAGGGAGCGTGCAGTCTGGTCGTGGGTGGGGTGTGAAGGAAGGACTACGGAAACCCAGAAGACGCCCAACAGTCCATGGTCCAAAATGGCCCCCTGCAGTGGGGAGGGGCTGCCCAGAGCCCCTCAGTGTCCTTGCCCCGTCACCACTGTGTGTAACCGCAGAGTGAGTGGGCAGTCCACAAAGGGGGAACAGAGCTAGCTCACCACAGTGGACGCATGCACTGCACTGGACCAGTACCTTTTGGGGGGAACAGTGCTCTCCCATTTTCGGATGTCATGGGCTGGTGGAGCAGACCACTCTCACTGTTCCAGGCCTGGCCAAGCCCAGAACCAATTCCTCCTGGCTCGAGGCGTGGGTTCTGGGATGTGGCCAGCAAGCCATCCTTGGAACATTGGCCAGAGCCTGGGCAAAAAGGCAGGTTCTCCTTCGAATGCCGATGAGCCTGGAGTGGCCAGGCCTCATGCTTCCCACCTCACCTCGAGTGTGTTTCAGGATGATGCCAATACACAGGGAAGCAGCATGGAGAGCAGGGGGAGAGATGGAGTAGGGCATCATTTGACCTCCTGGTCCAGCTGTGTCTCCCCTGATACACGAGCCGGCAGATCCCTCTTTTGACTTCAATCGGTCTGCCGTGGTTTCAGTCACATACAGCCTGGAGTCCCCAAGAACACACGTGGGAACATTCAGAAATAAGACGCTATGGGCCTCTAGGAAGAGGACTTCTCTGCCGGGCAGCTGAGCCTGCGTGCTGGGAGGTAACGGGCGGGAGCTGATGGATGGATGAGCTGATGGGCGCCCTGTGGACCACCAGCCAGTTAGCCATGGCCTCGCACACAGCAGCTCCTATCAAGGACAGACATGACTTAGGGACTCTGACCCTAGAGTCCAGGAGAGAGCTGACCTAGAGCTTGGTTTCCGCCTTGCCTCTAATCTGCTACGTGATCTTGGGCTAATGACTGTCCCTCTCTGGGCCTCAGATACTTCCACTGTAAAGTGAAGAAATTATATCAGATCCACATTTCTTTCTTTCTTTTTCTTTTTCTTGAAAGATTTTATTTATTTACTTGACAGAGAGAGATAGAATACAAGCAGGAGGAGCAACAGGCAGAGGGAGAGGGAAAAGCAGGCTCCTCACTGAGCAGGGAACATGATGTGGGACTCCATCCCAGGACCCTGGGATCATGGAACTGATCTAAAGGCAGATGCTTAACCAACTGAGCTACCCGGACACCCTGAGATGCACATTTCTTTCTTTTTTTTTTTTTTTTCTTTTTTAAAGATTTTATTTATTTATTTATTTGACAGAGAAAGAGAGATCACAATCAGGCAGAGAGGCAGGCAGAGAGAGAGGGGGAAGCAGACTCTCTGCTGAGCAGAGAGCCTGATGCGGGGCTCGATCCCAGGACCCTGAGACCATGACCTGAGCCAAAGGCAGAGGCTTAACCCACTGAGCTACCCAGGTGCCCCAAGATGCACATTTCCTGAAGCATAATCAGTAAAACAGTCTTTTTTTTTTTTAAGATTTTATTTATTTATTTGACAGAGAAAGAGAGATCACAAGTAGACAGAGAGGCAGGCAGAGAGAGAGGGGGAAGCAGGCTCTCCGCTGAGCAGAGAGCCCAATGTGGGACTCGATCCCGGGACCCTGAGATCATGACCTGAGCTGAAGGCAGCAGCTTAACCCACTGAGCCACCCAGGCGCCCCTGGTTGTTTTTTTTAAAACTGAAATTGAAAAAACTATTCACATATGTGTGTGTGCTTAGGAGTTGTTGTGAGTTGTATGGTGTCCTCTCCCAAAAAAATATGCTGAAGTCTTCCGCAAACCTCAGAACGTTTCCTGATTTGGAAATAGAACAATCTCGGTGAGCTCAGTTAGGATGAGGTCATGCTGGAGCAGAGCGGGCCTTTCACCCAGCACGGCTGGTGTCCTTGTGAGAAGAACGCGGCACGGAAAGACAGACAGGGACACGGTTACGTGGGCCTGCAGGTAAAGATGGGAAAGATGCGGCTGCAAGCCAAGGAATGCCTAAGATGGCTAAAGACTTCCAGAAGCCGGAAGAGGCAAGGAAGGATTCTTCCCTAGAGCCTTCAGAGGGAGTGAGATCCTGCCAAATGGGACACACTGATTCTGGACCTGTAGCCTCCAGAGCTGGGCGAGAGAACAGATCTCAGTTGCTCGACACAACCTGATTTGTGATCCTTTGTTATGGCAACCCTGGGAAACGAATAAAGAAGTCAAGACACCTGCTAGTTTCTGTTTAACGTATTCCCTGTGATATCTACCCGGCGCACGCTTGCGTTAAAGTCTCTAGGTGGTCTTCCCACAAAGACCCATCCGGATGCCTCCCACCCAGCACCTCCAAAGCATCTCTGATGCCTCCTAAGACTTGAACATCTCTAAGAGTTGTCCCAGCTGGGACTCGGGATGTGGTTCACCTACTCACTCCAGAGGGAGAAGACCTGGAAGGCAGGGAACGTGGTTGGGTCTGGTCCAACTTTCAGACCACGTATATTATATGTATTTCAAAGAATATCCATACGTGGTCTCAAATTATTCAAACAGTACAAAAGCCGTACAGTGAAAATAAATCTGTTCCACACCTCTCCCCTAGGCCTTCACAAGATACAGTGCCCCCGCTCTCTTATTTATTCCCCGAGAGAGAATGCTGTGCACATATAAGCACAGAGACAGATATGCTCCTTGCTTTGTACCAATGGCTGTCTACTGTATTTATTGTCTTCCACAATGCTTTTGTTTTTTTTTCAACTTCACGTATCTTAAAGATCTCTGTATCAGCAGATGCAGATAGGGGTTTCTCAATCTTGGCACTATTGACATTTCGGGCTGCATAATTCTTTGTTGGGAGGGGTGCTGTGCTGGGACCAGAGGGTGCAGCAGCGCCCCTGGCCTTTAGCCATGAAATGCTGTTAGTGCTGAGCCTCCCCACCCCTGACCCCCGCCGTCAACTGTGACCCCTGAAAATGTCTCCAGACACTGCCAGATCTCCTCGGGAGCATGGAGTGGCCCTGAGTGAGGACTACGGATAGAGATCTAGTTCATTCTTCTGAAGGGTTGTCTGGTCTTCCATTGCGTAACTCACTGAACCAGTCCCTTGTCGGTGGCCACTTAAGTTGTTTCCAGGCTTTGGTCAATGTAAACAGTGTCGAAATGAAGATTCTTGTACATGTGCCTTTGGCACATAAGTCTATCTGTAGGATAAATCTGTGGGACACTGTCTTGTTTACCACTCGGTAAACAGTCGCTCAGTAAACATACAAATAGAAGAATGTGAACTGAAAGCTTCCAATTCTTATTCTTCACCACCAAGTGGGAGAAATTCTGGCCCTATTTGGAGGAAATGAGGTCAACACAGAAAGAGAAATAGCACCAGGAGATGGGAGTACTTAATTAAGTACCCTGATCCAACTGTGCCTGAAGCCAGTGACTCCTACATTTGTGCATCCCATTAGCCAATGTATTCTCTTTATGGCTTAAGCTTGTTCTAGTTGGGGTTTTGTAAGCCACAATGGAAAGAGTTCTGAGTATCACCAGAAGCGGTACTCCTCCAAGAAGCCTATCTGAACCCAAACCTCTTCTCTGGGCTCCCAAAGACCCTGTGCTCCATGTGCTCAGACAAGTGCTTCCTTCATGAGTCAGTCTCCCCTCCTTGGTCTCCTCATCCTTGTATCCTAGGCGCTTGAACCAGACTGGGTGTCCAAAGGGATCTGATGAATGCACGGGTACGAGCAGCATCTGAATCCCCGCCACAGCGCCTCTGCTAAGTGGGGACTCCATGAATCCAAGCAAAGAGCATTCTGGCTCCTGGAGGATCCTCCTAACTTGATTCAGGAAGTTCTGCCAAAGGAACAAAACAATACCCGCTCTGGGGCATCGGGTTGCCAGGGGAGGGAGGGGATTTTAGGAGGGGCCGCCTTCCAGGAATCTTTCTGCTGATCTGAGCCACTGGCCGGACGTCACTGGGCAAGTGGCCCAGTGGCCCCTGAGGTCTCTGTGCTTAAACTTCTCACTCTCTTCCAGAACAGGTTTGGCTTCCCTGGGAACCATCTTGCTTCAGAGAATCATGTCCCACCTGCTGCAAACAAAGTGCCCCATTTACATCACTCACGTTTATCAAATGCTCTGAGTGTCTTGGGCGAGAGCCGTCAAGTGAGTACAAAGCTTTATGGGCCAACACAAGGGACAAGAATCTCACTGAGTGGCTTCCAACCTGTAAAGTGGCCCACATCCACACACCAGCTCATACAAGAGCATCCCAAAAGACGGAGAGAGGAAAGCAACAAGAAGAACGTGTGCCTATCTAAGTTTGGGGCACTTCCGCTTTCATTCCATACCACTCCACGAGCACCTACGACGTGCCAGGCACTGTTCGAGGCACTTGGTGTTCCATAGTGAACAAACGCTTTCGTTCTGGTAGGGGGAGGCAGGCAAAGACAGAAATGAGTCACTTCCCATGCAAATTAAGTGTTATAAAGAAAAGAGAACATGATCGTGACCTAAGGAGGGACTGGGAAGAGGTGCTATTTGAGGCTGGGAAATCACTCTGTCACCTACCCAATGCCCACCATCATGGGCTGTCATTGTTACCTCCATTCTATGGAAAAGGAGGCTGCAGGTAAGCCAGCACAGTGACCTGCTGTAGTCGCTGAGCCCGTCTCAAGGGTACCTAGATTTGTCTTAATCGGGTATGGTAAGACATTCGGATGGGGAAGTGACAGTCACACAGGAAGAAGTTTATTATCCCCATGGGCCTCTAGAAACAGGGCAATGCCCACCTTGCAGGGTTGCACAAGGAAGCGCTAGGGTCAGTCAGAAGGCACAGGCAGCAGGGGAGGAACATGGGTAAGAAACTTTATTGCGGTTTTTACAGGAAGGGGCGAAGGAGGGTAAGCAGGCTCAGGATGGGATCATTTGAATAATTTCAGTGAGATCTTGGGCATAGGGGCTGCCCCTCCTTGTGTGCCCTGGGGTGGTTGGGACAGGTGGTGAGTGGCCTGGGGTGTGAGAGCCCCACAAAGGCAATGGTTGGAGACTTCAGCTCTGCAGTGGCTGGTCTGAATTTGAAAGCCACACTTCCCAGCAAGGTGTTCACTATCTCTAGGACCTACTAACTCTGGCCAGGGCAGTCCCTACAGAGTGGCCGGGTCTCAAGACATCAAGGTATCAGAATACAGAAAATAAAGGCACAGTTAATATGCAGACTCAGCGTGGGGGCTCATGCTGCCCGCCTCCTCACCCCGCTGTCCACAGTCCCCACAGGGACCAAGACCCTGGCTAGGAGGGACTCCCCACCTGAAAGGAAAACACAACACTTTGGCTTCACACGTGGAAAGAGCTTCTTCGCTCTGCATCACTGAAGACACTGTCTTGCCACAGGCTCATCAATCCCGCCAAGCCTGTGGACAGGAGGGTAAAATGAGGGACAGAAAGGCGCTTCAGTTGTGAGACTCATGAGAAGGAAAAAGAGCGTGGGCTGGAATACCCAAGAATTGTTTTTATTTTCTTATAAACTCTGCCTCATTTCCATTCAGAGCTTGTCGAGGGCAGGGGACAGGGGTGGCGTCCTTGATTAAAACAACAAAAATACTGTTTTCAAAAATGTAGCTGGCTGGTGCCCATGTTGTTTTAATTTGCTGGGACCAGATTGTCCAGCCCTCGTGGAGTTGATCCCAGACAGGCTCGTTTGACTTATTCAGAGAAAAACTCTGGTTGCAGCCACAAACTGTACCCCTCACCCTGGCCAAATATGTTGCAATCCTCGTTAAAGGTCCCAACAGCTGTTGTCCAGGAATCCTGAGCCCACCTTCTGGATCCATCTCCAGATGGTACTCACATGCCCTCCACATGCCACTGGCCGCAGGAGGAGACTACAGAGCTGGTCTAGGCTTAGCCTCAGACTAAAATAAGACAAGGTACAAGCATACTGTAGGTTCTCCATAACTGTCTGCTGAATGAATGAGTGAATAATTGGATAAATGCATGGGTGGAAGGATGATGGATGGATGGATGGATGGATGGATGGACAGATGGGCGGATGGATGGATGGGTGGACAGATGAATGGATGGATGGATGGATGGATGGATGGACAGATGGATGGATGGATGGATGGGTGGGTAGATGGATGGATAGATGGATGGGTGGGTAGATGGATGGATGGATGGATGGATGGACAGATGGATGGATGGATGGATGGATGGATGGACATATGGATGGATGGATGGGTGGATGGATGGATAGATGGATGGGGGATGGATGGACGGATGGATAGATACTTTTTTGTAGCCATTTATTCATCAATGTTTTGGGCTTTGTACTTGGTTCTATGGGCTGATAAAAAGGGTTTTGTCTCTTCCAATGACGTTTCCATCCCCATGTTAACTAGAACAGTTCTCCTCTTTCAAGGAGACACCTCCTTCCTCAGAAAACTTAAAAAATGCAACCACCATACAATGTAGCAATCCCACTTCTGGGTGTATATCCAAAGGAAATGAAATCACTATGTCGAAGCGGTACCTGCACCTCCATGATCACTGAAGCAGTATTCACAATAGCCAAGACCTGGAAACAACTTAAGTGTCCACTGACAGATGAATGGACAAAGAAGATGTGGTATATACACACAATGGAATGTTATTCAACCATAAAAAAAAAAAAGAAGGAAATCCTGCCATTTGCAATAACATGAACCTGGAGACCATTATGCTAAAGTGACATAAGCCAGACACAGAAACACAAATACTGCAGAGTATCACTTATATGTGGAATTTTAAAAAGTCGGTCTCGCAGAAGCGGAGGGGAGGACGGTGGTTGCCAGCAGCGGGGAGGACCGGAGAAATGGGGATGTGTTGGTCAAAGAACACAAACTCCCAGCAAGAAGCTGAGCAAGTTCTGGGCATCTAACAGACAGCACGGTGACCGCAGCTAACAATATTATGTTGTATACTTGATACTAACAGCGTAGAACTTCAGTCTTCTCACCACACATGCAGAAAATCGTAACTATGGGAAATAAAAATAACAGGTCCGCCTCTGTCTCGTTCATTTCAAAATTCTTTTCTCTCCCTTCTGACTCAAAACAAGCCCGGTAGCACAGCTAGTACAGGGAGATTGCAAATATAGTCTCTTCTTTGAAAAAGACCACGATCTCACTCCTCCCACCCGGCGGAAACTGGAGCACAGCTCAAGGAGACCTGCTGTCACAGGATCCTGCTTACGGGCACAAAAGCCGGGATATTTCAGAGCCAATCTGGGCCAGGGGAGGCCGGAGCAGCTCGGGAGTGCGGCTGAAATGATTCTTCCAGACTGTGGAGAGGAGAACGGTCTGCCTGCTGGCCAGCCTGCCCAGCAGCAAACAGGAAATCCCAGAATTTATAGATGACCCCGTTACAAGGCAAATGTTTTGGAACAAATTGTTCTTCTTTTAAATCCTTGTTTTCCACTAGTTTTTCTCTCTGGGTTCCCCCTCCTTTCCACCTTCCCGCTGCCCTTGCTAAACCGGGGCCACAGCGCCACCTGCTGCCCATCGTGGGCAGCGGGACTCCGCTGGGACCAGTCCTGGGTCCTCTCCCCGCGTTTCTGAACTTACAATGGGTGGGAGAGGGGTTTTCTGGCTCCTGTCCCAAGAGTCTGTGCTTAAGATCACGTATCGAGCCGTAAGAGAACCGCTCCTGCGGTTTTCGTGTGGCCTGAAGACTCCCGGCAAGCTCTCTCCCCATCGCCGTGCCCTGGGACAGCCATGGCTGCCCGGTGGAAAAAGCAAGGCGTGCGACATCATGGCCCGAGGCTGGGTCTCCACTCCCCAAAAACCAGCTGTGAAGCTCTAGCTGTGCCAGCCCCACAAGCCTCAGTTTCTTCTGGCCCAACTACAGCTCCTTCGCCAGGTGGTATGGAAAACAAATGAAGCACCCGGCCCACAGAAGATGCTTCGGCAACATTGTCTTCCTTTCTCTCCTCATGGGAATGTCGCTCATTGGGCAGGGGCAGCCTGGCGAATCTTGGAGGCAAAGGATGGACCTCGGAAAAATGGCCCGTTTCTCTCCTTCCGAAAGTGAGAGCCCCATCAAGGCCACACCCGCACCCAGGAAAAAGCACCCAGGGGAAAACCTCAGCAAAGCCCCTGCTGATGAGCTAAGCGACCTTGAGAGGGCTGCTTCTCCCTCCTCTGTCTCTGTTACTCACCTGTCCCTGGAGACAGTAATAGTAACCATGCCCCCGTGGGTTGCCAGGAGCACTAAAATGAGGGCACATACAGCATTTAGTAGAGGGATTGCAGCTAGTCAAGTCCCCCACGGTCTAGCCATAATACAGTCATTATTAGGAGAGGAACACTCTGCCTGACACATAATAAGCTTTTAATAAATACCTGAGGAATCAATGAATGAGACCACCAGAGAACATAGGTCAGGACTCTTCGATTGGTTACTGTCTAGTCCCCGATGTGCTGTGAGACATCGCTGCTGCCGTCTCCTTGTCCAGAAACCTTTTCTTTTTGTGTCTGGGGCCCTGTGCCTCAGACCTCAGTTTTTCCACCTGTCAGATGGGCACGACTCCTGTCTTACCTATTGATCAGAGAGCAGGGGATCTGCCAAGTAATGTACGTCCAACAGGAAGGAAGGAGTCTTTATTTTCATTTGGGGTGGTTTCCTGTATCCAGTGGCTTTGCCATTTTCCTCCAAAGGCTCTTGGGGCTCTCTGGGACAAGTGGGGTCCCTCCTGACACAAAGTGGTGGCCTTACGCCAAACCCCAACTCACGAGGGGACTCAGGTGAGCTTTTCGATAAAAAGGCTGGGCTCACGAGCTCTTCTGCTACTGACACAAGTTGAACACCCTCCAAGAAATGGGTCTCCTTATAGGAAAGCTCCTTCTCTAGCCCAGGGAGAGAGAATAACACTCAGTAGGTCTCCAGGAAGGCAACGAGTTAATGGGACACCTGGCGGGACAGTGGAGTGACATCAGGAAGCCAGTTTCAAGCAAGCAAACTTGAACACCATAAGGAGACCTTTATTCGGTGGGCCCTAGAGAGCCACAAAGCGCTCATAAGCAAGGAAGGAACATGTCCAGAAAGAGAATTCAGGCAGCCACAAGAGGTATAAATGCCATGTGGGGGGCTACACAGTTCCCCCCCACGCTACGTGGCCTAGAGTTAAGTGACCAACCGCCCTGGTGTGCCCGAGACACAGGGAGTCCCTGGAACATACGATCTTCATTTTAATGCTAAGAAAGTCCCCAGATGAGCTGGTCACCCTAATTCAGAGCGCACAGCACCTCCTGGGGCCGTGCAGGACAGTGGTTTTGAATCCTGCGCTCTAAGTTCTATTTTCCCGAAGCTCCTCACCCACTCTCAAAAATCATCTCTCTCCTGCTCCATGACCTCTCTGATCTCTCTCCTGCTCCATGACCTCTCTGATCTCTCTCCTGCTCCATGACCTCTCTGATCTCTCTCCTGCTCCATGACCTCTCTGATCTCTCTCCTGCTCCATGACCTCTCTGTTCTACTCCGCTGAGCAAGGATGAGTCTGGCAAGTTAACACTCAACATGGATCGCGCGCTTATCCCTTCGCAGCCCTATCCGTGCATTGAAACAAAGCCCTCCTGGAGACAGTATTTTAATCCAATGCAGTGGCTGATAGTAAAAATTTTTAGCCCGAGAGAAATGGGGGCTATTTTAGGGGGTAAGCGGGGAGTTGCCACGTCACCCACATCACATGCTGTCAGCAACGATCTGTTTTGCCTTGCACAGAGCCGGTTCTGTCTTCCTGGCTCTCAGCTCACCAGCCTGCCCTGCCAAGCAAGCCTGCAGGAGCCTGGGCTGCTCAAATATTCTGTAAATAATGCTGACTACAGAAGTTTATAGAGAGACTTACAGAATCATGGCAATAGAATCACAGGATGTCAGAGCAGAAACAGATGCTCGACATCACAGTGTCCAGGGTCAGAAAATACACTGCACTCCCGCTGCCACTTCCCCCTGCCATGCCCACGGCAGACATCACTAATCAATCATGACACTGTCTAGCTGGGCTTGTTTGTAGCCTGAGAATCCTTCGAGGCATGCCAGGAAGCAACTACCAATTATCTTGGATCTACTAATAATAGTAAGGTTTATTGAATACACTTAACTGTACTCCTTTCTCTGCACCTTTTCCATTATTGCCATTTTAATCACCGACTGTTTGCCTAGCCCTTTATATTCATGAGGGTTTCTCGACCTCGGCACCACAGACAGTTCTTGACGGTGGAGAGCTGTCCTGGGTATGGGAGGGTGTGGAGCAGCATCCCTGACCTTGACGCTAGCAGCAAGCAGCAAGCAGCAAACCACCCCCTCCCCCGCCCCACCCCCTGCCACCCACCCCGTGTGACAACTGAGCTATCTCCATAGTGTGTAGGGGTGGGGGCAGGAGCATTTGCTTACATATTCTCTCTCGTCTTCATCACACTCCACAAAAGCACTCTCCGAATTTTTCTTTCACGAGGGAGGAGGGTGTGGCTAAGAGAGAACCCAGGACAAGTTGGTGACAGAAGCAGGATGCTGGG
The DNA here is from genome assembly GCF_030435805.1 of Mustela lutreola. Classification (NCBI taxonomy): domain Eukaryota; kingdom Metazoa; phylum Chordata; class Mammalia; order Carnivora; family Mustelidae; genus Mustela; species Mustela lutreola. Next base: position 89,706,083 of record NC_081300.1, on the reverse strand, counting down.
AGGGGTGGGGTGCACCCACACACACACCCGCTCTTCCTCCGCCAGCCAGGAAATTCCGTTGGGTTCATTGTCTTGGGCTACAGAGTCCCCAGGGGGCAGGAATGGAACCTGTGAGGCTGAGAAAAACCAGATGCCTAAGGGATAGCCCCGCCGACATGGCAAGGGTGCTCGCGGTGGAGAGGCCCTGGTGTGGCATGATGAACGTTCCAGGCTCTTTCCCGTCCCCAAAAATGGCTCTGGGTGTGGAGCCGGCCCAGGGAAGAGGCTGTGCGTGAAGCCTGTTAGAGCCGTGGGAGCAAGGCTGCTAATAAGACTCCCCCTTCTTGCCGCCACTGACAGGCCTTTCCCCACTCCATGGGAAGCGCGTGAAGTCTGGCCTTGCCCCCAGAGATTTGGGATTGAGAACCTGACAGTTTGGACATACAGCCCGTGGGCAATGTTTCCCTTCTCCGGGGCTTGTGTCTGTGCCAAGAATTCCTAACAAAGGGGGAAAAATTAATTAATTTTAAAAACCCATAAAAAATGCTCCTGAAACCGAGTGGTAAGAAACTGTCCATTTTTCTCCTTGGTAGCGATCAAAATGTCTCGAGTTTCTACACACATATTTTACAGACGTTCCATAAATCTTCTCGTTGTGCTGCCTCCCCATAAGTAGGGTCCCCTGGGAAGTCATTGAGTTTCCTCACTACATGTATTCAAGAGAAAATTGGATATAACACTTAGAGAAGGCTGTGGCCAGGGTGGGGGGAGGCACGCAGGAGGGAGGGCGTCCTAGGAGAAGCCAGGCTTAAAGTTCAGTGCCAAGGACAGGGAGGTCCCTTGTCTTGGAAATTCCTGAAATTTCCAAACCGTCTTTTGCTTCTAGTGCACAAATAATCTCTTTGTGCTATGTATTCCCTTTATTTCTTTCCGACCACAAAAGTAATACTTTTTTTTTTTTTTTTTGGGCATAAAAATCTCAAAGGGTAGAGAAAGAAACAGGACAAAACAACACACACACACACACACACACACACACACACACACACACACATAACACCTCAAAGCCCCAGGTTTCTTGTTTTGTTTTGTTTTGAGGATTTTCCTGGGCAGTTTGATGGCACCATTTCAGCAATGGGGGTCCAGATTCTGGGTGTATGACAGTCAGTCACCCAGGGAGCTTGTTAAAACTGCGGGAGCTCTGAGCCGGCACCCCTGACAGTGGGAGTCTGTAGGTCTGGGAAGAGGGGGGCCCCCGGATCTGCATTTTTAATAAAGCCCCTGGGTGACTCTGATGTGGGCGGTCACTGGACCACACTTTGAGAAATAATGAGTTTCAGGTTTTTCAAGACCCTCGGCACATGAAGAGACGTGAAAATCCAGATTTAAAACAAAGATCGGGGGGTAATGATTTGTTTTCTGGAAGGGCTCGGCTTAAATAGGCATTTCCCTTAGTGCTGCTAACATATGATTCCGTTCACACTCGGTGATTCAGGGAGGCAGCCAGGACTTCATCTGTAGAACTCTGGGCCAATACGGCATACCGCCACCTTTTTACAGAGCAGCGTTGACACCCATCTGCTCAAATAAATTAACGTTTCCATCTCAAATAACTCATTTGGCTGGATCATCAAGGTTACACGCCAACTCAAAGAGAGAGGGGAGGAGGCGGTGCAGGGGGTGGGGAGGGGTAGGCGAAGCGCTCTGCAATGTGTAAGTTGCAAGCAACACCGCTGCATTTTTGTCGCCAAGAAGGAGGGGTGGCTAGACGAACACAGCTCCAGTGCAATTCCCAGGCATGCTGTTCCCGTCTCCTTGGACGATTCCTGCTGGCCCTCTGGGGCAGGTCACAGGCAGAGCTCAACGAGCTGATGGGGGCAGCCATCAGGGCGATATTCCCTGTGCGAAGACATCGTGGGGAATTTGTGTGGTTGTGCGTGTATGCGTGTGCACGTGCGTGTCTGGGGTGGGGGACAGCAGTGAGAAGTGGACAAGAAGATCAAAAAGTTCAGGAATAGGCACAGAGCCTAGAGCGGGAAGGGCAGTTTCTTTTTTTGAAATGCTTTTCATCTTGAGATAATTTTCGCTTATGGGAAAGGGGCAAGAACAGTACAGAGATCTCCTGCGCAGCCTTCCCCCAGATTTCTCGAACGCCAGCAGCTTACGTAACGGTTGTACGGTGATCCAAACCAGGAAGCCAACATTGGTACGTGACTAGGAACTAAAACTCGGGTCCCCTTCCGATCTCCCTAGTTTTTCCCCTGATGTCCTTTTGCTGGAAAGCAAGTACTTTCCCCGCCACACAGATCTGGGGAGGGATCCCGGCTCTGCCTTGGCATCGGTCCATCCACACCACCGTCTCTCGGAGCCCTAGCTTCTCCTCTGTAAAATGGGTGGTCACCACATCTACCCATTAGGGCCTTTGGGATAATAATGTGCAAGACCGTGCACCCAGAGCCGGGCCCAGAAGCAGGTGCTGATGGAGGTTTTTCCTTTCCGGCTCTCCTTCTGAGATGCTGCTCTGTCCTCAAGGACGGACCGGTATTTGCATACGTCCCTGTCGGGCCGGCTTGACTTACTCTCCTCGGCTGGATCCAGTGGCGAGGAGATGAATTAGGAAACTCTTACAACAACCTGTGTAAGCGGAATCTGCACAGTGGCGGCGGAGAGAGAGGGAGAAGAGAGGTTTGATAGACATTTCAGACACAGAATAAGAAGGAGCTGATGGATGCGGGCCGTGGAGACGGGAGGAGCCAACAGCTAGCAGATGAGACTTCTGAATGACTGGTAATCCCTGTGACCGAGAACAGCCAGAGGGAACCAGCTCACGGGAGGAGAGAGGCGAGAAGCCCTAATAACCCTCACGGGGCGTGTGTTGAGTGCCGGCTCCAAGCCAGCCAGGCACTGGACTGACGGCTTTCCCAGCACCATGTCCTGGATCCGCCTAAGAATCTCAGGAAAGTGATGGAGAAATTAAGTCCCTTGGCCGTGTACTTTCTGTGGAAGTGCTAAGGTCCAAGGTTCCTGCAGGCAGGACCGGCTACGGATCTGCAGGGCTCCCTGTGAAATGAAAAGTGAGAGCTCCCTTGGTCAAAATGTATTAAGAATTTCACGACGGAGACAGCCAAACATGAAACCAAGCAGGGGGCCCTACGGAGGGTCCCGGGCCTGTGAAGCTGGCCCTGCTGAGGCCATTCCTATGAAGGCACAGAGAGTTGGGGACACCTGCGCTGAGGGCCACACTCCCCGCAAGCAGCGGAAGAAACTCACAAGGGCGGGGATGGGGGGTAGCCAGCAGGTAGGAGACTAGGAGGAGGACACAGTTCGAGCCACGGAGCGGGCGGAAGTTTCGGGAAGGGAGGGTTAGGAGCGTGGGGTCAGGAACGTGAGGCTGCAGGGGTCCCCATATCCGCAGATTAGGACACTGCTGTTTGCCTTGGAGGCCAGTGTCACGGGAGCAGAGGAGGCAGAAGCCGGGCAGGGCCAGGCCGTGGACTTCGTGGAAGCGAGGAAACAGCTGAGGAACCCCGGGGCCTCTCAACTCGAGACCTTCTCCCACTGCCATGATCAGAAGGCCCGTGCGTGTCAGTGTGGAAGTGATTTTTCAAAAAGTCGAGCCACTTCAAGACTGCTTCTCATCTGGGTCCTCTGGGCACTAAGAAAGGCCGCTCCCCCCCCACACTTCACCTCACAGACGGTTGGCCGAGTCTCTCCGTAAATTGTGGCCGGGGACTGGGGCTGAAAACGCCTTTGAGACTTCTCACACGGCAACCACCAAAACCTCTGCTTGGAGACTCGAATGTTGCCAGGGCTTCGGCGTGGTCGGGGTGCAGGGGCGTGCGGTTCTGATCCGGGAACGGGCCACGGTCCTTTGTTGGGACAACTGCAACCAGGAGGGACAGATCATCACGGGCTGTTTATTTATAGATACCGGCTCCTTCTGAATAAAGATACTAAAAGGAAAAGAGGCAGCTCACAGCTCGTACAGGCCCAGCTTCCCAAAAATAAACTTGCCTTTGATTTCACAGACTTCTGATTTTTGGTGCTATCCTCTGGAGGGGGTTTACTCCCCTTTTCCTTTCAAAAGCCAAGGAATTCCAGAGCCCCAAGACTACTGGGAGGCCCCCAGCTGGCCTGACACCCAAGTCCGTGGATACTGGCACTGAATACCCAGACTTTCCACAATTGGTTAATTCCCGAGTATAATAATCTGTGTTTTCAGGGATTTTTATGCTTCTGAAGTCTTAGAAATGCATGGTCCATTCCACAGCAAAGGTTTAATTTAAAAAAGAAAATAGACTTTTTTTTTTTTAAGATTATTTATTTATTTATTTGAGAGAGAGACAGTGAGAGAGCACATGAGCGAGGAGGTCAGAGGGAGAAGCAGACTCCCCATGGAGCTGGGAGCCCAATGCGGGACTCGATTCCGGGACTCCAGGATCATGACCTGAGCTGAAGGCAGTCGTCCAACCAACTGAGCCACCCAGGCACCCTTTCTTTTTTTTTTTTTTAAGAGCAGTTTTAGGTTCACCGCAAAACTGAGTAGAAAGTACAGAGTTCCCATATGCCTCCCGCCCCCTCCCCACACAGAGCCTCCTCCACGGTCCACATCACCCACTGGAGTGCGGCATTCGTTACAATCGACGAACCCGCGTGTTCGACGAACCTGACGTGTCACAGTCACCCAAAGTCCGTAGCTTACATTCAGGTGAATTCTATTTTTTTTTTAAATTTTTTAATTTTTTTTATTAACTTATAATGTATTATTAGCCCCAGGGGTACAGGTCTGTGAATCGCCAGGTTTACACACTTCACAGCACTCACCATAGCACATACCCTCCCCCATGTTGGTAACCCCACCCCCCTCTCCCTACCCCCCTACCCCCCAGCAACCCCTCGTTTGTTTTGTGATATTAAGAGTCTCTTATGGTTTGTCTCCCTCCATTCAGGTGAATTCTTGATGTTGCACATTCTATGGACTGGGACAAATGTACAATGAAGTGTACCTACTATGACCCACCAATATCATACAGAACAGTTCTGCCGACCTAAAAATCCTCTGTGTTTAACCTGTTCATCCCTGCTCCCACCCAGCTGCTGGCCACCACTCGTATTTTTACTGCCTCTGCAGTTTTTCCTTTCCCAGAAAGTCCTACAATTGGGGTTAAACAGTATGTAGTCTCTTCAGAGAACAGTTTAATTTGTAGTAAACTTTCTATCTTAAAAAAACAGATAGGGGCGCCTGGGTGGCGCAGTCGGGTGAGTGCCCCACTCTTGGTATCCGCTCAGGTCATGTCAGGGTCCTGGGATCAAGCCCAGCATCGGGCTCCACGCTCAGCGGGACGTCTGCTTGAGATTCTCTCTCCCCCACCCCACTCTTGCGTTAAAATAAATAAATAAGTAAATAAACAAAAGCACACTTACTTTGGAGAAATCCAGCTGCTCAGAACCATACGCTGCTTCCAGGGTGAACTAGTCCGAGTAGCTACGCTCCTCTGGGGGTAACAAGCAAGACTCGACATCTGAGCCATGACAAGTTCGCCTCTCGCTTACACAAAGTCTCCTGTAAGACGACGGCGACTCCCCGCCACCCCAGAGTCACTGTAGCACGGGGAGGCAGAAGAGAAGACTCCCACCTGCTTTTAAATAACCTCTGCCCAGGGGCACCTGGGTGGCTCAGTGGGTTAAGCCTCTGCCTTCAGCTCAGGTCATGGTCCCCAGGGTCTTGGGATCGAGCCCCACATCGGGCTCTCTGCTCAGCTGGGAGCCTGCTTCCCTTCCTCTCTCTCTCTCTGCCTGCGTCTCTGCCTACTTGTGATCTCTGTCTGTCAAATAAATAGAGTCTTTAAAAAAAAATAATAACCTCTTTCCCAGAAGGGACACAGGCATGATCATTCCATGACCAGACCAGTCCTCAGCCCCAGTGTAACCCACATGGAGATGAGGAAATCGAAGCGAGCGTGACTGTTTTTGCTGCACAACACAAGCTACCTCCATGCCTGGTCCCCCTCTGCAAAGGCACTGCACTCCTGCTAACTGCTCAGCTGGTACTGTTCCAGACAGTCCTCTAATACATGCATATTTATGTACTTTGCTCCTCACCTACTCTACTACATGCTAATACGTAATAAGTAAAACTTCTTCCTTTGCAGAAATGGGGCTATGCTTTGTCTGCACACTTGCAGGGGGCCGTGGCGTTTAACAGTATGTCTTTGACATCCATTCCGGTAGGGATGAGCTAAGATGCAATTTAATAATAACATGGTGACATTAAACAGTGCTCTCTGGTGCCCTCTGCTCTGGTTGTGGGCTCCTGGGCCACAGAACAGCATCTCATCACCGGCACCATTCACCGGGACTTTGCTGGTTACCAGGCATGGTGCCAAGTGACTTACCCCACTCCTAGCAATGCCGTGAGGTCAATTCCATTATTAGCTCTCTCCAGTATTCAGATGATATACCCGCCATTCAGGGAGGTGAAGAAACATACGATTCAAGGTCACACAGCTGGTAAGTGTCAGGAGGTGATCTGTGGGACTCCTTGGACTTGGTACATCCTAGGTGCCACAGTGTTTATTGGATAAAGCCTGAGAAGTGCTCTTTGACTGAGCGGAGCCCCCAAAACCACTGTAGCTGTGGGCAGCTACAGTATTTACCACCAATACCAGTCATCAAACTCTTACACATAACTTGCCCTGTGCTCATCTTCTGATAGTACTGCAAGTCCCTAAAAACTCAAACCATGTGTTTCCTACTAAGCCCCTCCGACTCCAAGCAACACATGAGTCATGGCAGGGTTCCAGGTGTGTAGTGGGTACACTCTGTGTAGTGCACTAACTCGGGCTTCTCTTTCTGCATCTGGTCTAGACACGCCTGCAGCCTCCCCCACCCCCAACGCCCTGTTCCCGTTGTCCCCGCACAGACCGTTCTCCACCCAGTGGCCAGAGGGGGCCACGGGAAGGGTCAGTGAGAGACCTCCCGGTCCCACCGGGAAGCCCTGGCTCCATGGCACTTACATGGAAATTCTCCTTCTCCCTGGCGCTGTGCCCCATATACATATGCCTCTCCCACCTCTGCACCTGTCCCCTCTCCTACAGACATCCTTCACTCCCCCAGTCTCTGCTCAGATGTCCCTCTCCAGAGGGCTGCCCTGACCCCACCTCGAAGAGCACGCCTCTGCCTTCTCTGGGCCAGGGGTCCTCAGCCTCGGCACTAGTGACATTTGGGGCAAAATGACTCTTTGTGGTGGGGGGCTGTCCTGAACCTTGTAGGATGCGAGCAGCATCTCCGGGCTCTCCCACCAGATCAGAGGGGCACACGCCTTCACCCACCCAACTGTGACCACAAAAAATATCTCCAGAGATCGCCAACATTCCCTGGGAGCAAAACCACCCCCACTGAGAACGCCCGCTGTAAGGTTTAGCATGTGCACAGCAAGCTCCTGAAATGGGCTGGATGACTCTATTCCCAAAGGCCACCAGAGCCTCTAAAGATGCCTTCCTCTGTGCCCTTCTGGAAACAACCCAGACCACAAACCATGGCAGCTCTAGAAGGGACTGGCGTTCTGCTAAACAGAATTACACCTTCAGACTTTCTGGGATGTACTGGGGGAAAAGCTCAGGTCTTCTCTTTGCTTCCTTGCCATGGAAGGGGAAACGGTCATTTTTCATTGCAGCATCCGAGAATGCCTACCTGGAGTTCTCACTCTGAAACCAGGGACAGGCTGCTGAGAGGAGCAGCTGGCCAAGAGGCGGGAAGCTGCTGGCTAGCCTAAAACTCTTTCCGGGTCTGCTCCCGAGTAAATGCGGCTGACGTGAGGTTATCTCCGTATATACAACCATCTCAAGACTGGGGTTAAGGACACAAGTTCAGAAGGAGCTTATGAATGGGAAATACAGGCTACAGATGGTGATAGTTGAGCCCGAAGCCACAAAATGCATTCATCTGGGACACCTTCCGCCTGGGATTTCTGGCTTCGACTGCACAATCCAAACCCGTGCTCCAGAACTTGTCGTTCTTCCAGGGCTATGACCCCAAGGCAGGACATGCCATACCCCATCCAGGAAGCTCCCACATGTGTTCTCAGTTAGGGGCTGGCTGCTCGAAGAGGCACCATTAGCCCCCGACAGGGAAATGTGGTAACTATTTTACTCTTGGGGAGGATTTTCAGATTCATTCATTCAAACATTCTCCAAAGGCCACCAGGGTCCTTTCCATGTTTTCTGATGGTGTAGGGTCTAGTGGCTAAGGGTCCCAATGGCTCTGAAAACAGACAACTCACTTAAATGCCCTCTCTGCCACTCACAAGCTGTGTGACCCCGGGAAAGTTGCTTGACTTCTCTGAGCCTATGTGTACACATTTATAAAACAGGAATAAAAATACTCACCCCAAAGCAGCAATGATTAAATGAGATAATGCATGTAAAGTGCTTAGCAGAAGGAGCATCAAAGCGGGAAGAAGATACTGCTACATTATTATCATCATTACTCTGTATTCAGAAAAACTTAGATAGCTCTGTAATCCTTGGACACAGTGCAAAGGGATATAGTCAACAACAAGCCCTGTTGGTAGGGAGAACAGTATCATTTCTGACTGAGAGACGCATGGAGAAGTGTTACCTTTTAGGCAGACAGGAGTATTTGTGACTACTCGGCTGCATGCACTCACTTCACAAGTGAGGAAGTGAAGATCAAGTACACGGATGTGGGGTGAAGTGACTTGTCCAAGGTCCCAGAAAAAATTAAGGGCAGGCCTGGGCCAGAGTTCAGGCTTCCTGCCACCCAGAGGCTGCTTTTCCATGACCTTATCTATCACTGATGAGTGGACGGAAGGGAAGTGCCTCCTCCCTCACTGTGAACGGAGTCCATGGTCCCAGACAGATGTTCCCAAAATGTGGCTGGTGGAAAATTCAAGTTGATGTATAGTATTTTTAAGGAATGTTTCCATAGAGATGCACACATCACTGGGAACAATCATCTCTTGTAGAGACAGAAAAGAACCATTCATCTGAGCAGGACGTGTAGGGGGAGAGGGAGTGACGTGCCTGTTCTCCTGGAGAGCTGGACAGAGAGGCCAGGCTGGGATGTCAGAGATCCGGGACCGAAAGCCAGCATTTCCAGAAGTTCGGGGCTGGCGTCTTCGATGGCCCTGTGCATCGGTGACACCAAACCTGCCCATCTTCATTGAACAGATGTGTACTGGGCCCTTCTGGGGGCCAGGCTCTGGCTGAGGTTCTGACCACACGGTATCAGATCTAAGTTTCTTCTTGCCCCCAAAAGTGCACTCCAAAAAAAACAAATCTATTGCGTTACTGTTCTGGAGGCCAGAGGTCTACAATCATGAGGTCGGCAGGGCTGGTTCCTTCTGGAGACTTCAAGGGGAGGCACGTATCGATCTCTTTGACTTTTTCCACTTCTAGAGGCTGCCCTCGTGCCTCGGCCTGCGGCCCCTTTCCAGAATCACTCGGACCTCTTGTTTCTCTCATCACACCTCCTGCCACAACAACGGCACAGGAGCAGGCGCATGTCAGCTGAGGTCCTCCACCTCTCCAAGCCTGCTTCCTCATCAGAAAGACGGGGTGATGGGAGCGGGTCCCGTGCAGCCTGTGTCAATGCTGGACAGTGTGCCTGGTGCATGTAAGGACCATCATAGCAACGCTTCTCGTTCTCACTGTCACTATCATCTGACACACGTCCATGACCGAGCTCCGGGGACACAGATGGATGGGTGTGACGTCCGCGTGGGGTGTCGGGAAAGGCTTTCCTGAGGATGTGACTCCTGAGCTGGCCCTGATCGGATGACTCTGAAGGAATGTGACCAAGAGACAAGGGGAGACCAGGCGATCTGGGCAGAGGAGCCTGCACAGGAGAGGATGTCAGAAATGCGCATGGGGCATTTGTGGAAGTGGTTGGGGTCAATGCCAGGAGGCAGAGGGATGATGAAGGGCTCAGTTAGCTCTTTGGAACCAGACAGGCCTCGGTTTAAGTCCCACGGGCTCCTCTTAAGAGATCTGTGACTTGGGGCACCCTGTTTGGTCCCCTGGGTCCTCCTTCATAAAAGTGGATGGTTAACAGCACCTGCCTCCCAGGGTTCTAGCAAGGAAAGGCCAGCACAACGCGGGAGGGGCTGCAGAGGTCCCCAAGAAAGCGCTCTGCAGACCTGGCTCAGGAGTTTGAATTCTGCAGCATCACTTTCTCTCTTCCTGCCTACCCTGCATGTGCTCAGTCTCTTTCCCGCAGCCAACAGGAAGTCTGAGCCCTGACCTTCCGACTCTGATGTTTCTGTCACCGTTCTTCTGAACTTAAAAATAATAGATTTTTCACAGGTGGAAAAGATGTTACGAGACCTTTGCTCATCTATAAAATGTGGGCAATGATAGACCGACCCTTATACGGTTGCTCTGAGATTCAGAGAGAATGTGTAGACGGTGTTTGCCATTATATGGTGGGATGTTAATAGCTTAGGCTCCAGAGTCAGATGGGTTGGGCCCAAATTCTGACTGTGTCAGTCACTAGGTCTCTCTGACTTCCCTCTCTTAGTTATGACTCCTCATCTGCAAAAAAAAAAAAAAAAAAAAAAAAAGATAATGCCAACCACTGAGGTCCCTTCGGGAGGTACTAAGAGAATGTCTAAGATATACTCATTAATCATTACGATACTCTTTCCATTTACATGTGAGGAGATTAAGGCTCAGAGAGGGGAATTGCCTTGCCCAAGGTCACACAGCAAGTTGGTGGCAATCCATCACATAGGCAGCTTCCTGTAGGATCAAAGGTAATTTCCAGGCATGAGTTCTAGGAACTGGAACCCGAGACTGCACAAAGTGCTCCCCCTTTGTAGGCTGTTTTCCTGTATGAAGGGCAGCCCCCACTGGCAGCCCCCAGATCCGCCTTGGTGGCCGCTGCCTCCCAGGATTGAGCATCTCTGCCTGCTGAGGGATCAGATGGCACCAGCAGACGGTCTCGCCATGCTACTGGAGCCTGCATCACTGCCATCATTTATTTTGGACAGGACACAAGACGGGATATCAAAGGAATCAGCTGCTGGTCAGAGGAAACAGCGAAGGGGCCAGAACTCCTCCGGGGGCTTCTAGGAGCAGAGTAAACACCCCGCGCGAATCAGAAGTTGGCTCCTCCGTTTTCATCCAACTGTACAAACTGAAATTACATGAATTCAAAGATACAAGAGGCAAACTGTTTTCTTGGTATAAAGCTTTTCACTAAGATAAAGTTAGTTACATAGACATGTGTTTTGTTGGAAGTAAGGTTCAGACTGGAGAGTCTCTCCAGCAACAGCTAAGGCCAGTGAGTGAGACAGGACTCCTGGCTCCCCACATTCAACTAAGCCAAAGGATGACCTTAAACACATCCACTCAGGTTCTATTTTTCCATCACACTCTGCTGAATAATTGAGCTCCTCAGACCTCTCTGGACCAGATGCTGGTGTGAATGAAGCCTTCCTTTGCTCATGGCACAACATAAACATCCCCTAAAGTCCAGCCAACGAACCCACAAGATTCCAACTATTATTCAAGCTTACAGGCACTGCCGCGATGAACAGATGACGGCCGCCAACCTGCTTTAACAACAAGAGTGCATGAGGAGGAGTCTCCGAGTCGGTGGGCTTCCGCTCTGGGTGTCAGTGACCAGGTCAGGGATGGGTTGATACTGACATTTTTCCTTGGCAGGTCAGGCACAGCAGAAAGAACAAAGACTTCATGGTCAGGAGACCAGGGGTCAGATCCCAACTGCACGTCCAAGTCTGCCCTCAGTTTCCCTGATAGGCATTTCCAGGAGCCTACCCTCCAAGTTTTTTGTTTCTTGTTTTTAAGATTTGATTTATTTATATGAGAGAGAGAGGGAAGGAGTAAGAGTAGGAGAGGGGCTGGAGGGAGGCAGAGGGAGAGGGAGAAGCAGACTCCGTGCTGAGCAAGGTGCCCGGGGCCGGGCTCAGGACCAGGACCAGGACCAGAGCCAAAGGCAGATGCCCGACCGACTGTGCCACCCAGGCACCCCTGGACTTTAGTATTTAGAGGAGACTTGGGTTCACAGCATTGTTGAGCAGAAGGTATGAGAAGTTCCCAGGTAATACTCCCTTCTCTCCTACAAACAGAGCCTCGTCACCAACACCCCTCACCAGATGGTATCTTTGTTACAATCACTTTGTTACAATCACGAGCCTCCACTGACACATCGTTATCACCCAGAGGCCTTCAATACCGTTGGGCTCATTCTTGGTGGTTGGCGTACATCCTACGGGTCTGGACAAATCCACAATGACACACGCCATCATAATGGTCTCTTGTGGAATAGGTTCGCTGCCCTTACTCTTGGAATCCTCGGTGCTCTCCTGTTCACCCCCCCACCCCACCCCCCACTCCCGGCCACCCCTGATCTGCTGTTTACTCTCTGCACAGTTTTGTTTTTTCCAGAAGGTCCCATAGCTGGAATCCTACAGCAAGGAGCCTTTTCAGACTTTTCAGACTTCTCTTTCACTTAGTCATAAGCATTTAGGCTTTTTCCATGTCTGTTTCATGGCTTGATAGCTCATTCCCTTTGAGCTCTGAGTCCTATTCCATCGTGTTGGGTGGACCGTGGTTTCTTTTCTTTTCTTTTCTTTTCTTTTTTTATGATTTTATTTATTTATTTGACAGACAGAGATCACAAGTTGGCAGAGAGACAAGCAGAGAGAGGGGGGGGGAAGCAGGCTTCCTGCTGAGCAGAGAGCCCGATGTGGGGCTCGATCCCAGAACTCTGGGATCGTGACCCAAGCCAAAGGCAGAGGCTTAACCCACTGAGCTACCCAGGCACCCCTGGACCATGGTTTCTTTACCCATCCCCCTTCTGAAGGGGCCTCTCGGTTGCTTCCAAGCTTTGACAATAATGAATAAAGCTGCTATAAACATCCATGAGCAGGCTCTTGTGTGGACACGAGTTTTTAGCTCTCCAAGTTTCAAACTGAACCAGCTGTGTTTCCGTCCGACAGCGTCATTCTGACAGGCTGCAGTCTATAGGGAAGGCTGGAGGAATCTACTCCGGTCCGGTCGTGGAGGTCACATTGGCGGCCGGAATCCCGGAGTGGAAAATACCAGGGAACTGGCTGAAGTGGAGGTCAGAGAGAAAGCATTGTCTTTATGCCTAGGGGAAATAGCAACCTTTTGTTCCACGGGTTTTTCATAGCAAAACCCAAAGGTTATCAAGGAACTCCCCACCTCCAATCAATTACTATTGTCAGGTGAATAACAATAGACTTGCCCTCCACTTCAGCCTGTCTGGGATTCAAAAGTGCTTTTTTGAATGCTAATCCATTCCTCTTCCCAGTAACCCTGGTTCCATTAGGCAAAATCTGTATTATTTTTACGAAGACAAAATATGTAGTGCCATACCCTTGATGGAAAAAAGTAATCAAGCTATGATCTGAATAGAATCATGAAGAGAAAATGCTCGAAGTGGTCTGAGCTCACACTGGCAGTCTGACTGACTCCCACACTGTCCAAGTGGTGCACCCAGACCTCTCCCGTGGTGGGAAGCATTGCTTCTGGAGGGTCACAGCCTGGGAAACACCTTCTGACGGCCAGAGTACCATGGGGCCCTGGGAAGTTCTTAGGTTCACTGAGTTTGAGTCTCCTGAAATAATATTATTTTATTATTCTTGGCAATGCAGCTGGCTTACTTACTGGGTGACTTTAGGGAATCGTGTAACTTCTCCCCTTTCCTGGCTCATAAATGGGTTCATTGTGTTCGTCCATCTCATGGAGCGCCCGCCTCCTGACCAGCAATCACCCACTCGTGCCTGCTTCTGCCAATAGCAGATGAGGGCCCAGGCTCGGGGGGACTGTGGCAATGCAGGTCTGGAGTCAATGCATGAGCTTCTGAGTCAGAAAGACCTGAGCTCAAATCCCAGCTCTGCCACTGGATGGCTGTGTGACCTTGGGTAAGTCAACCAACGTCTCTGAGCCTCCATTTCCTGTTCCACGGATGAGAAAACCTAGTCTCTTGAGGTTGCTAGAAGGACTAAATGAAGCATCTGGCATTTAACAGGTGCTTAATAAAGGGCAGCTATCATGAGGGCTTATCATTTCCCATCAGGTCTTACAAACTTAATGCGGTGTATCCAAAATATGCAGTTACTTATACTACTTAAAGGAGAGAATTTTAGTGCGCACACAGAAAATTTTCAGTGTGTGGAATTGGGAATAAATACAGGAGGCACATCAGACTTGCGATTTTATGACTGGCTGGTTTGAATGGGGTGAAGTTCTTAGAGGGAGTCAATTTAAAAATTATAGTAAATAAATAATTGTATAGTGGTGCACATATAGGGTACAAACAAATTTAAGGTGGTGTCTGAAAGACATAACCCACAGACGGCTGACGGCACAGGGATGAAGGTTTGCATTCATCGGTCATGTGACTGCAGCCCAGGCTCTTAAGTCTCTCTGAGCCTCAGTTTCCCCATGTGTAAAATGGGATAAGAATACCTAGGAAGGTAAAAATGAAATAACAAACACAAAAGTTCCTACGGCGCCTGGGTGGCTCAGTGGGTTAATCCTCTGCCTTTGGTTCCGGTCATGATCTCAGGGTCCTGGGATTGAGCCCTGCATCAGGCTCTCTGTTCAGCAGGGAGCCTGCTTCCCCCCCTCTCTCTGCCTGCCTCTCTGCCTACTTGTGATCTCTCTCTCTCTGTCAAGTAAATAAATAAAATCCTTTAAAAAAAAAAAAGTTCCTGAAAACAGCTAAAGTACAGCCCAATATAAATGGTTTGCTTGTTACCCCTAATGTGTGGTTCGACAAGAGAGCTATCTACCCCTAGCTGCCGGCTGATGAGACACAGATGAAGTTGAAAATCAGGGATGGTTTCAGTCCTGGCCCCGCTGTCCACCTGCCCATAGCCATGAGCGAGCTATTTAAGGTGGCTGGGCTTCCGTCTCTTTGTAATTCAACCCAAATTGCTGAAAGGCCAACCCCTCCCCATAAAAAAAACACCTCCCCCCAAAAAGCAGGCAAAGTATATGACAATACAGTACACCAAAAATGAAATACAGATGGCTCTGGAACATATAAATACATTCTCTACTTCACTCATAAGAAGCACATGAATTCAGGAGTGCCTGGGTGGCTCAGTGGGTTAAGCCCCTGCCTTCGGCTCAGGTCATGATCTCAGGGTCCTGGGATCAAGCCCCGCATTGGGCTCTCTGCTGAGCAGAGAGCCTGCTTCCCTCTCTCTCTCTGCCTGCCTCTCTACCTACTTGTGATCCCTGTCAAATAAATAAATAAAACCTTAAAAAAAAAAAAAAAAGAAAAGAATCACATGAATTCAAACTACACTGAGTGTGATTTTTCATATCCTCAAATTTGCCAAGATCATTTTGACAAAGTTGTATTGGTAAGGCACGGGAA
The DNA here is from genome assembly GCF_030435805.1 of Mustela lutreola. Lineage (NCBI taxonomy): Eukaryota > Metazoa > Chordata > Mammalia > Carnivora > Mustelidae > Mustela > Mustela lutreola. Next base: position 89,690,705 of record NC_081300.1, on the reverse strand, counting down.
CAGGCATGCCCTTATACTGCTGGTGGCGAGGTAAACTGGTATGAACCCTGCGGAGAACAATTATGCAGTGAGGCAGGGTCAGCAGTGGGGTCCGCACCCTACCTCATCCCTGGCACGTCAGAATGTCACCTTATGTGGCAAAAAGGACGGCAGATGCATTTAAGCTAAGAATCCTGACGTGGGAGGCAGGCGCCTGGATGGCTCAGTGGGTTGGGCCTCTGCCTTCAGCTCAGCTCATGATCTCAGGGTCCTGGGATCGAGCCCTGCATAGGGCTCTCTGCTCAGTGGGGAGCCTGCTTCCTCCTCTCTCTCTCTGCCTGCCCTTCTGCCTACTTGTGATCTCTGTCTGTCAGATAAATAAATAAAATCTTTAAAAAAAAAAAAAAAGAATCCTGACGTGAGGAAGATCTTTTAGGTTATCAAGGTGGCTCAGAGGTCATCACGGGGTCCTTACAAGAGGGAGGCGGGAGATCAGACCGAGGAGACGACGTGCGGACAGAGCAGACACCAGAGCCACAGCCTTTGAAAGTGGAGCCGGGGGCTGCAGGCCAAGGACTATAAGTGGCCACTGGAAGGTGACAAAAAGGCAAGGAAACAGGTTCCTCCAGAGCTTGCAGAAGGAACCTGACCTGCCAACGCCTTGATTTTAGCCCAGTGAAATGGATCTTGGATTTCTGCCCTCCAGAACAGTGAGAGGACACGGTTGCGTTGCCTTAAGCCGCTTAGCTAGTGGCTAAGCAGCCAGAGGAAACGAATACACCCTCTGGCCAGCAACGGCTTTCCCAGGACTTCAGGATGCAGAAACTATCCAGGAGTATCTGCAGGTGGCTGGGCCTGCCGATGGAGAGGCTCAGGTGACACTGTCTGCAGGGCCCGAGTCAGACCAAGTCACACCTTGTCTTTCCTGCTACATGGATACTGGCCGGGAGGCTCCTCTCCCATGCACCTGCCCCTGGCCCACCCCGCATCCAGCATTTAAATTACAGGCAGATCACCACCACTGCTGCAGACTCCTCACTGATCCCCCAACCCGGGGGGGGGGGGTGTCAAGCGCTAGGGAACTCCCTAATTAGGGACCCTGGGGGGGCCCACAGGGTGAGCCCAAACGGAGCTCTTCTCTGTCAACAAATGCAATACACACAGTTCTTTGTCTTCACTGCAGAGCCGGTCTTTTTCCTGACATGTGAGAAATACTCCTGCATGATGTATTAAAATCCCTCAAAGAGGGAGTGAGAGGAAGGTAAAATAAATGTATTTCCATGACTTCAAGTACAAATCCCTGTGCAATCCTCAGAGCCCGGCTAGAGCTATTTTAAAACTAATGTTGTGCATGAGACGAACCTACTCAATTGAAAAATCTTCTGCTACAGGGTAGAGATGGGCGAGAAATCAGTGCTGCGGCTCTCGGAGTGCTTGATTGTGGTTATAAACATTACCGGCTGCATCAGCAAAGCTGCTCGGAGGCGACCGTAAACCTTTAGCCGGGGGGGACTCAGGAGGCGGGGCTGACAAGGCAAGTTCAAAACCTGAGCCCGGTTTGCTAAAAATACCTGGGGATCTGCCCGAGCCGAGGGCAAGCAAGGGAAACCTTTCTCCCCTCTGCATCTCTGTCCCCTGGGAGAAAAGGGGCCAGATAAGGAGGCGGGGATGGTGGCGCAGGAGGTGAATTCTGCAAATGCGAGAGAGACAGCGGCGCCGTGCGACGCGGACTCGGAGGTGTCTCTCCCGTGTCGAAGGAGCTTCCATGAGAGGTGAGGGCACAGGATGGGCCTTCGAGCCAGAGATGTCTGAGTTCGGATCCTTGCTCTGCCACTGGCACTCATCTGTATGGTTCTGTGCCTAGAGCGTGTGTGGCTTTAGAAACCTCAGTTTTCCCATCTGTAAAGTGGGGCTAATGCCAACGTGTGGAGACAAACCAAAAACCTGACTCTAAACTACAGAGAGCAAACAGATGGTTACCAGGGGAGGTGGATCGGGAGATGGGTGACATAGGTGATGGGGATTAAAAGACACTTATCTTACTAAAAAAAAAAAATAATAATAACAATAATACCAACGTGTGGTCTGCAAGCATTAGAGATAATGCCTGGCAATGCCCTGGCACAGAGCTGCCCCCTGAACATCCAGCAACTGCCATTTTCCATACAGCAGTGTAGCCGAGAAAGATCCCGAAAGGCAAGAGGAAGTCAAGCCAGGAGGAAAAGCACACACAAGCCCAGGGCTGGTTACGTGGGACAGCGAGCACCAGAAAAACTCTGAGGAAAGAAAGGCTCCCGCTAAGACCTCACCCAACTTCTAGCCCATAGCAGTCTCTCGTGCTTCCAAAGCCAGAGGAATGCTGGATTCCTTCAAGCTGGCCCAGATTTGCCTGGGCTCTGTCCTTGCCCTGCAGCACCGCTGCAATATTCATCTGTCCAGCGTTTGTGTGACCGGACGGCGCCCTTCCCTCCGTGACACCCAGCACCCAGGTAACTGGGAAATGGCAGGCGGGTAATAAACAATCGGAGGGCTTGGGTGGAGAGTGAAGAGTGCCCCGGGGACAGAGGCAGGGGGGTGCCAGCAGATGTGACATGTGGATCAGTCAGAGTTCCGTCCGAGAGGCTGGGCCACCATCCATCCACTCCTGCGATTGTGGGAGCCGGTTAGCAGCCACCGTCTCTGATGCTGGAGCCTGAAATCCTCGGGGCAGGCGTTCGGAAAGCTAAGAAGGATGTTAATCTGGTATCGACTGCTGTACTGTGACTCAGTTCTGACACCGACCACCTGGAGTTAGTGTCTGACTCCACAGTCCCCAGTAAGATTGCCCCCACCCACTTCATACGTCAGCCACAAGTGGGGTCCTCAGGCCACCTGTGTGTCTGACCAAATGGTACATAACTGCGGGGGTTCCCACGACACATTTAGGTTCAGAACTTACCCAGCTCAGTAAAGTGTTATATATATGATCACAGTTTACTGCAAAGGACACGGATCGGGAACAAAGGGAAAGACATGTACAGTCCCGACCATGGAACTTGATGCTCTCTCCTCATGGGATCAGGGCATCGTCAATGCCCTCAGTGTGAATCCCAGCACATCAACGTGTTCTCCAGCTAGGAATATCCACTGGACTTCGGTGCACGGAGTTCTTATTCATTTGCAGAGAAAGAGAGAGAGAGAGAGATCACAAGTAGGCAGAGAGGCAGGCAGAGAGAAAGGAGGAAGCAGGCTCCCTGCTGAGCAGAGAGCCCGATGTGGGGCTCGATCCCAGGACCCTAAGATCATGACCTGAGCTGAAGGCAGAGGCTCTAACCCACTGAGCCACCCAGGTGCCCCCAGTGCGCAGAGTTCTAATTGGGATTTCATCGCATAAGCGTGGTCAACTGAATCATCAGCCACGTAATTCAGCTCAGGCTCAGTCCCACAACCTCCCCAGAGGTCAGGCTGGCTCAGATATCCAACACCCTGTAGTTGGTCTTTCTAGTTGACCAGCCCCCCACCCCCATCCTGGTCAGATGGTCCCACCCTGAGTCATCTCATTGCTGATCATAAACCCAGCAATGTGACCCAAGCAGCAGCATGTGAAATAACAGACATCTCCGTTACATGGGAAAGTCCAAGCATTTCAATCTCAGCCCTAGGAACCAAAGGTAAACACAGAGGTAGAGTGGGGGAGGTCGGGAACAGGCTGGAACAGCACGAGGATGGTCTGAGACCCAGGACTGCGCTTGTCGCCTCTGGTATTAGCAGTATGGGTATCCTGCAGGAGCAGGGCCCTTCATCACAGAGCTGAAAACATACACCTGACCCAGGAGGTGATGTCACTGGAGGGGGACCAGGAGGGGATAGGGCAGTTGCAAGGCCTGGTCCTTGCCTCAAGCCAACAAGACGAGGCAGCGGATGAGTGTGAGCCGCAAAACGGCTAACTGCACCACTTCCACGCTTCAGGCCTCCCAGGGGCCTCTCTGGTGGCCACTTGCATCAGAAACATACAGGGGAGGGAACTCTCAGCCGAGGTGACAGGTGATGAAATCACGGTATACATGTGGGAATGGTGAGAAACCAACACCAGAGCAAGGCCAACCCCAATGGCAGTGGTGGAGGGCCCTGACCTCCATGGTGTGAATTTAGGAGTGATAAGAAAGACGTTTCTGGTTTTGTTTTTTTTAATATTTTATTTATTTATTTGAGAGAGAGAGAGAGCACGTGAACAGAGCGAGGGGGAAGCAGACTCTCTGCTGAGCAGTGAGCCCAATGATGGGCTCCATCCCAGGACCCCAGGATCATAACCTGAGCTGAAGACAGAGGCTCAATGGACTGAGCCAACCAGGCACCCCAAGAAAGATGTTTCTAGAAGAAATGTGGGGCCCCACTACTCTGGAAAAACACTGCCTGGTCCTTTGGTCTTTCTAAAGAATGTGGACACCCTGGGAGAAGTTATCCAGATATAAACCTCAGAGAATGGGGGTTTCTGGCCCTTTCTCTGCATCTAACTTGATTTTCCGTCCTTGCCTGACTCCAACTTCCAAGGCAGCGAAGCAGACTTTGATGGCTCATGGTCCATAGAACCGAGTTATTTTTTGGACAGTCTTTCTATATGAGCCGAAGGCAGACCCAGAAGCCCCTGGGTTGATGGTTCTGCGTCCCCTTCACTAAATGCACCACCATGCCCATGAAGAGCTTGGTGCACGGCCAGCCGGGTGCAGCGCGGGAGTCCTGCTTCCTGCAGGCGCCCAGGAAGGATGGGGCCTCTCCTGCGACCTCCCTCAGCCTTTGCCTCAGCCATTTCACAGCCTGTTAGCACTTCTGTCAGAGAGGAGTGGAAACTCAAAATAGCCTGTTTAGAGGGAAGGATAGAGGGGTGGTGGGAGACAGGGAAATGAAATGGCTCCCTTTCATCCTGCCCTGCGTACTTTTGAATAATTAGAATCTCTATGGAAAGCCGACACAGGAATTTCTGGATAACTGATAAGCCAGGCAATGGGTCTGTAGATTCTACATAGCCTCCGTTTCCCAGGAATTGTTTAATTTCTTTTTTTTTTTTTTTTAAAGATTTTTTCTTTATTTATCTGACAGAGATCACAAGTAGGCAGAGAGGCAGGCAGAGAGAGAGGAGGAAGCAGGCTACCTGCAGAGCAGAAAGCCCGATGTGGGGCTCGATCCCAGGACCCTGGGATCATGACCTGAGCCGAAGGCAGAGGCTTAACCCACTGAGCCACCCAGGTGCCCCAGGAATTGTTTAATTTCAAAAATTCCATCCTGCTACTCGATGAAATATCTCCTTTCTTTTCTTAGGAAAAAACAGGGTCACAATATCTATAGACCAGAAGGCAACAACTCAGGGGCCATCCTGATTCTCTTCTCCTGCTCCCCCCATATGCAAGACATTGGGAAGTCCTGGCCACAGGGTCTACCTCCAGATCACACCTCAAGCCTACCTGGGGCTCCCTCAGCGTTTCCACAGCACCGCTGGTCCTAACTCCATCCGCTCTTGCCCCGAGATCAGAACGGCTTCCCTACCAGTTCCGCGTGGGGTGCCCCCTGCTATCCTGGTTCTGGAACACGACATTCTTGGCTGCCTTCTTGTAATGAAGAATTTCCAACATCCGAGCCTACCTCCTCGATGTTTTTAGAGGTCTGGATGCGAATTCCCAGGTTCTGTGTGGGCCCAGGACCCCATGCGTCAGCCATTCCCCACATGCGGAGTCTAGTTCTGCTGCTTTCGATGGGGCAGGTGGCAGCGGAGGCTTCCGACTGCCCGTGGCCGCAGAGCAGTGGCGGTGGCCCACGGGCTGCCAAGCCAGGATGGGACACGGGCGCTGGGGCAGGAGCAGTGCTGGGCAGCTGTGCTTCCGGCCTCTGTTCAGCAGCCCTCGGAGTTGGGGCACCAGGCACCTTTGCAGGCACTGTTTTGGAAGTGAAATTCCAGCTCTGCTTCTCTCTAATAACTTTGCAAGTGACTTTCTATCCTTGAATAAATAAAGCCCGCGTCTGCCTAAACTGGCCACAGCAGATTCCGTTGTTTACCCCAAGAACTGACGAATACAGCCTCTTCAATCTGTTCTCCCGTCTGCAGCCCAAAGGGTCCCTTAAAAACTGAAGTCACACGGCACCACTTGCCTCCTGTACTAGGCCCTGTGCAGTGCGGACCCTGCTCAGCTGTCCACGCTCGGCTCTAACACACGTTCCTCCCCACCTCCGGAGGGTGTCCCGGCTGCTCCTCCCGCCCGGCACCTTTCCCTTCAGCCCTACACACGCCCGACCCCTAGGTCGCAGCTTCGGTGTCACTTCTGTGGGAAGGCTTGCCGGAAGCACGCTGCAGCCCGAAGCATGGCCCCTCGTCACGCTCCATGGCACCACACCATGCATCTCCTCCAGCGGACGTAGCCTAGCCTGGGCTCATCTCACCTGCTTCCTTGGGTTTTCCTCATTGACCATCTCCTTCACTAGATTCTAGTCTCTCTGAGGGCATAGATCACGATTCCCTGTTTCCCCAGATCTAGCACAAGGCCTGACCCACGGCAATGATTCAACAGAGCGTAGCTGAATGAATGGATTATAATGAGAGTCGGTATTTACTGGGCCAGTGTGTGCTGGAGCTGTTTTAAGTGCTATCTCGCCCTAGCCTCCCTATTTTCCAGATGAGAAAATTGGGCACATAAAGGTGAAATAATCTGCCCAAGGGCGCACAGCTAATCAATGAGAGAGCGGAGCTGTAGCCGGGAGAGTCTGGCTTGAGAATCCACGGTTTCAAGTAGAGCTGCCTCAAAGCAAGGGGAGGGAGGGGTGGTGGGGAGGGAGGGAAGCAGGCAGGCAGTGAGTGAGAAGTACTATGTAGGTCCAGCATTTTCCAGAAGCAGGGTGATCTCCAGAGATCCCTCTGAGTCCTAGGACTCTTATTATTTAGTCGGGCAGAAGCTGGCTGGGGCTGCTGCACATGAGAATTTGCACTCACGGAGCACTTGGGGATTTTACCAATCCCCCTGGCAGGTACTGGTAAATATTAGTACATCCATGTCTTCACCAGGGAATTGGGGTTTCAAACTCTGAGTCACAGATCTTTTACTGTGTGCTGATTCACAGCCCCTCCTGTAGAACTCGGAGCTCCCCCAGGGGGAAGAAAGCTGGAGCTCACCAATTTAAACCCTGCAGAAGGGACTGGGCTGGTCAAGAGGTCTAGACTTTGGCTGCGGACAGCCCTCGGAGGTGCCTGGCGTCACACCCTGAACGTGGTCAAAAGGGGGCATTCAGCTAAGGAGTCTCTAAGCGCCGCCCCCCACTCAGCCCCCTTACCCCCACCCAAACACTTTTTGGACTGAACACTGAACGAGCCCAACGGCATTTCTCATTAGCCATGGTAGCCAATACCTCATCAGATTATATTCTGAAGAGTAGACTCGCCATATGTCTGGGTCTTTTCTGAGATTCTAGAACCATCATGTGGCGATACGGTGGAGACCACAGTTACGCTCTCTCCAGGCCACTGACAAGGGAACGAATGGAATAGGACACACGCCAGAAGACTCGAGGCTTTACGGTTTGGAAGACTGAGACAGCGTTATGGATGGTGGTTTCCATTAGAGCTGCGACTCAAAGCCATCTCTGCTTTGCTCTTTGTATTTATGAGCTCTCTGGATATTTATATCCCCTTTATATTTTTCTGTATTTTCTAAGTTTGTTGGTATTCTTTGTTGGGGAGCACGTTCTGGTTGCTTTTATAGTCAGAAAAAAATAATAATAAACCTGTTTTTGGGGTGTGTGGGTGGCTCAGTGGGTTAAAGCCTCTGCCTTCGGCTCAGGTCATGATCTCAGGGTCCTGGGATCGAGCCCCGCATCGGGCTCTCTGCTCAGTGGAGAGCCTGCTTCTCCCTCTCCCTCTGCCTACTGCTCTGCCTACTTGTGCTTTCTCTCTCTGTCAAATAAATAAATAAAATCATTTTTAAAAAATAATAATAATAAACCTGTTTTTGAACAAGTAACCAAAGGAAAGGGTTTAATAACTCAACTGGGCGTCCATCGATGAGGCAATCTTACCATTCAGTGAGCTCTACAGAGCCTTGAAGCTGAAAGGTGGCATGGGAACACTCAGAGCATTGCTGAACAGAGTTGTGTGGCTCGGGCAGACGCCTGCAAAACAAAGGACCCAGGGAAAGCTAAGAATGAACCTCGGGCAGGTTCGGGGCCCAGGTGGGACTTGAGGCCCTTCTCTGTGTAGCTCTGAAAATCCCATGTCCTGGGAAACCCTTGGTCCAGGGCACGAGGGGACAGCTGGTTACTCCACCGGGGACGTAAAGAGACAGCAAACCTAAGAGACAGCCGTAGCCACCCTAGGACTTTGACCTGTGGCGTTGGTGGACCTTCAGAACACTTTAGTAAAATGGCTCTCCAAGGGGCCTGGTCTCTCCCAGTACCCGAGAGGCCCCCTTCACTTCCTGAGAGAGGACCTGATTCTCCATTTGTTTTCATACTGGGCTCTTTAAAGTCTCAGCTGCGCCAGGGAGAGCAAATAGGTCTTAAAATTAATTATCAATTAAAGGCAGGTTCATTGGCACCAGGCTCGTCATCTATTTTGTCTGCAACTGAGGCAGCCCACCCGGCCCCTTCCCCAGAACCCGAAGACCAGTGCCAGGGCCGGCGGACCCCAGCGGCAGAGACTGAGTGTGACCCGGGGATGAACGAAAATAAGTCTCGGTGTTGATGTAGCACCCTTCCCCTGCTGGAAGGTGAGTTTAGCAGTCACTTTTTTTTTTTTGACGGTTTCTTTTATTTATTTATTTATTTGTCAGAGAGCGAGCAAGCGCGAGTGAGCACAGGCAGACAGAATGGCAGGCAGAGGCAGAAGGAGAAGCAGGCTCCCTGCCGAGCAAGGAGCCCGATGCGGGACTCGATCCCAGGACGCCGGGATCATGACCTGAGCCGAAGGCAGCTGCCCAACCAACTGAGCCACCCAGGCGCCCCTAGCAGTCACTTTTGATTTTACAGTTCATCAGCGTGTAAGCCAGCCTTCTAGGTGGGCTTACCAAATTAAAAAAAAAAAAAAAAGTGGCTTGCAAATATTTTTATTGGCATAAAGATTTTTCATTAGTCCCCCTGCACTTAGGGAAATTACCATGACAGAGTACATGAGAGTAGCCAGGCCCTCAAGGAACAGCACATTCCTCACCTGGCAGGTATTTTCCTCTGTAATTAATATCCTGCACACCTTCTCCCTTCCTGATTTCACTGAAATTCAGTCTGACTTCTTCAACTCTTGAAAGGTGATCCTGTACCTTCCTCCCTCCTGTCGGGAGGCCCACGATCCCTTCAGGAGGGGAAAAGGCTGTGATTTGTGTTAATGATCCTTTGCTGCATTCATCGTCTGACCTCATCATGAATGAGTATTTATGGGAGCTGGTTGGGAGCATTTGCAGATTGAGCTCAGACCAGACAGGTGATCACTTGCAAGCAAGACAATGACGTCATCTGGTGTTACGATGTCCACACAGAATAGATCAAATTACAAACAGGACCCAAGGGGACAGGGACCAGCTCTCCTGTGCATTCTGTCACCAACCCAGAATGCCTTAAAATGCAGAAAACAGGATTTGAAAAAGCCATGTGTCGTCTCGGTGTTCTGGGAATATCAGCAGATGATCTGAAACACAGTAGCTTTCTCGGGAGTACGTGTTGTGCAAGAGATGCTGGTCCTGGGCAAGAATGCACCTGGAAACTGCCCTGGAGGCATGGCCATGCTTCCTCCCTGCCCTCTTACCTCCCACCCTTCAGCCAGGCTGGGAAGGGTAGGACCCATGTCCCAGTCCAACTTCTACAAGCACTCCAGGAAGTCTCTCCGAGCCCATGTGTCTGGCACAGGAGTCCGGTGCTTGCCGCACTGGGCAGAGGGTGAAAAGGACTACGTGGTTTGGGAAGGGGGCAGGCTTACTGGAGAGAGGAAAGGTCAAGGTCATTGCCTGACTTCGAGGCTGAAGTTCTGCCTTCGGCTGCCTGTGGCATGGGGCTACTGAGGTCGTTTTTTTTTTTTTTTTTTTTTTAAGATTTTATTTATTTATATGACAGGCAGAGATCACAAGTAGGCAGAGAGGCAGGCAGAGACAGAGAGAGGAGGTAGCAGGCTCCCGGCTGAGCAGAGAGCCCGATGTGGGGCTCGATCCCAGGACCCTGCGATCATGACCTGAGCTGAAGGCAGCGGCTTTAACCCCCTGAGCCACCAGGCGCCCTCCTGTGGTCTTTTTCTCTCTGCCCTCACTCCTCCCTTCACCTTTCCTCCCTCTCTTCTTCCTTGTACCCCTTAAACCAGGTTTCTCAATCACAGCACTATTGACGTTTAGCACAGGTAATTCCTTGTCATAGGAGGGCTGCCCTGTGCGGGCAGGACTTTCAGCGGTGTCCCTCACCTCTCTCTACCCACTAGATGCGAGGAGCACACCCACCCCACCCCCCGACTGAGCTGTGACAAACAAACCCATTCCCAGACATTGCCATATGCCCCCTGATGGGCAAAAGCTCCACCAGCTGGGAAGCCCTGTCTTAGAAGGACCGGCAACACAGAAAGCTGCTATTCAGCATACTGGGGACACTCACACCTGACTCTGCTACTTATCCTCTGGCTCTCCTCAGACCCCAGAGCTACACATTTGGATCCTAACGTCATCCTCCAAAAGTCTCTCCAGGATGTATCCACTCCTGCAGTTTCGTCCTCTCCTCAGATGACACCCATTTAGAACTTTCTCCAGAAACAAGGTGCCCACATAATTTCTTGTGCAAACCAAGAGTGAAAGGGTGTGGCATTAATAATCACCCTAGGATGGCAGGTGTAAACCAAGACTGTCCTGGTCAAATAGGGGCATATGGTCACCATAACATTAGCCTCTTCTTATAAAGGGAAGGAACCACTTGTTTTGTGTCTACCGTCTGACAAATACTTTCCAGCTGCACATCCAACCTTCAAGTCTCCAGCTTGGCGCACCTGATTTGGGTTCATCAGATCACTCTTTGAGGAAGAGCTCACCAGGGGAGCTAAAGAAAATAGATGAGCACTAGAATTTTAATTAAAAATCCAGACTAACTCATGTTCACAGCAGCATTACTGACAATCACCAAAAGGTAGAAGCAACCCAAGTGTCCATCGACAGGATGGACACTGGATAATAAAGGGAAGTATGTACATACGGAGGAATATTATTTGGCTGTTAAAAGGAAGGGAATTCTGACCCCTGCTACAACATGGATGAACCTTGAAGACATGTTGAGTGAAACAAACCGAACACAAAAGGGCAAAGACTACAGGATTCCACTCGCGGGCAGTATGCAGAGTGGCCAAAAACCACAGAGACGGAACGTAGAATGGAGGTTAGTGATCAGGAGCAGGTGGGACGTGCGGGGTGGGGTGGGGCTCGTATTTAATGGGTGAGGGGTTTCAGTTTTGCAAGATGGAAAGCATTCTGGTGGTGGACAGTGGTGATGGTGTCATCACAATATGAACGTACTTAATGCCCCTGACCTGTGTGCTTAAACAGGTTAGAATGGTAAATTTCATGTATGCGTGTTTACTGTCAGTAAGAATAATAGAAGTGACTCCAAAACAGTGAAACAGGAACTAGAACTGTGTTCAACAGGGAACTGCCAGGGACACGGCAGAAGTCCTGGGGTTGGGTTTTGGGATTCGTGTCCAGCGGGGAGGGAGGAGGACCCGTGCCCACAGCCGCACCTATCTCAGGCTCGAGAGACCCCGCCTCCCCGCGAAAGCCTCGGATAGCATTCTCTATTCCTCAAATCCTACCACTCTCCCCCCGACCTCCCTCCCCATTTTTAAAAAATCGCTCATCGTCCTAACCCAAGCAGCTAACAGAAATAGCAACGTTCTCCTTGCGTGGTTCTGTGTAGGGTCCCTGTGGTCTCTTTCTTAAGACACTATTTTTAGGGGTGCTTGGGTGGCTCAGTCGTTAAGTGTCTGCCTTCGGCTCAGGTCCTGATCCCAAAGTCCTGGGATCGAGCCCCGCATCGAGCTTCTTCCCTCTCCCACTTCCCCGTTTGTGTTCCCTCTCTCGCTGTGTCTCTCTGTCAAATAAATAAAGAAAATCTTAAAAAAAAAAAAAAAAAAGACACTATTTTTAAATCCCCGGTTAGCAGAAAGGGAGACTACGTATGGACAGCAACCTCCCCTCTCCGCCCAGCCCAACCCACTGCCTCCTCCAAACATGAAAACCTGAGCACGCTTCGTTCCGATCTGCCACTGTGAGTTATTAGAGGGAGGCCCGCCTGCCACCTTCTCAGTGGGCTTTATGTAAAGTGCTCCCTCTGAGCCTGTGCTGTTCGGTGGCTTCGCCAGGGCTCTGGGTGGAATCTGCTGTAAATGGGGTTAAACTCTACAATCCAGAAGATGAACACCGAAGGGCTCGTAAAAGCAACAGAGTGCAAGATTGGAAAGCTCTGCCGCTCCAGCATGCCCCCGCCGAAGCCGGCCCTGGTCAGTGATTAGCAGACACTCCGGAGCAACCTAGAGGGGCAGAGTGTAATGGGTCATGAAGTGTGTACACAGTGGGATCAATTAAGAGGGTGGAGAGGCAGCAAGCTTTCCAGATTGCCTCAGCCCTCTTTATTTATCCTATAGAAGGAGCTACGAGTGAACTGGACAGCTGATGGTTCTGAACGGGACACCTGTGTGTGTGTGTGTGTGTGTGCGTGTGTGTGCGCGTGCGTGAGAGCGTGTGCACGTGCATGGAAGGGTCTAGAGTCAACTTAAGATTTCAGGCAGAAGTCAGACTCCCCACTGCTGTATCTGCCAAGCCAAGAAAGTCTGTCTCAACAGCTGAAGGTCAGAGCTGGTGAGTCTGGGTAACAAATATTGGCATAGCTTTTATTTTGAGCAAAATCCAGGCTATTTCATCTTCCACCATGCTCCTTGGGAAAATATTTTCCAGGAGCCGAACTATTTCCAGACACAAAACAAAACCTGTTCATCTCCATGGGAGTTAAATGTGGGGAGACGAGAGTTTAGCATGTTTCCGTAAATACTCATTAATTCAACAAAATGATCCTACCACGGGCAAGGCACTGTGCTGGATAGCTCTGCGGATAGCAAGGTAAGTGCATTTTCTTTTCTTTTTTTTTTTTTTAAGATTTTATTTATTTATTTCACACAGAGAGAGAGAGATCACAGTAAGGCAGAGAAGCAGGCAGAGAGGGAAGCAGGCTCCCCACTGAGCAGAGAGCCCAATGCAGGACTCAATCCGAGGACCCTGAGATCATGACCTGAGCCGAAGGCAGAGGCTTAACCCACTGAGCCACCCAGGTGCCCCAAGAGCATTTTCAAATGACGTATGTTTAAGAAAGAATACCTCTTTTTTAAACATCAACTGTCTTTCCCCATTTAGGACAGGGAATAGCTAAAGGCCCAGGGTGGCAAGTGGGGACATAACTTGCCCTGGGTGACGGGAATAGGGTTTTTTGTTTGTTTTTTTGATGTCACTTCTGCTAACTATGTTTCTTAGAGCGAAAGTAAACAAGACGGCAAAGCGAGTTGCGCAAATATTTGTTCTTTGGTTAATATTAATGTATGTTCATGTTTACTCAAATTTTCAAGTGTACTCTGAATTGGTACTGACTGGCCATAAACGAAGGAGTAGTAGTTAGACCAGTAAGTGAAGGGGAGAACAGGTGCTCGTTTCTTCAAATCTATTTTGAGAGCCCCTAAAAGGTATCCCAGTGTTTCTTCTTCCTGTTTTTTTATCTTGATCACTGATGTCAAGTTCCAATTATTAAGAAGGAATAAAAAGTTCACAATCACTACGCACTCCTATGTAAGTGCTTTGAATTCATGCCCAATTTCTTGACCTGATTTCATCCTCAACTACCCTATGAGAGGGAATTCTCAGTCCCATCTTACAGACTGAGGAAGCAGGCTCCAAATGAAGTCAGTTGCCAAAGGTCCAATGATTTCAGTCCAATTCAGTGTGGCTCTAATGCTCCCCACATCTGTTCAAATGAATGAAATGATACGTTTCTCTTTACGAAGCATAGAAAGATGGAAAATAAAATCAGAAATCAGAGTTCATTTTCCCTGGTGCATGGTAAAAGCTTGTTTTCCAGATCGTTCATCGCTTGAGAGAGAGAGTAGGGAAGGGACAGGGAAACCGAGAACTCAAGTGTCTGAAACCACTGTCGGCTGAAGATGAAGTGTGGCCGAAATCACAAAGTTGATCAGAGAGAGCACCTAGCTCAACTGCATATATCTGATCTACACCCAACTTTTTGTAAACTACTCATTTATAGCATAAATTAAAATAGATCAGCAACAAGGGCAGAGAAGCAGGGGGTGTACTGAGAAGAGGAGGGGCTTTGGAGTCGGAGGATGACAATCCTGGATCCAAATGCCCTTTGCTATCAATGAGCTGTGTGACCCTAGGCAAACTGCTTAACTTCTCTGAGTTTCAGTGTCCTCATTTATGAACTGAAGGATAACTAAAACTTGCTTCAGCAAGGTTACAATGAAGTTTAAATAGGATAAAACACACGGGGCATCCATCCCCGTTGGGGATAATCAATAAGCATTAATTTCCTTCTCTTCTCCAGTCACTAGACATGAAATTGTTACTGAAGTGTCTGAGGATACTTCTAAGGCTAAATTGGGAATGGTATTAATAGACTATGAAGGGATTAGGAGATAATCCCACCAGGAAATATACTGGGGGCAGAAAAATTACTCTCCCCCTCTATGACCAAAATAGGTACATCTCTGACCAACATGCACGTACTTGTGACCCAAATGGAGATGTGTCCATTTCTGGATTTGTGCAACAAATGTGTCACCAAAGGGGTGGCTGGGTGGCTCAGTCTGTTAACTAAGGATTGCAGTTCAGGTCATGATCTCAGGGCCGTGAGATCAAGCCTGACTTTGGACTCCACACTCAGCGGGGAGTCTGAGGATTTCTCTCCTTCTGCCTGTGTCCCTCCCCTTGCTCACTCACTCTCTCAGATAAATAAAGATATATATAGATATATATTTATTTATATATATCATATATAAAATAAGATATATATAAATATATTTATATATATCATATATAAAATAAGATATATATATATGCCACGAGACATATGTCTACTTTCCCAAGTCAAAGAATTTGTTCCACACGGATCAAAGTGTGCTTCATAAGTTCAAATCTCACAAATATTTCCTAAACCAAAAGAGCATTCAATTCAACCTGCAGGTTTGGAAATCACAACATGCTGCATTTTTTCCCAGGATATTTTCATACACTTAATGGCAAACTTATTTGATGGACCACAGAACCTATTTCTGCTTAACACTTACGGTTCCTCTCGTGAAACTAGTGTCTCAATAACACACACTGGAAATACCAGTTTTTAGATCAGTTGAAACCTGCTACATTTCAACAATATTAAAAGAAAGAGATAGAAATTTCTAGTTGCTTCTGACTTGACCTTTGTAATGGGAACTAGCTCCCACTGGCTTTCTCTTTCGAAGTCATTTCTGCTTTCACGTGTCCTCACTTTAGTTTATTCTACTTAATATAACCAGGGGCAATTTATTCCTGTTTCAGAACATGAGAGCCAGACGATTGTGCGGAGGAGGAAAAGGACATTGCCAAGAATAAGGAGCATTTCCGAAACCTAATGTCCACCATAAGGAACAAACAAAAGATTGTGCTTGCGTCAATCTGGGCAGACACTCACTTTCTGTGCTTCAATTCCTTAAAAGTTCAATTGTCCATATTTGGCACATCAAAGAGGATTTTATTGGGCACATCAGAAGGGTATTCCTTTCAAAAGAGCCATAGAATCAAACGAGGACATCAAAGTACAATTTATCACTTTGTCAAGGTTCAGCAAGGTCCTGGTCCACAGGCTAAGAGCTGAAACCAACAGGAGCCATTGATTCAATCATCAGCGACAAAAGTCAGTATGTACAATGTCAGTGAATTTGCAGAATACTGTCATACTTTCAACAGTTGTTGGCCAACATTAGCCATAAAGCTGGAACTTTGTGCATGGCTGGTGCACTAAAACATTTTTAATCCATCTCAGCAAAAGACTTATTCTACTGTTTGTGTCAAAATCCTTACGAGAAGCAGAATTCTAAGATGACCCCCACCCACCTGAGATTCCCAGCTTCTGCGGTCCACACACCTTTCCCAGGCTTACAATCAAACACTAATCAAGGTACTGCTAAGAAAAGATTCTGCAGAAGGAATTAAGGTCCCAAATCAGTTGACCTGAAGAGACAGAGGTTATCTGGGTGGGCCTCACCCAATCATATGAGCCCTGTGAAGCTTAGGCTGCACATCAGAGACAGAAAAGTCAGCAATTCGAAGAATGAGGTTCAATATGGTATTGCTGGCTTGAAGATGGAGGGAGGCCCTGGGGCCTGGAATGTAGGCAGCCTCTTGGAGCTGAGAGTGCGCGCCTTGGTTCTAATAGCCACTTGAAGACACTGAATTCTACCACCACCAAGAATTTCCCCCAGAGCATCTAGATGACAACTCAGAAGATACTTCAGTTTCAGCCTGCTGCTACCAGAGCAGAGAACCCAGCTCCACTGGGCAGGTCTTCCAACCTAAAGAATCGTGAACTAGTAAGTCATGCTCCTCTAGGTCCAGCATCTTGGTCCACAGTTGGCCATCAGAATGAAGATGAAAAACAGAAGGGCAGAAATGTGAGTCAAAAATCACAATGAGATTTCACCTCATACCCATCAGGATGGCATTCAAGTAAAGGACAGTAACAAGGTGGGTGAGGATGTAGGGAAATTGGGATCCTTATACATGGCTGGTGGGAATGTAAAATGGTGCGGCCACTTTGGAAGCAATCTGTTGGGTCTTTGAAAGGTTAGACAGAGTTACCATATGACCCAGCAATCTTATTCCTACATATATATCCAAGAGAATTTAGAACATATGTCCACACGGAAGCTTGGACATGAATCTCTTAGCAGCATTATTCTTAAGAGCAAAATAGGAACAACCCAAACATCCATCAGTGGGTGAGTAAATAAAAAGTGACAAACCCAAACAATGGGATGTTATTCAAGGTGAGAAGTCCTGACACATGCTACAATGTGGATGAACCTAGCAAACACTTTCCCAAGTGAAAGAAGTCAGATGCCAAAAGCTATATAATTCGTTCATATAAATAAATCAATTTATATGAAATGCCCAGCAAATCTGTGGAGGCAGAAAATGGATTCGTGGTTACCAGGGGCTGGGAAAGGGGGAAATAGAGACTAATTGCTAATAAATATGGGGCTACTTTCGGGGTGATGGAAGTGTTCTGGAATTAGATGGTGGTAAATGTTTGCAAAACATAGCAGAAATCCTAAAAACCAATGAAATGTACACTTTAAAAGGGTATATTTTATGTCATGTGAGTGATGTTTCAATAAAAAGTTTTAAAAATAAAACAGGAGTGACAAAGAGCTCATAAATTTTGTCCCCAAATACATCCATTCACTGTGTTTTATTCTACTCCCCAGCTTTTTTGTAAAAAAAAGTTCAAATGCACACACATGGTTTGGTTTTTCCCCTTCACCAAATCATGTGTGTTTGTCCTGCCACACCACAAGTATAAATTGTTTGAGGGCAAATAACTTCTTTTGCATTCCCCAATCATCTAACAATTTATATACTGGTGCAATGTCTCGCTGGTCTCCAGAGCAGTATCTTCCAACACTTTGCAAGCCACAGAACGCTTCCTCTGATGGTTGTCTTATTCAAATGAACTTCAGTTACTTAGAAAACGAACACTGGGGAGGATTAAATGTAGAGTACTTGGCACACAGTCAGCGATCGTAGCTGGTATTATTGGGTTGCCAATAAACCAGAAATTACTAACATGGCAAATGATTAGTTTTGAGCTTGGTCAGGAAGTCTTCTGAAGTAAGTTAATGAAAGCAGTAAAAGTTGTGCCCTAGGCTTATCATCGAGAGCAGAGGTGATAGATAGGGTTCATGGGTGGGGAGGGGCTATCTAGAGTTCTGGGTTTCTATGATTGATTAGCAATGTCTGCCACGGTGCTGGACGTGGTCTCTTCTGAATGGACATGATTTCCCCATGGGATCTAGAATTATGAATACAGCGGGAATGCAGAGTAGAGGTCTTCCTGAAAGGTCAAAAATCAGTTTTGATAAAGACATCTACTAAAAGATGTTCTTACTAAATGTTCTTCATCGTGCCTGACTTTTTTCTTCTTGGTGTCATTTTAGTGCTTACCTATGCAACCTCCCCCACCCCCACACACCCATTCTCTTCTCCCACCATCCTTTTTCTATTACCCTGGTGACAGAGACCGCAGAAACGTAACAGACAAAAACAGCACATGGTGTGATTGCAATCAAATTCTAACATCCCAGTTATGCACACCCAGATGCTTGGAAAGTAGGGTAAGCATCATCAAGCTCACCTTCCTTCTAACCCCTCTCAACGTGAGGTAATTCAGCCTCTCCTGCTGCCTTCCTTTGGGAAGTGGCTTCCAGGTATAATTCTTCAAACAGGGAAGATTTTTAAATGTCTCTACATCAGAACTTGATTCACTTTCTTAAGTGAAGACTCAGCACTCCAAGCCAGGGTGATGATTTCTATAAATATTTTGGCATTTCCTTCACGATGCTCAGCCAACTCATCTCTTCTCATACATGAAGACTTTTTTATGAAGCTGCTCCAGAAAATAATCACTCTTCGCATCTATATAACATAGTATTTTTCAAAGAATGTTCACAAAAATTGTCTAATTTCTTCTGACCTAGATCAGGGAGGGTGTATTACAATTCCGTTTTGCAGATGAAAACACTGAAGTATCCAAGAAACTAAGAGAGCTCCCTGGAATCATGTAGAGTGGTAGAGCACGCCTCATATTTCTCCACGAGCATTCTTGGGAGGGTGGGGATAGCAGAAAGAGCCCGTCCCACCTAGCAGCAGTGTGAGAAATACAGGCAAGCTAGTCAAGTTTTCTGAGCCCCTGCTTCCTTACCTATGACAGTGCAGATGTGAGAGCTGGCGCTCAGGCTCGACCTGAGAGGGAAAGGTGGGTAGGGTGCCTACCCCCTCGTAAGAAGGGGGTACGTCTCTGAAGAGACGTATCTACTTCCTCATTCCTGCAACCTCTGCCTATTACCTTACCATTGGCAGAAGATGTGATTATGTTAAAGATCTTGAGATGGGAAGATCATCGTGGATTATCCAAGCAGGCCCTGAATACAACCACGTGTCTGGAGAAGAGGAAGGCACAGGGAGATCTGATACCCAACACAGAGAGGAGAGAAAGCAATGTGGAGAGAGAGGACCCACACATACGTACCACACAGGCACGCAAACGTACCACAGACACACACACACACACAGAGGGTGGTGATGGTGTCTCTTGACTCAGCCGCCAAGAGAATTACATGAGGTGACGTCTGCCCCAGGTCTGGTAGAGGTCCTGGCACACCGTCACCGCCCAGTCACTGCGAGCTATTTTTACACCGGTGAAAAGCCACGTCTCAGAGTAAAACTCAGACTTCAGGGAGAAATCTGGATGAGTTTCCTAGGGCTACTCTAGCCGATGACCACAAACAGGATGGCTTAAAACAACCCAAGTTTATTATCTCACAGTTGTGGAGGTCAAAAGCCTACGGGTGGGGGGGGTGGGTCTCAGCGGGGCTGCGCTCCTGCTGGAGGCTCCAGGGGAGAATCGCTTTCTTGTCTTATCCAGCTTCTAGAAGCAACTCCCCCGCCCCCGCCCCACCTCCCTGTGCCTTGGCTCTTGGTCTTCTATCATTCCAGTCTCACTTCTATGGTCCTACCTTCTCTGATCCTCCTGCCTCCCTCTTATGAAGACCTTTGTGGTGACACTGAGCCTGAGCCCCCCTGGTGAATCCCCCGGTCAGCATATTCACAGGTTCCATGGATTAGGCTGTGAGATTTGGAGGCATCATGACTCTGCCTCCTGCACAAATCTCACTACTCTGCTTCATCCATCAGAGGGGAAATAGTCCTCCAAATGGACCTATCCCCCCACTTCTTTAATTGAACATAATCAAAAAAGACAGAACTCTGCATTTAAATACAATATTTTTAACGTAGCAGTCACCTATACACACTGAAGAGCCTGTTAAATTAAGGCACTTGGGGGGCGCCTGGGTGGCTCAGTGGGTTAAGCCTCTGCCTTCGGCTCAGGTCATGATCTCAGGGTCCTGGGTTGGGTTCTCTGCTCAGCAGGGAGCCTGCCTACCTTCCTTCCTGCCTGCCCTGCTGCCTACTTGTGATCTCTGTCTGTCAAATAAATAAACAGAATATTTTTTAAAAAATATTAAGGCACTTAGAATCTGACAGGCAGACCACTCGCCTCCTACACACAGCAATGGGGGCTGGCAGAAGGGACAGCGTTCCTGACTTCCCTTTAAAATGTCAGGGGATGACTGGAGACCCATCACCCAGCAACATTCCTGCTGCGGCTTGTCAGCAGCTCATGTAACCAACGGGAACATTCCCCCCACCCCACAGTGTTCCCAGCCATCTCATTTCTATGACATCAGTGTTTCTTTTGATAGAAGAGAACCCAGCAAACTTCCCCAAAGGAATACGTTTGGGCCCACTCTCTGCTTCTCTGTATCTCCTACTTTCTTTTCTTCTAAGAATCTTCTGTGCCAGGTGGTCCCAATTTCATATTCAACTGCTGTCTCTTCGCCCCAAAGGGTCCATCGCTCTCTCCCTCTTCCTTCCTTCCTCTGACAACCCTTCCTCCCTCTCCTTCTCTGCCTGGCACAAACTGCTCACTAACACAGATGTTCAAACCTGACATGCGGAGGGGAGAGAGGGCGTCTAATGCTCCGAGTATTGAAGACTCAGGGTAAGATAGCAGACTAGCAGCGGTCAAGGGCAGGACCAGGTCGGGGACAAGAACAGGAAGTGACTGGTAATTGATATTCAGCTCTTCGGGTGATGGTGGCACAACTTCGTGAGTATTCTAAACGTCACCAATCTGCATACTTTTTATGGGTAAGTTATATCTGAATAATGATTTATTTTAAAGATTTTATTTATTTATTTGACAGACGGAGATCACAAGTAGGCAGAAGGGCAGGCAGAGAGAGAGGAGGAAGCAGGCTCCCTGCTGAGCAGAGAGCCCGATGCGGGGCTCGATCCCAGGACCTTGGGATCATGACCCAAGCCGAAGGCAGAGGCTTTCACCCACTGAGCCACCCAGGCACCCCTAAAGATTTTTTTTTTTTTTAACAGTCTAATAGACTCAGTAAATAGGACTAGGCCTGGTTTCCTTAAAAAGTGGACCTGGTCTGCAGGCATTTTCTTTTCTTGGTAATACAGAAGGCTATATATGTATTTTAATGTAAATGAACCCTAGTGATTTAATGAGTGATATTAATAAGAACTGTGTTTCATTTCAAACCTCCTAGAAATTTAATCCCGCCTCCTTGCTCCCTGGGGTTCATCTTACTGGCTGGGTGCTGGGGATACAAAGACGGTCCTCCAAGGGTCGTCCTCTCTAGGAGCTCTGTGCCAGCTGGAGGAGACGGCCAGATTAATGGACCGTGATGCCGTAATATGATAAGGGCTGTGACAGAGAGAAGCAGAAAGAGCTTCAGGAACACAACAGGAAGCCGTGGAATGCATCCGGAGCTCACCAGCGCCTGGGCTCAAGGGCGCCTTCCTTATCTCTCGTTCTACCTGCGCCCCCTACCTTGCTACGCTGCCTAAGCCAACCTGGGGCTGGGTGGAAAAAGGCGATCTGCCATGCTAGGGAAGTCTGCCCGGCAAAGGTGACCACTTCATCCTAGTCATGAAGGACACGAAAGAGGCAGGCAGGCAAAGAAGGGACAGAAGACAGTGTTCCAAGCTGAGGGGCACCTGGGCAAAGATAGCAGGGTGGAAAGATGGGGAGTCTAATTCCAGAAGGTATAAGGCATTCTGCATGGCCAGGCCACCAGGTGGTCATGCCCCATGGATGGGGCGGTGGCGGGGGGCGGGGACAGAAGCCCTCATGAGGAGTGTCCCGCTGAGGAGTTAGGACGTTATGCTGAGGACTACAGACACTGATCAACTGCCCACACGAGACACCAATGTTCACAGCAGCTCTGGGCATGACAGCCCAAAGGTGGAAGCAGCCCAGTGTTTGTTGACAGATAAATGCACAAACAAAACAGGATGTCTCCTGACAACAGGATAGTATCCAAACATAAAAAGGAATGAAGGACTGACACCTGCTATACCCTGGGTCCTGGAAGATGTGCTGCTCAGGGAAAGCAGCAAGACCCAGGAACACAGACGGTACAGCTGCGCTTGCGTGAATTCCCCCACGTAGGTAAATTCATGGTCAGGGAGTACGTGAGAGGTGACAGGGGCTAGGGCTGGGGGCTTAGGGATTGTTGCTTAGCGGGTATGGGATTTCCTTTGGGGGTGATGGAAAAGATGTGGAGGCATACTGTAGTGATAGTCGCACAACATCGCGAGTGGGATTAGTGTCACTGAATTGTACAATTTTACATGGTTAAGACAGCATATTTTTACATATGCATGTTTTACAAACTTTTTTTCAGTATGAGAAAAACAAATGTTGTCAGAAGCATTCTTCACAATCGCCAGAGGCAGGAGTGACCCAAATGCCCATCAACAGATGAGTGAGTAACAAAATGTGGTCTCTCTACAATGGACTACCGGCTACCAACGTGGATGAACCTCCGTAACTTACACTAAGTGTAAAACAGCCAGGCACAGCAAGTCACAGACAGCACCACTCCATTTATAAGAAATGGCCAAAATAAGCAAATCCACAGAGACAGAAAGGAGACTCTGGTTGCCAGGGGCTGGGGGAGGAGAGAGGGGGAGTGACCACACAGTGGGTACAGGGTTCTTCTGGGGGTGGTGAAAATGTTCTAAGATTGATTAGGTTCTAAGATTGATTACAGAACACCGTCTAAGTATAGTAAATACAAGCGCATTATATACTCTAAAATGGTTAATTTTATGTTATGTGACCATTACCTCATTTTCTAAAAAGGAGGGGAGGAACAGCCTCCTGGTTCAGCATATTATCAGTCCTACAACTGGAAGGTTTTACATCACAGAGCAGACCCCAAAGCCCAAGGCAGGGTCTCCACTCTGATGTGATTTGCTCCCAATTCCATGGGGGCCGCTGCCAGTCAATCAAAAGAGGGGACCTTTGAACTGTGCCCCACCCAACGCACTGCAGCTTTCAAACTGAAACTCTAAGAGAAGCCTTTGTGTGGAAAGTAGGCAGACTCACCCTGGCCTGCCCCCTTCCTCCAGCCGCAGGCCTGAACTCACACTGACAAGTGTCCCTGCCTGGTCGGCCAGCCCTGAGAGGGCGGCTTCCCCTCTGACCACATTTGGAAGCCATGGCAGGAAGTCGCTCCGGTCTGGAGAGCTCCTGGCCATGGCCTCAGCCCTCCCCAGCCCTCCCTTCCATGTACTGTTTTTAAATTTCCTCCGGATGATTTCCACCCCTGGTTTTTTGGTCTTTCTTCTAAAACCACAATCTTACTCCTTCTCATTCAATGACTCCGGGAAGAACTCAGCAAGGGCTTTGGAAGATTCTGGGGCGTCGAGAATGAAGAGAACACAGCTCTGCATGCCTGAGCACTGGTTTGGTTTCTCTCTCATTGAGTCCTTGAGGCTTCGTGATAAGCAGGGGCATTCATTTTCATTTTTCCCTCTGTGTGAATGAGGCCACCCACAGGTTCCAGATGCACCGAGGCAGGAGTGAGGAAAAGCCGAGCCGTGCAATCTAGTCACCAAGCCAGTGGTCTCGGCGCACAGTGGCCTCAGCCAAGGAGAGTGTTAACAAGAAAGCAAACTAAAGAGACATTTGGATGATTTCTACAACTTTTACATTAAGATTTTTCAGTTGCCTTAGGAGAGTCTATGGTGGCTCTCAACTGTGATTGTGGGGGTGACTGTCCCCCAGGGGATGCTTGGCAATGCAACACTTTTGCTTGGCACAATTGCCACTGGCATCTATTAGACAGAAGTCGGGACGCTGCTCGACATCCTGCAAGACACAGGACAGCCCCCTACAACAAAGAATAATCTAGCCCACAATATCAAGAGTGCCACGGCTCGTGATACCATATTTACGTGAAAAGACTATTTTTATCTCATATTTTGAACATAAGGTAGTCAACCAGAAAAAGTAATTTTACATAAGAAGACATTTAGATAGGACCCCCAAATGTTATCCAGCGTACTACCTCATGATAAAATTCTTAAAACAGAAAATTAAATAACACAGAATCCCCAAAAGATTTCTCATCTTTTTCATTAATCTACAAATCTACAGATTAGAAATTGTTTGACTATGTGCCTGAAACACCCATGGTGGGAATGGTTACATCATAGAGGAAGTCTATATGGGATTCTGGGACTCTCAGCTCTATTTCCAGATGAATAAGGTGACTTCTGCTCTCAGCTTGCACATAGTGTGACAGCCTGCCTAAAAGAAATGCAAACATGCTATCAAGACAGGAAAAGAAGAAATGTGCTTCTTCTGGGATATTCAGGAAAAATAACTGAGAAGGTGAATCTTGAATTGGGTCCTGCAGGTAACTCTTTAAGAGAAAAAAAAAAAAAATGAGGAAGAATATTTAAGATAAAGAAAGAGCTAAGACATTGTTATGTTTTAAACTGTGTCCCCCCCACAAAGATATGTTGAAGTCCTAATCTCCAATACTGGAGAATGTGACCTTAGTTAGAAATAGGGTCACTGCAGCTGTAGTTAGTTTAGATGAGGTCATACTGGAGTATGTGGGCCCTTAATCCAATATGACTGGTGTCTTGACAACAAGAGAAGAAACACAGACACACACCATGTGAATGCCATGTGAGGATGGAAGGAGAAATTGAGGTATGAGGTTATACGTCAAGAAATGCCAAGAATTGCTAAGAACCACCAGAGTGGGATGAGCCAGGAAGGAGTCTCCCTACAGGAGGTGGAGGGAACACGGCCCCTGTTAATACTGTGATTTTAGATCGTTAGTCTCCAGAACTGTGAGGAAGTAAACTTCTGTTGTTCAGTCTACCCAGTTTGTGGTACCTTATTAGAGCAGCCCTAGGAAATGAATATAGGCATAAAAGAGTTAATGTAAAGGTAATGTAAAGTCCCTTCATTTTGAACAATCAATTGGGTAATTACTTCAATCAATGTGGTGGTAAGTACAGAAAGATTCGATGTTGAGAAGATATCAAATACAATTCCATTTATGATACCAAAAATACATGAAATCGGTTTTTCAAAGTGTGTATAAAAACTAAATAATGAGGGCACCTGGGTAGCTCAGTGGGTTAGGCCTCTGCCTTCAGCTCAGGTCATGGTCTCAGGGTCCTGGGATCAAGCCCCAAGTCAGGCTCTCTGCTTAGCAGAGAGCCTGCTTCCCTCTCTCTCTGCCTGCCCCTCTGCCTACTTGCGATCCCTGTCAAATGAATGAATAAAATCTTAAAAAAAAAAAAAAAAAGAAGAAATTAAATAATGAAAACTACAAAACACTGCTGAAAGAAATTTTTAAAAGACTAAAAGAAATGGGACAATGTACCATGTTCATGGATGGGAAGAATCAAATCGTTAAATTGTTGATTCTCCCCAGGTTGGTCAATAGATTCCACATGACCCCAACTGTAATTCCAACAGAGTATCTACGGAGAAACAAGCTCATTCTAGAATGTACATGGAAATGCAAATACCCTAGAACAAAGGGATTTTTTTTAAAAGAGAAGAACAGTTAGAAGACTTACCTGGGGGCGCCTGGGTGGCTCAGTGGGTTAAGCCGCTGCCTTCGGCTCAGGTCATGATCTCAGGGTCCTGGGATCGGGTTCCCCATCGGGCTCTCTGCTCAGCAGGGAGCCTGCTTCCTTCTCTCTCTCTCTGCCTGCCTCTCAGTGTACTTGTAATTTCTCTCTGTCAAATAAATAAAAATAAAATCTTTAAAAAAAAAAAAAAGAAGACTTACCTGATCATGGGACATTGATTGAAAAGCTAGACACAAATCAATGGAACAGCACAGAGAGTTCAGAGATACACCCACAGGCATATGGCTGATGGATTTTTGATAAAGACACGAAGGTCCTTTGTGGTAAGGACAAAAAAATTTTGCAACAAATGGTGATGGGACAAATTCCTACATGGCAAAAATAAACATCAAACCTTACTACACAACATACACAAAATTTAACCAAAAAAGGATCATAGACATAAATGTAAAAGCTAAAAGCACAACATAGTGAGTAAAATATAGAAGAAAATCTTTATGAACTTAGAGTAGGCAAAGATTTCTAAGATAAGACACAAGAAACACAGATCATAAAAATTTGATAAATCAGAATCTGTCAAAATTAAAGTTTTGCTCCATGAAAGATATAGTTAAGAAAATGGGGGGTAGGGAGCAACAAACTAAAAGAAAATACATATATTTGACAAAGGACTTGTATCCAGAATCTATAAAGAACCCTTACAACTTACTCAGAAAGCAACCTGGGGCTCCTGGGTGGCTCAGTCAGTTAAGCATTCAACTTCTGATTCTGGCTCAGGTCATGATCTCAGGGTCCTGGGATCCAGCCCCGCACTGGGCTCCCTGCTCAGTGGGGAGTCTGCTTGTCTCCCCCTCTCTCTGCCCCTCCCCAAACTTGAGCTCTTTCTCTCTCTCTGTCAAATAAATAACATTTTTTAAAATTAGTAAGTAAATGAAAAGACTGACACCACGAAGTGCTGGCCAGAGTGTGGGGCCACTAGAACACTTACTACTGTTGGTGGGAAGGAAAACATGGTGTATCTACTTTGGGAAAAGGCCTGGCAGTTTCTTAGAAAGTAAATATATACCTATCATACAAAACAGCTGCTTTTAGGTATTTGCCCCAGAGAAATGAAACCATATGTCCACACAAAGACTTTACACAAGTGTTTATAATAACAGCTTTATTCATAACATCCAAAACCTGGACACAGCCCAAATGTACAACAACAGGTGAACAGATAAACAAATTGTGGGGAACTGTTCACAATAAAAGGAAACAAGCTACTGATATTTACAGTGATGTGGCCGAATCTCACAAACCAGTAAAAACAGCTGGACACAAGAGTCCATACAAACCAGGAGTCCATTATATGAAATTGTAAAAACTTTAAAGCTACAGTGACGGAAAGCAGATCCGTGGTTGCCTGAGGCCAGAGGTGAAAGGGGTTGGGACCTCAGAGAGGCTGGGAGGGATTCTGGCGATAGAAACAGTCCACACTCTGAGAGGATGGCTCTCTGGGTGTAGACATCTGTCAAAACATCGATCAGGACACTAGAAATGGACACCGTTTCTTGTGGGTAAATTATACCTCAACAAGGTTGATTAAAGGAATAAGGAAGGCAGGGACACCTGGGTGGCTCAACTGCCTTTGGCTCAGGTCAGGATCCTGGAGTCCCAGGATCTAGACCCGCATCGGGCTCCCTGCCTGGTGGGGAGTCTACGTCTCTCTCTGCCCCTCACCCCTCTCATGCTCTTTCTCTCTCATTCTCTCTCTCTCTCAAATTTAAAAAAAAAAAAAAAAAAAAAAAAGGAAGAAGGAAGGCAGAGGTAGAGACCTCCATGGTGTTTCTCGAGCCTGAGGAGGCTGGGCTGGGCTGTGGCTTGCTCCTGCTCTGTTTCAGCAGGCGACATTATCTGGGCGTTTTGCTGACAGGCAGCCGGAGACCAGGATTCTGAGTTTTTCTCTGCTGACTTATGTGTATGTCTTTCCAGCACTCAGTAAATGATGACAGTAAAAGGTTTGAGATCAATTCTCATCTCGTGTGCTCTGCGGCAGGAAACTCTGATTGTGATTCGCAACGTTCCTTCTGTCAGCCTCTCTTTGAAAACGCAGTGAGAGTGAAAAATGTGTCATTTACCTGAGAGAGGAAGCCTGGCATTGGTCGGCATCAGCCAGAATCAAGAACGACTTGGCACAGCCTCTGACTGGGATGAGCTGAGATCAGTCTGTCTTCAAACCAGGAGCCCGGGTGAGGTCACCTAGATCAGTGTGAGGAGTGTGACCTGTTGAGAGGTGACGGTCTCACGGACTGATTCTCTACCACCTGAGCTCATGTTACAGACTCACTGGGCCAGAAAGAACCACGAGATTCACTCAAAGGGTCTCCCCATTCTTGGGCCTAATGCTGTCTATCCATCCCAGGCAGGTAAGGGGGACTTGCCCACGGCCCCCCACTGCTACAGTGACAGCGAGGGACTGTGTGACATGTTCAAGGAGCGGTGGGCAATCCGAGGGCCAGGGTCAATCCACCTGCCAAGCTGGGGTCCAGGCAGCCACGGCACGAGGGCCTGGATGACCAGAGAGAATCTGGTCAGTGCCCAGGACTGGTTACCGGAGTCAGGAGCTGGTCTATCCAGGGCTACTGGCAGGGGAGCAAAAGGGCGAGGGAGGCTGAGTGGACTTCAGGCCTGGTCATCCACATGGTCTGTCTACCTCCCCGCGTGTCCTACTCCATTCGGCTGCTACCCAAGAGGCAGGGCAACGTCTCTAAAATGGCCTGCGTTGTTTCTTTTTCCAAGACCTTCAATGGCCTTCCACGCATCAGGATAAAATCCAGAAAGCCTGACTGTGGACTATGAAGCGCTGTGCATAAAATACTCCCCTGGGGGCTTGTCCATTAAGAAGAGTCCAAGCTCCTGGTCCTGAGACATTGATTCTGAAAGTCTGAGATGGACTCGGGCTTTTGCACTGGCAACACATCCTTGAGAGAATCCTGCTACGGGGCAACTCACGAGTCCTGCTTCGAAATTCTGGTTTGGGCCTCCCGTGCCCCCTCGCATGGCATGCTGCTCGCTCCCGCTTGGCCCATGACCTCCCAGTGCACAAGGTCTCTCCTTTCCCTTTGTGGCAGGGTCCAGGAGGGCCTTGGAGAGACTTTGGCCCCGATCTCCATCAGTAACTCGCTCATGCAATCTTTGCTTTAGAACATTCTCACTTCCTCAAAGTCCTGTAAAGTGCTATTTTAAATTAGCTTCAAGACAAGATATTGGTATGTGTCTTTTGGGGTAGAAAATTCTGGAGGCACCAGAGTTCTTTCCTATTTTAAGATGTTCCAGTGTCTATATTTCTTGACCTAGAAAGTCAATCGCTGGCCCATTCCCACCCCCCCATCCCATTGTTTGAGTTAAATGTCTAGCTCCCCCATAGGCTGAAAACCCTCTGAGGGCAAGAGCCTTGTCACTTTCCTTCTTTGCTTTATCTCAAAACCCAAGCATACTGCCTGGCACACAATTAATACTCAGTAAGTATGTGTTCCAGACATGAAAGAGCAGGTTTCTGGGGGACCTCTGAGTATACAAAGTTTGCCTGAAATCTGGGGAGCCACCATGGCAGGAGGGCAGAGGCAAGCGAGCAGAAGGAAGGAGGTGAACAGGTCGTAGGCCCAAGGGGAGCGGGAGCCAAGGTTCCCTGCTGGGAGCAATGCAGAGGCTTCCCCCCATGCAACTGGGGTGATGGAGGGAGAGGCAAACCCCTTGAGTACCAGCAGCAGAGGGGGGCTCACTCCTAATACCAATGAACGTTTGCAACTGACTTCAGGGCTCTGCCCAACCTTTCCATCCTTTGTCAGGAGTCAGATGTCAGAGCTCAGTTCTGGTCCGGGAACTCTGTGCGACAGTGGGACTCTGGGCTCCCCCTTGCTCACCTGACTCCCCGGGGGCAGCGGCAACACACTGGGGTGACCCAGGGCCCTTCATCATCCTTACCACACCTCCCACCCCTCGGAGACCAGGTTCAACTCACTGGAAAGCGAAGTTGCCTTATGTATCTTTCTTTGGGGGCAGGAAATTTCTGAAGAAGATGGCCTAATGAACTTGTTTTCCTTGGTTTAAGAGTAGAGAGGTTTTTGGTCATTTCAGAGATTCCTTCTCTTTCTTATTAACTAAAAGCTTTGTTTGTTTGTTTGTTTGTTTTCCCAGCAGGTGTACTTTACTAATGAACAGGGACTGCCCCCCCCCCCCCCCCCGCCTGCTCCTAGGAGGTGCAGGGCTTAAGCAGGTCATACATCCCTTGGGTAGCTTCACAGTCTCTTGGTTTAAAAGACTGGAATTCACTGGGAGAGTAGAAGCAGCGTCTTTGCATTCCAAACGCTGTGCTCAGATGCCAGGTGGAAACCTTATAGGGTAACTGTGGGCAGACGATTTAGGTCGTGTGAAAGTCCTGCAGATCACGTCGAGGGGTCTTACTCGACCCACTCCATGAGCACCCTCCAGGCCGCAAAGGTCTGAGTGCACCCCAGCTCTCTGAGAGCCCCAGCCAGACCCGTGCCCCCAGGCAATGACCATCACCGCCTCTTCCCATGCTCCCACCCACTTCCCTGGGTCTATGAGGGGGATCTCCACCCTACAGATGAGGGAACTGAGTCTGGGAAGAGAATTCAAAGAGGTGGAGTCTTGGAAGTACAAGGGAACAGGGAAAAAAGAAAAGAAAGAAAGAGAGAGAGAGAGAGAGAGAGAAAAAGAAGCAAAACCAAAACCAAAATCATGCTTCTTTGTTCGCCTTCTGGAACTGAGACTTCCAGCTCTCCGGAACGAGCATTACATCGGGTTCTGGAATGTTTTTCGAGACGAAGATAGCTTTCCCATCCTGTCGTGTTTTTCGCTCTCCTCTGATTCCCACCTGCTTGTTGCTGTCTGCTGGTGTCACACCTTCTGCACACTCGGAGCTCGGAGCAGAGCCGGGCTGGGTGAAACCAGGGCTCCATCTGCCCGCGTGCTTGCTGGGGGACGTCTGAAGGTAACTTTGTGCCGGCACCCTTTGCCAGGAGGCTGAGAAGCCGTCTGCAGTGCCACCCGGCCCCCAGCCACTCTCGGCAGAATGAGCCGGTACCGAATCCAGCCCCTGGTGCCACTCAGCCAGATGGCAGGGGAAGCAAAACAAAAGTGACCTTGTTAGCAGAGTGTGTCTTCCCGGGAGAAGCTATTTTTGTTGTGGTTGTGAACTGAAGTGTGTCTCGGCTGAATTTCTCCTTCCCTGCGAGGGCTGTGGAATGTTAATTTGTTCCAAAGTTCAGCATTTTGATTAGAACCAGGAGTGCCAGATTTTGTCAGAAACGGTTTGGAATGGGGTGGCTCGTGCTCGCTCGCTCCCCCTCTCCCGCTCTCCCTCTCTCTTGGCCGCCGTACAAAGTAAATGTTGTTGCAGCAGCCGCTCCGGGGGAACAGCCCATCACGGATCAGAGCCGAGGGGAGAACGGGCTCCTCCCTGGCTGCGGCCATGACCTCAGTGCCACACAGGCACCCAGGCTGGGGACGGCGGTGGGGACGGAGCATTAGGGCACACCCTGGGCTCGCGTGGAAAGAGCAAAGAGCCCGACGCCGTGCCTGGGAACATGCGAGTCCTGCATGTGGGGAAAAAGGAATAAGCTCCCCAAAGGCCTGAAACCAGCTGGGTTTCGGCAGCCCAGAGGTCACGTTCAAGGTGGTTCTGGCTTCTGAGGGCCTTCCTTCCGTCTTTATGTTTGGTTCTCCTCCACGACTCTCTTCACTCCTGTCTCTTTAATGAGTTATGAGCCCAAGTGCCGTGGAACTGCATTCTACGCTACAAAACAAACATGGACAAGAGGAAAATGCCCCCAACTTCTGGCTCAATCCTGGCCCCCCAGTGCTTCCGAGAGGTATTTAGGTGCAGACTCATCACGGCTCGACAGAATCAAACCCACTGTTTGTCAGTCCGGTGGATAAAAAATAGGTTTGTTTTCCTGTTTGTCTTGTAGCAAGACACAGTGGTTAAAGGGACGGACTTCGAACCCAGGATGCCGGGGATCTGATCGCCAATCCTGCAGCAGTAGCCGCAGCACCAGTACAGTAGTAGTAGTAGTGGAAGCTGTGTGGACGAGTTACTCAGCCTAGCTGAGTCTGCTTCATTGTGTGTCCAAGAGGAAGGATTCCAGTGGTTACATCATAGGGTGGTGGGGAGGGCTGAAGCACTTACGCTATAGAGTGCTCAGATCAGGGGTTGGCTTTTATTGTCACTCCTGTGATTTCCTGGTCACCCATGCCATTGGGCACATGCCCACCCACCCACCCTGCACCTTCCCTCTCAGTGTAGTGTAGACGACTCCCCACATTTCCCAGGCTCCACACAAAGGCTCGAAAAGAACTCGGGAGCAGTGAACATTAGACTTCGGCTCCAGCCCCTGGGTTCCCCCTGTGGCTTCTCAACCCATCTCTTTAAGGTTCAGCCCGGTGTGGAGTGGCTTTTCTGTTTTTCCAGCTGTGACAACTAAGATCCCAAGGGCGATGGGACTCCTCCAGAGACACAGAGACCACTGAGGCAGCACCAGGACTGCTACTCTACAAGGTAGCTCTCCCTGTCCCTCTCCACGGTCCACCCCAACGAGCTGGTGGTCGCCTCCCAGAGAGCCGGGTTGAGAATGATTCTGGAGTACAGCAGAGCTCATGCGGAAAGGGGTGCTCAGCCGTGAGCACACGAGGGTGGTGGTGGTATCTGCCATCCCCGGGCTCTCCCCGACCCCACTCGCCTCACACCCCTCCAGCCCTCACTCGAGTCACCACTGTTCTGCCTGCCAGGGAGTAATGCCTGTTGCACCCAGCCTGCTCTGGCCCTCTCTCTCCGTCCACCTGATCTGAAGGAGCCTTTGTTGGCGGTTCTGAAGGGCTAAGCGGCCTGCGGAGCAGTCTTTTCCAAGAGGAAATGCGGGATGCCCTGGGCTGCTTCCTTCTCCACTTAGTGGCCAATGTGAAAGCTTGGCAGGCACGGGCTGAGTGGGTATTGAGAAACACGGCAGCATAACCCCGAGGCAAGAACTGTTGAAGAGCTCTCGTAAGCCTGCAGCTAGACCTGGCTCTCCAAGAGGCCTATATACTCTTGCTGTTGGATCAATACTTGGGAGAGGAGGAGCAGAGGTACACACCGCGTACACAGAGCCAGCCGCTGCTGTTCAAGACCGCGGCTCCAGAAGACCCTGTCCAGCCTCCCTCTCCTTTCCCCCTGCTGGCCAGGGGTGCTGTGGACGGCTCTGCTGCAGTCTGCCGTCTGCTGCTGCAAACATCTGTGCTTGCGGTCTTCCACGCAGAGGAGCCGTCTGTCCTTCCTTCCCCACCTCCCTCCAGCTGCGCCTCCTCCCTCTCTCCTGAGATGGCCATTCAGATGGGTGTGCAGACTGCAGACAGATGTTCGGGATGCTTCCCCACCTGCCCAGATATGGGGCTGCCGAGCCCTCCTCATCAGGATCTGGGAAGCCTGATCTGCAAGCCTCCCATGGCTCGCCGGTGTGCCCTGCTTTGAGGAAGCCCAGCAAGAACAGAGTCCGATATTTGCAAAGAGGACACCCGCGGGCAAGGTGTCTCTATGTTGCAGAGTGACCATTCTAACCAATTTGATGATTTCTTTTCTCCATTGGTTCTAGTTTTTTAACCAGAATACGAGGAGCACGTATTGGATCAACTAGGAGCTTTTCCAACATTCACCTGGCCAGTCCCCAGGTTTTCTATTCCTAGACAAACCAGATCTGAGGAGGAGAGTTAATTGAAAGACATCGCTAAGGCCCAGATAATACTGATAAATTCCCTCTTTCACTACTACCACTGCTATCCTTGTGCATTTCAGCTTTGGTATAAAAAATCAGGAATTACCTATAGACTAGGGTAAGGACAGTCTCTTCAACAAGTGGTGCTGGGAAAACTGGACAGCTACATGCAAAAGAATGAAGCTGAACCTTACCTCACACCATATACAAAAATTAACCTAACATGGATTAAAGACCTAAATGTAAGCCCAAATTCTCTAAAACTTCTAGAAGAAAACACAGGGAAGATCTTCCAGACGTTGGATTTGGCAGTGAATTCATGGATACAACACCAAAAGCACAAGAAACAAAAGCAAAAATAGGCAAATGGGACTACATCAAACTTAAAAACTTCCGCGAATCAAGGGAAACAATTGAGAAAGAGAAAAGCCAACCTACAGAACAAAAGAAAATATTTGCAAATCATGTATCTGATAAGGGGTTAATATTCCGAATATACAAGGAACTCCTACAACTCAACAACAACATAACCCAAATAACCAGATTTCAAAAAGGGCAAAAGACTTGAACAGACAATTCTCCAAAGAAGACACACAGATGAACAAGCATATCAAAAGATGCCCAACATCACTAATCATAAGAGAAACACAAATCAAAACTACAACGAGGTGTCATCTCACACCCGTTACGATGGCCATGATCAGAAGAACAGAAAAGAACAGGTGTTGACAAGAACACAGAGAAGGCAGAACCCTCACACACTGTTGGTGGAAACATAAAATGGTGCAGCCATTATGAAAATGAAAAGCCAGTGTGGGGATTCCTCACCAAATTAAAAATAGAACTATCAAACAATCCAGCAATCCTACTTCTGGGTATATATCCAAAGAAACTGAAGTTAGGACTTCAAAGAGATATCCTCTTCTGTGTGTGTCTGTACTACTGATGTGTGTTTTTGTGGACTGATCATTTGTTCTTAGAGATGATCTAAACAGACTGTCAGGGGCCAGGAGAATTCTACTGAGGCACCAGGCACTGAGTTATTATATTTTATAAATAAGGATACAAGGCATACATATTAAGCCTACAAGGCCTGGAAGACTAGCTCTGGAAGATCCCCTGAGAAACAAGGGTTCCATGGCCAAATAAATGACTTTGGGAAATTCCATATTAAAGAGAACTAAAGAGGTTTCTAAACACGGGATGTCTTTTAAATGCCAAAGTACATGGTCACTCTCAAAACATGGAAAGAGTATGCTGCATTCCTCAGACTCATTTAATGTTACAACCCTTCTGGATCCCTCCTTTGAGGAAGATTGTGCAGTAACTGCTGGTAAATGACAAGCTAGAAAAATTCTGAATTCAGAATTCATCCTGGCGGGGATTAGGGAGAGGTGGAGACTGGCAGAGTTAGGGAGGTTCTCCCTTTTTAATTCATTTACTCATTCATTCATTCAACACACACACTGTTAAATATATAGGAAGAGCCAGGCCTTATTAAAGACACTGATGATATGAAGATGAGTGAGAATGGACTGCACCTTCAACCTCACGTAGGCCAGGAAAATCTGAATGGTAGAAGCCCCACCAAACTGACTTGAGTCAAAAAAGTGAAAGCTATGGGCTCAAATGTTTGCAAAGTCTAGGACATGGGTGGGAAGGTGAGATGAGAAATTACTACAAAGGCCCAAGAACTAGAGGAGGAGGACCTGGGGCAGGAGAGGGAGGGTGGGATCCAAGATATATTTCACCTATGAAATACTGGATTTGTCCAATCAACCAATACATGACCCTACAATGCTGTTTTATTCCGGGTGTTGTGGGGATACAGAGCAAATGAACACGAGACATGATCCAGAGCCTGCAGGAGTCTGTACCTAGTTGACCCATTAATTATCAACTGTCTCCCAACGAGGCTAATGGATTTTGTCAGAAAATGAAAATGGCACCAGACCCAAGTGTATGGAGTGCAGGAAGGGGACAGCTAAGACCAGCCATCTCCTCCT
Source organism: Mustela lutreola (assembly GCF_030435805.1). Taxonomy (NCBI): domain Eukaryota; kingdom Metazoa; phylum Chordata; class Mammalia; order Carnivora; family Mustelidae; genus Mustela; species Mustela lutreola. Next base: position 89,655,197 of record NC_081300.1, on the reverse strand, counting down.
ATGCCCATTGTCACAATATGCGCTACCTTGGGGACCTAACCGCTGGGTGACGGATTGAAACACTGCACCTTTTTTTCCCACAATAAGCGGAATAATCCCGGCATAAGAGAGGAAGGAAATCGAACAAAACAGGAAGTAGGGTGGGGTTGGGTTAAACAAGCCACACGGGACAACAAATTAGAAGATGCTGTGGCCACTGCCAAGTTCCGCTGTGCCAAAAGAAAGAATCTGCCCCAGGAGTCAGGTGTGACTGCAGGCATTCGGAAGGATGAATGAATTCCTCAGCATGCTTTAGGAACTGAGGCTCCCTAAAATAGTCTTCTGCCCCTCCTCCATCACTTCCTCACCCCTCAAATTAAACAGCAGCCAACAATGATGTGAACCATGAACGTAGCTCGGGGGTACGTACACTTGTAGAGGAAAGAGGGTGGAGTCAGGGGTGAAATTCAAGGCCGATGTTTTATTAGCTTCTTCCCAGAATCTGTGGGTCTTGGGATTGCAGACGGAGGCCAAATGTTCCCTTTGAGCATTCTGGGCTGTGTGACTATTATTTGCATTTGTGTGGGGGATGGGAACAGCAGACTGGCTGGAGAGTGTGTCCTTTGACTTGCAAGCATTGGGAGGCTTCTTCCAGGCAGCTCTGAAACCCAGTCCTATAGAACGCAACTCTGTTCCTACTGATATCCTCAGGAGTCATTCAACACCCCTATTTGAAACTTACCAATGATTTCTCACTGCTCTGGGGTAAACATTATGATGCTTTGTGGCCCATATGGTGCTGCTTTCTCTCTAGCTTCACTTTATCCATGCTTGTCCCTGTTCTCTGAACTATATCTCACTGATGCTCTTTAAGTATTTCTTCCTTCTACCACAGGGCCTTTGCATATGCTATGTTTACTGTCTAAACTTCATTTCACACCTAGTTCACTGAACTAACTCCTGTTTATTTTTCAGATCCCAACTCAGTTGTCTCCTCCTCAGGGATGCCTTTTCCAAGGCCAGTGTCTCCATGATATGCAGATGCTGTGTATTGGGGTCCACGACACCCTTAGGAGCCATGAGAAAAAAAAAAGTGTTCAATTTCTTTAAAAATCAGAAGAACAGGGGCGCCTGGGTGGCTCAGTGGGTTAAAGTCTCTGCCTTCAGCTTGGGTCATGATCTCAGGGTCCTGGGATCGAGCCCCGCATCAAGCTCTCTGCTCAGCGGGGAACCTGTTCCTCCCTCTCTCTCTGCCTGCTGCTCTGTCTACTTGTGATCTCTATCAAGTAAATAAATAGAAAATCTTTAAAAAAAAAAAAAAAAAAAACAGAAGCACAAAGGGACTATAATAATGACCATATAATGATGATTCTAACCTGGATTTCCTCTAATGCAGTTGTATAAGATAATTTTTGGAATGAGAAAAGGGTCCACCAAGGCATGAATAATTGGCCCCCAGCCCTTTCAACCTCCCAGCAGCACTGGCCAGGTCTCCGCATCAAATGCTTTCCTCGTGCCCTGAACTCTTCCATCAAAGCACTTGTCACAGCTGCCACTGAGTACATGTCCTCTAAAATACAAGCTCCATGATACAAGGACCACATCTGACAGGTCTCTAGCCGGCATCGTCGTATAGCACCTGGCTTGTCACGCATGCTCAGTTGCTGCAGGGAGGGCTGGGCGGAGGCAGTCTACCTGCATGGCTCAGCCACGTTCTAAGCAGGAACATCAACTCGATCTGCTGCTTTTAACCACCCAGCTGGCTTGCAGGTCTGAGGGGAGGGGACAGGATGGGAAGCAAGAAGAAAGACTCACAGTGGACATGGGGGAAGCGACAGTGCCAAACTTCTCCCCTTGGGGAGCAGCGTGGGAGGGGCGGCAGAGACGGAGCGTAAACAAACATTTCCTTGTCTGGTAGGTCATTTTGTAATTATGAGCGGGTCAAGCACTTCAGACTCCCGGAAGTCAGACAATATCTGCTTCCAGAGGCCATTAATGGTCAAGGGCCCCCGGAGTGAAGTGGGACTTTCATTAGAAGGTCTTGTCCTATTCAGGCAGGAAGCATGCTAAGTGACAGTCCGGAGAGAAACAACGGAGCAGGCAGTAAGCCGGAGGAGGGGGTGCTGACCTCAGGGCTCAGAGAAGAGGAGGGGGAACAGAAACATATGAACTCGGGGAATCGGCCAAGTGTGGTCTGAAGTCCTGGGCAAGGGGCTGGGGGGCGGGGGAGGGAGACGATGGTTTTGACTCTATGATCCGGGGAGAGAAGCTGGCGGAGAGGGATGCGGAGCGGTGCCTCTCTCCACAGGACACCCCCCACGAGGGAAAACACACAGAGCCCGCGAGCGAGAGGACAACGGGAGGCCACTAAGAGGAAGCAGAGGAGGCTGTTGTCAGAAGTGGGGCTTGTCTTGCTTCCTGGCTGCCCTCCTTCAGTCTCGCTCCCAGAGATGGCGGGGGCTTTCAGTTCACCCTCACAGCGGGGTCGCAGTGCTCTGGGAGGGATGGGGTTAGAGGGTGAAGAGGGTGAAGGCGAGGCCTGGTGGAGAGCCAAAAAGAAAACCACACACACACACACACACACACCCCAACTGGTAGCAAACAGGATGGACCGGTGGCTGCGGGCCAAGATCCTCTGGGTTCACATGTGACTCGGGCCTGGTGGCACAGCGGCCCTCACTTCCCCTCACAGGAACTGGGCAGATTATGGGAAGAGGCACCGGCATTCTTAAAATTCCCCTGTCCTCACAGACCTAAAATTAACCTGTTTAGAATGCTTGATATGGATTTGGAACACAATATAAGTAAATAACATAATAACGGTCCAGAGACCCAATATCTGAACCGCAGTTTTATTAGCCTATGGTAACCCACTGCCAATGCTTTTCATAGGTCATAATTATCCGCGCTGTCCTTTGTATCCAAGGATGACACTGACTGATACTGTCCCTGTACGTGGCAAAGGTCACCAAAAGAATGGATCATATAATCTTCTTTAAACAGCGTTTCGAACTGTCGCTCCCAGGACATACAGTTCAATGGTTTTTGGTATATTCACGGGGTTGTGCAACCATCACCACAATCTAATTTTAGAACATTTTTGTCTCCCTTAGAAGCAACCCCATACCAGCAGCAGTTAAACCCAAGTTCCCTTTCCCTCCATCCCCTGGAAACCGCTAATCTTCTTTCTGTCTCTCTGGCTCTGCTGCTTCTAAATGTACTTCATGTAAACAGAACCACACAATGTGGTCTTCTGGGGCTGGCTGCTCTCACTTAGCACAATGTTTTCAAGGTCCATCCATGTCGCAGCACCGCTCAGAGCCACATCACTCACGTTGCTGGATATGCTGTTGTAGGGACATGCCATGTTCTGCTGATCCATTCATCACGCGCGGACATTTGTTTGGGCTTCTGTGAAAAGTGTTGGTGGGAACATGAGTGTGCGCAACCAGGTAACATCCAAAATTGCGATGCGCCCATGACTTCAAATCCTGTGTATCTTTCTTGGGACTTAAGAGTATATGAAAACCTACTTTACTTTTAGTCTTATCTTTTCCGAAAAGGCAATTTTGTGTGGAGGGATCATGGTAGCCGAAGGGTTGGAACAGGGGACTTCGCGAAGACACAATATTTGAAAAATTTGGAAAAATGAAACTGCTGAGTTAGGCAGTCTTTCTCATGTGATAGCTCTGCAGTGTGTGTTAATTTGCACATATGCACTCTCATGGACAGGCCACATGCAGAGGCTGCGAACCTGGGACCTAGAGGTCAAATCCATTCCCACAGGCATGCCGTGATGGGCCAGCATATTATCTTCACAATATCTTAGACAGCATTTTTAAAAAAAGATAAAAATGTTAAAGTAATAATAATAACTTTTGAAAAATCACACAAGATAAAAATCTTGATTTCTGCCTTCTCTTGAAGGTGTAGGAGCTCCAGCCCCATGAGTAGCTGCCCTTTGAGATGGGGCTACCCTCCCCCAGTTGCCAAGACCCCACGACTCCCTCTCATCCCCCTTGTTCTGAGGCTCAGCGGTCAGTTATCGTTCATGTCTGGTGTTTTTCCAACAATAGAGAACGAGTTCTCTGTAGCCAGGGCTCCACCAAACGTGAGAAAATCTAGCCAAGCAAGTTTCAGGACAAATAGAGAAAGCATTACTTTGTGGAGAAGAAATTATTCCTGTATGATTTAAACATGCACAACCATATACCTACTATTCACAGACATGTTGTGCATCTCTCCTAAACAGTGTCTGTCTCTCCTCTCCCTACAGATGTTGGTGTTTGCAGCCCTCGTCTTACACGTGTGTTTGTGGCCTCTCTCCTCTCAGAGTGGCTCTCCGTGTTCTTTGAGGACCATCCCCATAATGTCTTTAACAGCCACCGCCTCCTGATCCCCTTCAGCACCTACTGTGGGACCACTGACCAAAGACACCTTGGTATGTGACAGGCTGTCAATTCCAATGAAATCTTTGAAGATGGTAACAGGTACTTTATTAAGCACTTGCTGTGTACCTGGCTCTGTTCCAAGCTGCTAGGTACTCGGGTACTTAGGTCCTTGGGTTTTCAACTACCTCATGGAGTGACAAGCAAGGGATATAAGTTGCCCAAAGTCACCCAGTAAATGGTGGGGCCGGGGTTTGAAGTCAGGTGGTCAGATTCTGGAACCCATCCTCTCAATCACTAGCCTACACGTCACTCTAGATTGATTTGTCTTTGGTGTAAGGTCTCTTTTTTAACCTAGTGGGAGAAACTGAGGCAGGAAAGAAACCCAAATCTCACCCAGGATCAACGAAAGCCTGAGTGCCCAAGACTTTATTTCAAATGAACTTGAAGCAAATTCCCCAGTCTGTTTTATGTAGGTACCTAATGCTACCTGTCAAGAGACCTTTCCATTCCAAGCCTATCTTTATTTTTCTAAGTGTCCAAGATTCAGGGATAACAGTGAACATTTGAGGGGATACAAGAACATACTCAGAAAAAAGCGTTTAGGAAGCTTTCTTTTCTCATTACAAATGAATAAAGAAAAAAAAAACCTTTGTCCCATGAGGAGATCAGCTGTAATTTTTACAATTTAAATGCATTACAGGCTGGACAGAACTAAGACACAGTAATAGTAGCAAAGAGGTGGCTGATAGTTTCAGCTTTCCACCTGCAGAGCTCTTTGGGGTTTGTCAAGTTCAATCACAACCACATTTCCATTTTTCTAGAAACCTCTTGAAACAGCTCATGGAAGCAACTATCGTGACCACAGATGGGGATAGTGTGGCTCAGAAAGGTGAAGGAATGAGCCCAAGGTCCCAGAGTCCCATGTACCCAAGCAGCAGCATGGTTGGGTGGGAAATGGTTCATTCTGTACAACAGGCTGGTTAGCAAACATCCTGGGGCCCAGGAGAAGCACTGCAATATGGAGACAAGTCAGATATGCCTCTCTCCCTCTGGTGATAGAGTCTCTGTGCTAGGCTCACTTCCGTGTCTCCCAGTGCCCCAGCCTGGTGCCTCTGAGTCCTGGTAGCCCCTGGTAGCCAAGGCCCTAGGCAGCTGCAGCACTAGCCGTCCCTTTGAGAGCTCTCCAAACTAGTGCCCAGGTTCCTGCTAAGTGTCTGCCCCAGGCTCATGAAGCCCGAAGTCTAAACAGGTTCCCTTCAAATCCAAAAAATTAAGCTGGACCCCTCTATCATTCCTCACACGAAAATAAATTCTAGATGGATTAATGCTCAAGTTAAAAAATTAGAGCCATAAAAAGGATGGGGAGAAAAAAAAATTGGTCATTAAAAATATATATAATCATGGAGAGGAAAAGGCAAACACAAAACCCAAAGCCATAAAGAAAAGATTAATATATCTAACTACATAGAAATTAAAATCTCCTATATGGTGAAAAAAATTACAAATGCAAACAATAAACCTGAAAAATATTGGTAACACATTTCTTCAGTATTCAAAGAGCTTATATATCTCTATAAAAAAGACAAAGCCAAAACACAAAATGTACAAAGGACATGAAAACCAGTTCATAAAAGAAATGTAAGTGGCCAGTAAACACATGGGGAAAAAATGCGCTTCTAATGCATGTGAATTAAAATGAGCCAGTTTCTCAGCAGTCAGATTGGCAAAGATTAGACAGGTTGGTGATGCCCAGGATGGGTGAGGACGTGGGTCAGTGAGCACTTTCAAGCATTCCTGGGAAGGCCAAAGCGGCACAGCGATCTAGGAGGCCAGTCTAGTGCTATCTAGTTAAATGTTAAAGGATGCATACCTGGGGACTTCTGGTCATTCATTCTACAGAGACGTTTGCCCAAGCACTCCACAGTGTACACACAAGGAGGCTTCACCTGCAGGAGCATTTGTAGGAGGTAAGACACTACCAAGTATACGCTCCGGCTGCATAAGAGAAGAAAGTCTGTATGTGCTGATCTGGAAAGATCTCTGGTGAACGCAAACCAAACAACAAACAAACAAAACCAAGCGATACCCAGAACGTCATCAGACTAGCCCTGACTACCAGTGGCATCTCCTCTCCTGCCTTATTCCAGATCCAGCCCAAGGTCAGGGATAACGCACTTACTGAATGACCTTGGGTACGTTACTCAACCTCTTTGTGCCTCAGTTTCCTCCCCAGAGAATCGAGACTGTGACAATGCCCTGTTATAACGACCAATGGAACAATGCCCAGAAAGCATGTAGAAGAATTTGTGTTACCTGCACTATCTAAATACTGGGCTTTTTAAAAGTATAATCACGAAGTAAAAGAGCTAGAAGTAGAACAGAGCAGATAGCATGCTTTCATTCTTCAGGGAGAAGAGAAATAACATGCCCCAGTATCCGTCTGCACGTGCATCAATGATCTCCTCCCAAACACAAGGAAATGGTGACTTTGTAACATCACAGAGAGGCTGGGGGCAGCAGTGGGAGAGAAAAGCCCTTCTGAATGCTGAACCATTTTATATTTACATAAAAATCACAAAATTTCAGGAAAGCTGTGCAAGAAATGGTTACCGGTAGTTACACCTGGGAGCGAGGAGTTAGAAGACTTTGACTTTCATTCCTTTTCTCAAGCCACTTAATTTTTTTTTTACGCTCACATGCCTTTGTGAGCTTTATAGCAAAAAACAGAAAAAGGCTACGTGAGCTACAAAAGATAAGGAAAAGAAAAAGGCTCCTTCCCACCTCCCATGCGAGACTCGAGCAGCCGCCATACGGGAGGCCGGGCCAGAAGCAGGGTGGGCAGCACCTGAATGGGATAAGCAGCCGTGGTTCTGGCTACAGTCCGGCACTGGGCATTTCTCTGATCCATCTCCCATCGGTAATGGAATCAACAGCCACTTAAAAATCTCTGCTGGAGGCGCCTGGGTGGCTCAGTGGGTTAAGCCGCTGCCTTCGGCTCAGGTCATGATCTCGGGGTCCCGGGATCGAGTCCCGCATCGGGCTCTCTGCTCAGCAGGGAGCCTGCCCCCTCTCTTTCTCTGCCTGCCTCTCTGCCTACTTGTGATCTCTGCCTGTCAAATAAATAAATAAATAAATCTTAAAAAAAAAAAAAAACCTCCGCTGGTTTCCACTGCCTACAGGAAAAAAGTCCAAACTCTATAACACAGCCTGCCAAGTCCTCTGCAGTCTGTCCCCTCCCACCCCTGCAGCCTCAACCTCTATGTCGGGGTCACACCAAGCAGCGTGCCACTGGAGGAATGGGGGGGGCGCGGTGTGGGGAGGAGACAGGTGGACCTGGGGGAAAATCTCATTTCGCCATTTGTTAGCCTTGACCTTGGCCAAGCAATGCAGCCTCTGAGCAAGGCTCAGAGCAAGGATGATACCGCTTAGTCCTTGCCGGATGATGGAGGATTCAATAAGATGATGTATGCTAGAGAGCAGTGACCATACTGTCCCGTATATAACCCGGCACGTAACTATCCAACGATGCGGTCTGATGGCTCCAGCCAGTTTTCTGTCGCCTCTTTTGGTACAGGAAGACTCTCATGTCCACTCCTTAATCTCCTTCCTCCTTTTCTGCCTGGCAAACACCTCCTGAAGGCTTTCCTCACTCCCTCTTTGCGTTCCCAGAATCTTAATTCCCTTGCCCCTGGTGGCACACACCGCTTTGTACTGTAATTAGGCTACATGAGGGCTTGGTGGTGTCCTCATTATCACTTAGTGCAGATCTGGGTAGAGTAGGTGCTCAGTAAATGGTTCTGATCAAACACACTTGCTCGCCTACCCTCACTGAACCTCTGGGCATGAACTCTTATCATGTTCGTGCAGAGAGGGGGCTTAGCCGAGGAAAGGAAAATACGCTTCCAATTCAAGGAGGCAGAAGAGCAGAAGAGGGCTGCAGTGGACTCCCAGCTCCCAGTGGCTGGTCTTTTGTCTAAAAGAAAGTCACCCAGACCTTTGCCATGGTTTCATAATGCTGTGCCATTCCTCACTTAGGAGACTTCCCTTTAATGGGAACCTGTTTGCATATAATGTAACCCCTGGGCACAATAATGCTGCCTTCTCTTTCAAATGAAATGTTTACGATGAAATGGAGAGGCAAAAGGAACCATTTTGCTTTCCAATTACCGATGCGTGAAGGCACCAGCACCTGAGAAATATCTACCTTGTTCTCTTCCTGTCTGCTACCCCGGAAAATGTCAGAACAGATGTTTCCAAATTGTGTATAAAAATAAACAAACCGACGATAAAGGGCCCCCTGGCTGGCCCCCACATGCCCAGCGTCAGCCTGGAGTGCGGTTTGATGGCTGTCGGGGGGAACCCTTGAAATGAGAGGGAAGAAGCGCTTCAGCTTCACCATGTCTACAACAGCCCAGTGGGTGGAAGGGAGGGGTCCCAAGGCCCTGAGCCTGGGGTCCCGGCACGCTCCCCAGACCACTCTAGCTGCGGAGGGAAGGAGAGAGGGATGGAGGATGGGAGGCAGGCATGGCTGGATCTGGGCTCCTGCCATCAAACAGTGGAAGAATGGGAGTGGGGGGACGGGGGAGGAGGGAGGAAAGGGAACGCACAGGGCAGGAATGAAGCTGAATTTACTTAGTAGCTCCCTATGTGCCTCGTGCTGTGCTGGGAGCTTTTGTATATATGATCTCGTTTCAGCCCAACTTCCATGCTGCGAGATGGGTGCTCCCATTTTGCAGATGAGGAAACTGAGTCCAGAGTTGACCATATGCACAGACATACAGGCAGCGGCAGTCAGAATTCCAGCGAGTTCTGTGAGGGCCCCAAACCGAGCCCCATCAACACTACCCCAGCAGCAGAGAGGGCAAGGCTTCACCCTCTGCAAGAAGGAGGGGCTCTTCCGAGGCTCCCTGGCTCCTCTGCCCAGCCAGCGCTAGGAGGAAAGCACCCTAGCTTCCTACAAGGCTTGAGGAAAGCTGTTCCTAGAGAAGGCGCATCCGAAGGCAGGAGGGAGGAGGTGGTGCTGCCCCCTAGTGTTGGACGGACTACGCACACACCTCCACGGGTCAGGACGGCTCTTTTCCCTCTCAGGCTGCCCTAGATAAATCCATGTGAAATCAGATTTCAACTTCTCAGCTTCTGAGAGGCACTCTCATTCACCCCGTCGCCCATGCAGAATTCTGGGGGTGGCCGTGGCTCAGTGGTGCACACTGAGAGGCTACACGTGGATGTGCCAGGCAAGTCCTTATGTGCCCTCGGTTCTCAGAGTTAGCAGAACTAGATCTCAGGGCTCCCTCTCCTTTAACACTACACATCTATCCATTTTGGTGCAGCAAAAGCTCTGATCCCAAACACAGCTGTGCAGCAACACAGTGTTCTGGGCAAGCACACACGGCCCCCACCCCTCTTTAAAGACAGAATGACTCACCCACATAAGCAGGGCAGTCACTCCATGTTTGCGTGGGGCAGGGTGGGAGGCGGCTTTCTCTGGTGGGGAAAAACCAAAGTTTACATATAATTGATGCAAGATGTCAGTTTTTGGATCACATAAAAGATTTTCTGGTCTTCATCCTGCTAAGGATACTTCCCATAAATTTCTTTTTATAGAATAAGTGCTCAGTAATCAGAAAAGAGTCCAATCCCAGATAAGCCCACACTTTAAAACAGAATCTTGGGTACCCTCCTCTCCCCCAAACATGGGATGGATCTTACCTTCGGAACACTCTGAACAGCGCATCTTTCTGGAGATTTCCCTGAGCCTTGTTTGCCTCACTTTTTCCTCTCTGTAAAATGGAGCCATGCTAGCTACCACTCATGAGGAGCTTCCAAGGACATTTGAGGCTCTTAAAGAAGCTCTAGAGTATTCCATATCCCGGACTTGGAATTCTCATTACAATAGCTCGTTTCACCTTCAAAGCACGTTAGCATTAACGAGATCTGCCTAATTACACGGCAGAGCAATGGCCTGCATTTATGTTGCCTGCGTGTGACGGAAATTGGGGTGGTCATTTGTCAAAAACGTTCCCGTGCCCGAGAGAGAGATACCTAAACTTTCAGTCTCCTCTGATTATCGACAAAGGTTTTCTGTGTGTGGTGTGAGTTCTAAAGGTCTAAATGCCGGGTGCATGACAAAAGAATGGCTCCTCTTTGCAATATGCCAGCTGTCATGGGTTTCCAGGCAAGATATTATTTCTGATAAATAGATATGGACAATAGATAATGTCTGTATTAATATCGCTAAAATGCGGTCCTCTCCTGCAGCTCACCCGAGACGAGGACAGCGGTGTATAAAGAGGCAGATGCCAGACAAGAGACTTTTTTCTCGTGACAGTTTGAGCTCCCCTGCTGCAATTAACTTTTTCTCCCCCTCCTTCATCTCATGCAATGCAGTTCAGAAAAAGGGGGCCTGTATTTTCCTCCTGCTGATGGAAGTTGATTAGCAGTCAGGTGGAGTGATGCTCAGGGGACAACACAGCAGATTAATTAAATCACTTCTACTGGCTAAGTGGTGACACTTTGATTTATAGCAGAACTCACTCAACCAGACAGCAGCTTTTCTTGCATGCTGAAGGAAGAAGGGCCAAAGTAGCCACTGGTTGGAGGCCGAGGGCTTTGCAAACTTTAAAGACAAGCATCCTAGTCATTAAGGCATAGGCCCCCGCTGGGTTTCTCTCTTTGGGGCGGGGAGGCCTGCAGGCTCAGGAGAGGAACCAGACAGGAGAGAGCTGCTGAGGCTGGCCTGCAAGCCGACAAAAAGCCAGAGGACCTGTTTCAGGACACATAGAACTCTATTACACCCTTGCAGAAAAGCAGGCTTGAAATGGCAGGATTTTCTCCATATCTGTTAGGTTTATGTAATCTCCACGCCCAACGTTGGGCTGGAACTCACAACCCTGAGACCAACAGTTGCGAGCCCACTGAGGCAGCCAGGGACCCCTCCAACTCTGTTTTTACTGAACTGCTCCATGGTATCACAGTCTGGCTTGCCCTCAAGCAACAGCCCCGTGATGGCTCTACTGTATGGACTCAGGGGTGTCTGCATGGGGTCTTCTCAATGAGGAGACCTCAGACCAAAATGCACTCGACATCAGTGCTTATGGTGGCCTATTTTCTGTTATGTGGTGGCTACAGCTGTGGCTAAAGCTATTTCACTCTTCGCTTTGGCTGCTAAGAAGCTCACAGCTGAACATGCAGCCCAAACAGCATGCCGTCACACATGTTCTGTACATGCACTCTTCATGGATACATGCTTACATCTCTCCCAACTACCCTCTATCTGGAAAACTCCCATTTCTCTTGAATGTTTTGGAGGGAAACTGTCTCCAGTTCTCTTATGAACGAGGCTGAACAGATAGTAGACAAAACCCTAGATTTTAGGACATACTGAGCAAGCCCTGTTCTCAGGTAACCTCTTCAGAGCTGGGTGCTTGTTAAGATACAAATTCCTGAATCCCACTCCAGACCTTCTGACCCAAACAGCTCAAGACAAGAGCCAGGAATCTTCATTTTTTTTTTTTTTAAAGATTTTTATTTATTTATTTGACAGAGATTACAAGTAGGCAGAGAGGCAGGGAGAGAGAGAGAGTGGGGAAGCAGGCTCCCCGCTGAGCAGAGAGCCTGACGCAGGGCTCGATCCCAGGACCCTGAGATCATGACCTGAGCTGAAGGCAGAGGCTTAACCCACTGAGCCATCCAGGCGCCCCAGGAATCTTCATTTTTAACAGATGCCCTGAGCAAGCCTGGAACTCACCAACATTCGAGAACAATCATATTAGAGTCAGACAGCCCTAAAGCCCAATCCGAGGTCCACTAATTAATAACACGTTAGGCCACGTGAGGTTCCACATCTCGCCAGGCTTCCTTTTCTCAACTATCGGATGGCACTGGTGAGAATTGAACCAGACATCTGTACATAGGTCAACACCTAACACGGTTGACAAGCAACCAGGAAGAATCAATGCACGGCAGGCGGGCACGGACAGATGCCTGGATGCACAGGGCGTGGCATATGCGCACCATGGAGTACTATGCAGCCTTACAAAGGAAGGACGTTCTGACACAGGCTCCGTCCAGCATGGATGCATCTTGAGGACATTATGCTAAGTGAAAGAAATCACAAACTGTAAGGACAAATACTGTACGATTCCAATTGTATGAGGTACCCGGAGTCATCAAGTCCACTGAAGCAGAAAGTGGAAGGGTGAGTGCCCCAGGCCGGGGGAAGGGGGCAATGGGGAGTCAGTGTTTCATGGGGTCAGAGTGTCAGTTTGGGAAGATGGAAAGTTCTCGAGATGGATGGTGGTGACGGCTGCATGATGTCGTGAATGGGCTGAAAGCCGCTGTACATTTAAAAATGGCCAAAATGGTAAATTTTACGTTAAGTCTATTTTACCACAATAAAAAATTAAAATTAAAATAGCAACACACAACCACCATCACCAGCACCCCGGATTCATTCTGGACGCCCCCGCCCCTTTGTCCCTCACACCCTCTCCAGCCAGTTTACAGCGGAGTATGTGGCTGAGGCTGGGGCGGGTGGTGAGAAGGAAGAAAGAAATGACAGGAACTGGCTCTCTCCGGGCCCCTTCCTAACTCAGGAGTCCGAAAACTCCCCACGGTGCCACCGAACGCTTTACCCCAGCCGTGAAGGAAGCTGACGTAACATCAAATATTAAAAGGGTAGAGGAACCAGCATAGTTTTCCATATAAATGACTCTACGAACATATATGAAGATTGCTTTTAAAATTCAAATATAATTATTTTTTAAAAGGCATCCCGGGCGCGCTCTCTCCCAACGCTGACACTTCTGGGCTGTTGTCATGCTCCAGTGCGGTGCGGGCTGGCAGCCAGCCCAAAGCACTTTGTAACATGCCCTCCAGATCCTACGTGAAAACTGATCAAAGAATTGGCACCAGCAAAGACAGGACTGAAATCAGCTCTCAAAGGGGTGGGGCTGGGCTATTGTCCCTCTTTGTGGGAACAGCTGCTTAACGGGGAATTGGAGCGGCGTGATTATAATATGCACACGGACTGCTCTGTTAACAGAAGCCGGCTTAAAGTACTCCAGGGGCCTCCACCTTGCATTTTTTGGCAAAGGGCTCTTCGAGGATGCTGTGTCAAACCTTTTTGAAAATGTCTCCTTGACATGCAGGGTGAGTAAGGGCGCCTGTGAATCTCATTACGGTCCCACACCTCCCTCTGCTGTTCTGCTCCCGCTTCCTGGCTGCCCAGAGGTAGCTGCACGAGGGTCATCCCCCCCCCCCCAGCCACCCCGTTTCATCAGGACAGAGGGGATGCACGAAAGGTGCGATGCTGGTTACCTGAGTGGACCTGGGAGCCAGCCCCGGAGCTGTATGGGAAGGATCGTCTGATTGTCTGCAGGTGTGCCGACTCCCCAGGGGAGCCGGTGGAGTGTTTCACCCAAGTCCTTCTGAATGACACTACACCTCTGAGCAATTAACCTTCACGGTGCCTGGCGTGGGACGACGGCACTGGCGGCTCCGACTGCAGAAGGAAACAGGCTGTCCGGGAGGAGCCCGGGGGACACACCTGACCTCTGGCTCCCTACCCCAGGGGAGGGGAGTGAACCACCAAGGCACTGGAGGCGGCGCTGGGCTCTTGCCCAGTCCTTATCTAGCATAATCCTTCACCAGTGGTGGAAAGGGCTCATCAGGAAGGTTAAAGCAATTTCACCAAGGTCTCAGAGCTGGAAAGTGGGGAGGCCGGGACACACCCCCCACTCTGCCTCACTCCACAGCCTTTTGTTTTGTGGGTTGGTTTTGTTTTTAACGGCACCCACCCAAAGGAAACGGATATGTGCCTTTTCTAAGGGGGGAAAGTTGGCTACTCCCAAAGCCCGGCCCTGCCCCAGTTCAGGACGATCTCACCACCTCCTCTGCTTGTTGGCAGCTAAAAGGCCCCCTGGCCTCCACCTCGACAGTGACTGTGAGTAGACACGCAGGGACGGGGGAGGGGGGGAACAGTTTTAAAAATGAATATATGCATGTCTCTCTCCTGCTAATCACCGGAATGCATTTTCAGGAGAGGTGAGCAGAGGGCTTAGCTGCAGGACTCCCATTAATGCTAACTTTATTTCAGTAATGAGGTGCCAAGGCATGGAACAATCACGGGGGCTAATACGGTGTAATCACAGTGATGAGATGCGCATGCTGGGAAGGGAGGGAGAGGGGGTGATGGCGGGAGGCCTGACACAGGAGGAAAGGGAGGAGGCAGGTGAGCCAGGCCGGGGACAGAGCCGTCCAAATGGGAACCTGGATCGGCAGGGATGATCAGGGCAACTCCTCACCAACACAGACAAAGGCCAGGCCAGGTGAGGAGCGCTGTTCACCTCACTGAATCCTCACAAGGAACCGGAGAGCTAGGTATTATCCCCATTGTACAGATCGGCAAACTGAGTTTTAGAAAAGTCACTCTGCCCAGAGTCACACCACGAGGGGAGGAGCCTGTCTGAAGTTGGATTTCTCTGAATCATGACGCTTTACGGTACTCCACCTCCAATGGGGGGAGACAGGATGGGGACGTAACATGCAAAGGCCAGAGGCTGCGAGGGCAGCACGGGGGCAGGAGGTGGGGGGAGACAGGAAG